>NC_090442.1:906869606-907229606 GCF_031143425.1 Pleurodeles waltl
TGTGACTGGCATGTATCCAATTTGGAAGACCTGCACATTTCACAGCAGTAGTAGTTGTCAGTATCACTTGATACAGCCCCTTCCAACGTGGCTCCAAACACGACTTCCTCACGTGTTTCTTGACAACCACCCAGTCACCGGCTTTCAGGGTGTGACCTGGATCACTTATCGGTGGCAATGTGGTAGCCTTCACCTGGTGAGAAAAAGAGCGGACCACGTCAGCCAGACCCTTGCAGTAGTCCAACACCACATCATCCGTGATATTCATAAGAGCATTTGCAGGTACTGCGGGCAATCGCACAGCTCGGCCCATTAGAATTTCATGAGGAGGCAGTCCTGTTTTCTTGTCAGGTGTGTTCCTCATTGACATCAACACTAAGGGTAATGCATCTGGCCACTTCAAATTGGTAGCTGCGCACATTTTTGCCATTCTCGACTTTAAGGTACCATTCATCTGCTCCACTAGTCCTGATGCTTCAGGGCGATAGCTACAATGCAACTTCTGCTCAATGTTTAATGCGGCACACAAGAGCTTAATCACCTCATTGTCGAAGTGTTCCCCCTATCTGATTCTAAAGAGATCGGGAACCCGAAACGTGGTATTAACTCCCTAAGCAGCAGCTTTGCAACTGTGAGACTGTCATTCCTACATGTAGGGTAAGCTTCAATCCAGTGGCTGAAAATGCACACAATCACCAACACGTATCTCAGACCTCCACACACAGGCATCTCAATAAAATCCATCTGCATCCTGCTAAATGGATCATCTGCTCTCCCAACGTGGCTCAAATTCACCACAGTCCCTTTTCCTGCATTCATCTGCTGACAGATGATGCACCTGTGACAGATAACCTCTGCAGCTTGTTTGAATTTTGGATTGAACCAATCGATTTTAAACAACCTGATCATTGCGTCTCGCCCTACATGTGCTTGACCATGGTAAAACCTCGCAAACTGTGACAAAAGACTGTTTGGCAAGACCATTTTTCCCTCCTCTGAAACCCATAAGTCGTCAGATCTCTGTACACATTGCGTTCTCTGCCAGGAACGTTTCTCCTCTTTGCTGGCACGTCCCTGCAGTGATTTCAGCTCATCTAATGTGCCAACTACCCTTAATGCAAAGTTTAAGCTTGTTTCATTTTCAGTTTCAGGTAACAATTCCCATTGATCTCGAAACAATATACAGTTCAATGCACAAAACCTTGCGACTTGATCTGCATATCCATTTCCCATTGACACAAAATCTTGTGACTTAACATGGGCATTGCATTTCACCACGGCAATTTCAAGAGGTAACTGAATCGCGTGCAACAAATCCTTAATCTTTTCGCCATTTTTCACTGGAGAAGCAGATGAGCTCATGAAACCCCTCTGTGACCATAACTGGCCAAAATCATGTACAATTCCAAATCCGTATCTGCTGTCAGTATAGATAGTGACTTTCAGGTTTTCGGCTGCGTGGCATGTCCTAGTAAGAGCAATGAATTCAGCCACTTGAGCAGAGTACACTCTTTCGAGCCAGGAAGCTTCTAAAATACCAGTGATTGTACAAACGGCATACCCAGCTCTCAGTACTCCTACTGCGTCTCTCAGGCATGAACCATCAACAAAGATAATGTAATCATTTTCTTCAAGTTGGGTATCTTTGATATCAGGCCTTGGCTTGGTGCACAGATCTGTTACCTCAAGACAATCATGTTCTACTTCCTCGGCATCGTCAATGTCTGCATTTTCAATAGGAAGTGAAGTTGCCGGGTTCAATACAGCACATCTCTTAAGGGATACATTAGGTGACCCCAGTATAATTGTCTCATACTTTGTTAACCTCGCATTTGTCATATACTGCGTCTTGGTTCGGGTTAACAAAATTTCAACTGAATGTGGGACCATTACTGTTAAAGGATGTCCCATCACTATTCCTTCACACTGGGTGAGGCTTTGACCAACTGCTGCAACTGCACGCAAACAACCCGGTATGGCTGCTGCGACTGGGTCCAAAGTAGCTGAAAAATATGCTACTGGGCGGTTTGCACCTCCATGGACCTGTGTCAGGACAGACAAAGAACAAGCATCACGTTCATGACAAAACAGTACAAAAGGCTTTGTGTAATCAGGCATACCTAAAGCTGGTGCCCTGCACATACTTTCACTCAATTCCATGAATGCCTTCATCTCTTTTTCGGACATGGTTATGGCACTTAGGCCATCCTGAACTTCTTTGACAGTCAGTCTTATCAAAGGTTTAGAGATAATTGAGAAGTTGGGAATCCACTGACGACAGTAGCCCACCATTCCCAAAAACATCCTAACGTCTCTTTTTGTTGTCGGGGGATTCATCTGCAGTATGGCTGTCACTCTTTCTTTGGATATTTTTCTCGACCCTTTCTCAATCAGGTGACCTAAGTACTTCACCTCTTTCTGACAGTATTACAGCTTCTTTTGGGACACTTTATGTCCATTCTTTCCCAAATGGTTCAGTAAGGCAATTGTGTCATACCTTCAGTCATCTTTTGTTCTGGACGCAATCAACAAATCATCAATATACTACACTAGAGTCGAATTGAAAGGCAGTTCCAATGACTCCAAATCATTCTTCAATATCTGATTGAAGATGGAAGGTGACTCAGAAAACCCTTGAGGAATTCTGCACCAACTGTAGACCTTATCCAGGAATTTGAAACTGAAGAGAAATTGGCTATCCTATTGAAGAGGCACCGAAAAGAATGCTTGAGACAGGTCCACAACTGTGAACCACTCTGCATCACAAGGAACCTGAAACATGATCACAGCTGGATTTGGTACTATGGGGCAACACTTTACCACAATCTCATTTATTTTCCTCAGGTCTTGAACAATTCAAACTTTCCCACATTGCTTTTTCAGACCCATTATTGGTGAATTACACGGGCTACTCAGCATTTCTTTCAGAACCCCTTGCTTCACAAAGTCCGCAATTATCTGTGCTACTTGAATGAGAACATCTTGTGCCATGTGGTACTGCGGTACCTAGGGAAACACTGCATTTGGCTTTACCTCTACTCTAACTGGTTCTACTCCTTTTATTAGTCCCACTTCCTTTCCTGTCAGGTCCCACACTTTCTCTGTCACTGTTCCCTGCAACTCAGGTGGTAAGTCAGTCACTGTAAGCATCGGGAATAGGGTTATCAAAGGGTATTCCTCATTTGCCGTCTCCATCTCTAACTCCGGAAACTGACCATCGTCCCCTTCATCATCACTGTTTGTCTGTACCTCAATCCCTTCATTGGAACAGGTAATTGAACACATTGTTTTGCACAGTAAGACTCTTCCCAGTAAGGATACAGGACTCAAGTCACAGACTACAAATTTGTGAAATCCCTGGAAGTTACCAATCACAACTTGGACCGGATCTGTAATCGGATTTGTCAGGAACTGATTTGCTACTCCTACCACTCTTATGGTACGCCCCGAAAGTGGTATTTTTGGAACCTCTGCACTTCTAACTGTAGAGCGTGTAGCTCCTGTATCAACTAGGAACAAAACCTTATGACCCATCACCTTCCCTTCTACATAGGGTCCCCTCTGGTCTACTTCTAGGGACGCTGCAAGCCTGCACTCCTCACTGTCTGAACAATCATCCAACCATTCATCGTTTATTCCATCCTCACCACGCAATGGGAACTGTTGTACTGTGTTATTTTGACTCATTGTTTGACCTGTGACCTGTTGAGGAAGCATCACCTGTTGCTGTCCCATAGGAGCTAATGGTATATGCATTTGCTGTCTAGGTACCATGGGAATCTGCTGTTGTGCCTGCTGCATTTGTGCTGGTTGAACACGCGGCATTTGCATCAGTTGCACAGGTTGGAGACCCTGCATCTCCACCATGTTATTCTGAAAATTTTGATTTTGGCCCTTCATTTTTGGACCCTTTACATTTTGAAATGTACCGACATCATTGCTTTGTTGAACAACACCATCCTGCACCACCATTGGGCTTTCCTGCTTCCAATGCCCCACGCCCTGAACACGTGACATGGTGACACCTTTTTCATCCCCTGCACATAATTTTGAACCACAACGGTATTCAAGTTTGGACCACGGTTCACAAAACCTCCTCATCCTCGGCCTCTTGGTTGTGCCTGAAACATTCCATTCCCCTGCGGTTGCTGCTGTATCACCTGCTGTATTCCATTTCCCTGCATCCCTGCTTGTGCTGCCTTAATCTGCATCACCATCACCTTCTCTTTCAACTTTCTCTGTTTCAACTCAATCTTGTCACTACAGTATTTCGCATACTGCAACACCTCATCATTCGGCTTTGCTTGCCAACAGATCAAATGATTCTTAATCATCTGGCTGATCTCTGGTCTCAACACTTCAACAAACCTGAACACAAGATGATTCATGTCTTTCAGCTCAATGACTTCAGCGCCACTGTAATGTTTGAACGATTTCAACAATCTCTCATAGTAAGCATGAATTGACTCTTTGGCCTCCTGTGATGTTCGATCAATTTTCTGCCAATCAGTCACTTTCGGCGTCACTTTATGCTTCAAAAATTCAATCACTTTATGATAATACCTCATCACTTCTGCGGATGGTGCTCCAGTAACCTTATCCCTTGCCGGCTCCTCTGTTGGCCAATCTACGCCCCTCTTGCACTCAAGTAATAAGTCAGGTGGAACTATAATTTCAAACAGGGTATTCAAGTCCTCCCAGAGACATTTCGCAAGCTTCACAAACCTGTCCGTCTGCTGATACCACTCTATCGGCTTCTCACTCAACCTGGGGTAGTCATTTGTGAATGACAGAATGTCACCTCTCGACCACGGTACATGGACTAGAACCCCTCCGGCTATTTCTCTCATTGGTAACATTTCTATTGTCCCCGTGTCCGGTGCCGCTTTAGCCTGCTTTGGTTCCGGACCATCACTTTTCTCTTTATGTCTCTTCTTTGCCCATCTGCCTTCCCATTTCTCTAAGGCTCCCCAAATTTGAGCACTCTGCAGTATTTCTTTGAGGTGTGCCTTCATTCCGGTAGACCTCATGTGCTCGAAATCTTTAGGCTCAAAGTCTAATCTGTAACTTCTTTTTTAAATGTTTAGTACTCTCAATGTCTATACTGTATTTATCTGCCAGGTATGCCAACCTCTGATGCACCTTACTCACTTCTCTAGTTATTTTGGGGCACAGATCCTCAATTCTACTTCCGTGTATGACTCTAGTCTGTTCACCCCCATTGTTCCTTCCACTAGTTCCATGGCTTCTACACCCAGTCTCACAAAATGTAGGTACTCTTCCCTTTCTGACCTCTCTGTGGTCACTGCAGTAGTCTGCGGAGTGTTGAGTTTGTCTAACCATTCGTTCAATTGTTGCGCTGTTAAGCCTTGCAACAAAATATTTCCAGACTGCACCATTGGTGTCTGTGTCGTATTTGTACTCATTACCTGTGGGGTTAGTGCTCCCAACCCTGCTTGCCTCATTGTCTCCAATGGAACCCCAATCGGACTAAAGTCTAACAAGGATTTGGACCTTTCGACTGTCTGCTCTCCCTGCAAGTATCCTGTGGACCCTCCTCTTATTGCCTCTTGGGCCATTACTCCCTGATCACATACGCCAGGCTTACCTTGCACATACAGCGGTATTGGTGGACCAACAGTAATTGGCAATGATATTGCAGCTAGTGTCTGACCAAGTCCCAAACCCTGTGGAGCATTAACTCCCATAGCTTGATTCATCATAGGTGCTGTAGGTACTGACTGGGTCCTGTAACTGAAGTGTAACTCAGAACCAGTTGTTGCTGCGGCTGGGGCAGCTATTGCGGAGTTGGCTCAATCTGCACTAACTTTGATCTCATGTATACCGGATCAGGCGGCACCATCAGACTCGTAGTTGTTTCCAATACTGGAACATCAGGATAAATCCTCTGAATATGTGGTGGCTGCAATTGTATCTGTGTGTCTGGCGCAGTGGGTACACTGACACCATTCTGTATCAAAACTGTATCACTTGTCTGCACTGTACTTGTGATGCCCTTATTTTGTGCCGGGTCTTCAGAACCGCCACTGGTGCTCTGTACGTTATCATTTATGGCATATGGTGGCAGGCGATCATGTAACAACTGATTAAGAAACTCTTCATCGTCTGAATCATCTGCGTCTGCCCAAGACCTCTGAGTCTCCTTTGGCTTGCTAGAGCCCCTGTCTGTCTTACAAGTGGCTTTCTTTCCCTGTGTCTCGTCTTCTTGTGTTATTGCCGGAAACATTTTAAGTCCGTCAACTACTCCCCTTCTCCACATCCTGTTCTCATTATCCCATCTAGCCTCAGCTAAAGCCTTTTCTGCTCTTTTCATTCTCCTTTCAAATTTCTGCTGTCTCTGTCGCATGGCCATCAAATCCCAGATTGATAATGCCTCTTACTGAGCTGGTCTCGGAGGCGGTTTTTGCACAATTAACATAATTTGCAAATTTTCCAAAATTCTTACATTAAACGTTCTGTGTTCCGGAAATGCTAAACATCCCTCCTTCTCTGTCAATTTGCACCACAGTTTTAACCAAAGACATGGCGCGACTCCCTTCTCCTCCATTACAATGTAAGCTGGAGTACACTCAGGCGGTGTAGGCTCTCCCACTCTCGCAGTAATGTATGCATCTCCCCTCCAAGAACTCTTTAGAGCCTTGAAAAACTTCATTTTTACGTCTTTTATTCTGCTTTAGAATCTAATCAGGAAGTGACTTTAATTCCCAGAACACTCTTCACCCACCTTTCTCAACCAATTGCCTCTCACGGACGGCTGCCAATCCGTGCGCGACCCCTCTCAGCAACATACCTATCCCAGCACGGCACACTCACACATACTGCAGCTGACAAAGTCTTGCGGCTTGTCCTTCTCATACAAAACTAATGCAAAATATTGAGAGCACCTTTAACAACAAAACCCAAAATTTGCCGGTTTACTACAGGAAGGGTAACACAATCGCTTCAGACCTTTACAGAGATTTCACTTGAAGCCTCAGCCGCTACTCTCTCCTTCTCAGCTCCCGCACTCGCAAGCAGAATTCGACACGCAAATCCTACTCTCGACTTGTCAATGGTTTGTTCTAGTGCACTTTAGAACTTTCCAAATCTCCATCGAAGGTTTCACTCACACAATTTGACTCAAACTCGACTTGTCAACCACGCCCGATTGACCTATTAAACCGCACAAATTACGACATAAACCCAAGTGTCTCCTACACTTGTCAATATACTCTGGAGTCTTAGACCACGACGGGTCCGTACATCACCAACAACCATGTGGATAATTTTTTAGCACAAAGCGCCACACTCACATGAAGTTCGCCGACTTCCCTACTCTCATACTGCTGAGTACGCCCACTCCTACTAAAACAACATTACCTGACCTAAATCCACACAAACTTCACAAATCACCTGCAATATGCATAAGCTAAGCAAGCGCAAATTCTACACCACACATGCTAGAACGACGAGAACATACCCAACTCACTTAGGCGAGCTCTGAGAATCCGGGAACGTCATGGGGAATTTAGAAACGCATCATACCTTCCATTTGCAATATTTTGAAAAACACTTTTATACAATGGTCCCTCGTCCTAGGGCCCCAAAGGGCCTAAACCATCGCTCTGCTACCAGAACTGCTAACGTGTCCCTTTATGATTAATTTACTCACTTTGGGACTCGTTTTAGGCCAATGAATCTTTTGACCCTGATTGAAGACACCTTAGGGCAAGATAACTAATCAGCATGTCAATCAATATGTCAATAACGTTATCAATATTTACCACAATAAGACAATTAAATTTATTCAAAGACATTAATAAAACCTAGAAACCACCATGACCTTGCAGTCATGAATAACCACACCAGTTTAGTACTATTATATGAAGTTTATTCCCTATTGATTACAATTCTACTAGCAAGTTTATTAGTCTCAAAACCAAGAAACACATTAGCATTGTCACAAAATGGCAACTCTGATAAGATTTAATCAAAGCAAGAATCATGAATATTAGAATATAGCACGACGTCAACACAGGTTATCAAAGAATCATTATCACTCTATTCAACAAAGCATAGATTCAGTTGTTTGTCTATTTGCGTCTGTTTAGTGTACCCCTCATCTAACCTCGAATTAGCATTGGTATGTTGGGCTTCATGCAAAACAATTTAGCAACACCAATTTAGAAAACATCTAACTATGGTCTCTGTCAAAAGAAGCAGTTGGTACCTAGAAAGGAAAAGCAACCAGATAATTAAAATGTCATTGTCATATAGTTACCCTCCGCATTGGGTCAGTATTCAGGTTCGTTCTTCGTCCTCAGGACATCAGTTGATTTGCCATCAGGAATTCAACAAGTCGGGTAAAAGGGCACTTCCCTCATAAGGAGGTAAAGTGTAAATGGCCAATATAAGGGCAAGGATGGTTTGAAGAACCCAACAGCAAAGTCTCTATGCAGAGTAACAAAGTGTCTGGGTCATAGCAAAATGCGACAGCATCTCCCTCTCATCTATCTCCTAGTCTCCTATTCTGATATACTTTATCCCTTTTCTGTTGTACAATCCCCTAAAATTTAATTGGTTGGGGTCAGTACCTCACTATCTCTCTCCAATAGAGTTTCAATGACTTCATAAAATTTGTCTCCCCATAACAGTTCTCACGTAGTTTATTGGTCCTTAAGATTGACGTCTTCAGCGGGTAGAATGTCCGGTATGATTTTATACTCTTGTGGTCCTCTTTGAATCTTTAGTCAGTGGCTCCATTGTCTGTACCAGTTCAGGCGACCTTGAACCTGCGAGTAGTCTACACTGTTGCATTCAGCAAGAATGTTTCACTAAGCAAGTCGAATTTCATGAGAACGGATCTACTACAGTTACATTCATTTTCTAGCTTTGGAAAAATACGAGTTCATGTCCTTCAGCAAGTCAGCACACTGCACGTTAGAAAAACACATTTAATATGAAACCAGGCAGCTAGGCCTTGACTCATGCTAACTAAGGCCTAATGATTTATTAGCAGAACTTTAACATATAACCCTTTTATTATTAGTACAAAATCATATTCTAACATAACATTTTCATCATTATTAATCAGTTTCATTAGTCATTGTATATATTGGCGGCCACTCCCCGTGCGCACATTTCAAGCGCACGTTTAGCAAAATATATTAATACATTTTCTATGCGTCATTTTTACACATTAGTTCATAAACATTTCATATTAATTTCTAAGTATATAACCTGCGCTCTCTCAAACTTAAGGGGTTTACTTAGATGACATGTTGTCCTTCTATCATGAGATTATTAAGGCGGTATCCACCTGTTTTCTCCCTCTCAGAGTTTGGAAGAAAATATCCTCCTTTCTTCCACTTGAGGGTTATAGGCTAGCTGCACAAGATAAATTGTATCTAAGATTGACTGTTGTAATAGTTTCTATCGAAGGTCTCCTGAAACCGAGCTTAAGAAGCTCGAATCGACCCAGAATTTAGCATTTCATGTGATATTCAATATGAAAAGACAGACCAATATCTCCCCATATGGGTAGAAACCTAACTGGCTGTCAGTGGGACAAACAAATCAGGCTCAAGCTTCTCTGTTTTGCAAACGAAGCAGTGTACAAAAAGGTCCCCTATTTCTTCAGGGAAAGATTCATGTGTATTGCCCAACCTGGCCCCTACCGACAGCCTTAGAACATGACCTAAATGTTTCCCGTTTTAAGCTATCCTGCTGCAGAGGTTGTGCCTTCGGTTATTTGGCAGCTAAATTTTGGAACTTCCTCCCTCATTCTCAGAAATCAATGAATCCAACCTTTCCTTTAAGAACGCTTTGAAAACAATCTTACCTGAGGGATACACTAGTTGTGTAATGGGATTATCAGAACACATTAGTGCCAGTATGACCAAATGGCAACAGTTGGGATTTATAAACATAAATAATATAACAATGCCTATCTTATGAAAAACAGCTTTTGCCTAGCTCTAGTGGGACTAATCCGACCTAAACAGCCTACCCACAACCTCCTAAAGACAGAAAAAAAACACCTACAGACCAGTTACAGTCTTATTTGGGCTTATCAAGGAGGTACAATTTACGTCCTATGACACAAATAGCATGGGAACCACATATGTCATACACACTGGATTTAGAATGTCTCACTAAGCGAACCAAAAAAAGTGATGTGCAGAATCTTTAAATTAATCTCAGCTTCTTGCCATGCTGCAATAGCAGGAGAGCAAGTGCCATGTTCGTGCTCATTATTTGTGCGTCTTATGTGACCATGATGGTGTCCTTAAGAGCAGTAACCCAATAATGTCTAAGATTACTCATGTCATACATGCCAAGAGGCAGTTATTTGGCAGTGTGCTTTTCCCTGGAGCTTGTGAGATTTCCCCACGAACGAGTTATTGTGGTTGAAGATGGAATGGAAATGCTACTGAGATGGTACTTTTTGGGTGAACAGCAAATATGACCTAACATACAAAACGCACAAGATGTATGAAGGAAACACTGCAAAAATGTCACTTCATGGAAATTGAACAGTGTGTGACAAAGTCTGCACTGGTAATGAATGCTTTTGAACTCTCAAGACCCATCAAAATAAAAAAATATATATTTTCCGAAAACGTTGGAGTAGGACATTCTCTGGTTGCATTTGTTCTGGCTGTCAGTTTACACATGTTTCTGTATGTAAATGTGAACAGCTGTCTATTTTTCCCGAAACTGCCAAACAATCTCGTGGCTTTGGAGAAGTCACAGTTTTTTCGGGATAAGCAATTATTCTTTCCATACACTCACAATATATCTTCGCATCAGAAAGCTATTGCTTTTCTTGGAAGAAAATATGTTTTATATTACTCTTCCAAGTGAATGGTTTAGATGTATGGCAGATAATTTTCTTTAGATTACAGTTTTTTGTCTGTCACTCTTTTCATATTCTCGTTCTTCGTTTCCTATATTCTTCTTCTCTACTTCCCGTTTTTTCTTTAATTTTATAACTTAAGTTGTCAACGCTCTCCTCCATTTCCTCTTTACCTTCTTCTTTTGTTCCCTTTTTCCACCTCTTTGTTTATTTCTATTTTCCCTTCCCCGTCTTTCTCGTATGGTATCTATTTAGCTCTTTGTCTTTATTTCGCATTTTCTTTGTCTTTTTTCATTATTTCATTTGTCAATCTGGAGTTGGCAAAGGCAGCAAGCCCGTGACATCTTGAATGTCACCACAGCGCTCGAGTAAAAAAACTGAATTGAACGGATGATGGTTGACATAGCAGGCCTCAGGGCCTTGCATGTCACCCTGAGAAAAACGTTAAACGAGAAGTCAACTTAAGGATGACGGACCAGGCAAGCACTAACTATAATGTATGTGATCGTATTATGTGCATGCACACAGACCAAGCCGCAGCCTGGATGTGCAAGAAATATTGCAGTGGTACACATTAATTCAAAATATCTTGTCGGGTTCAATGTGCACTCTACAGTAACAGATCAATTTACACAAAAACAGTATCAAGAGCAGCCATTAGAGTTTAATAGGCAAGCCGTGCTCGTTGTACGCCTTTATTCTAAAAACAATCTCTGAACCAACCGCTCAATCGGCTGTATTTCTGGGACAATTATAAACTCACCACCATTTTTTAAGATTACCCTATTCAGATTGTGTACTGGAATATAGGACGTCTTCGCGAGCCTTTTATCCAGGTAAGTATGGCATATACACTTGGTCTTGTATAATTACCGACAACCGAATATCACCCAAAGGAGGCCTTTCGTATTAGCTTTCTAAAATTCTTCTTCAAATAGCAACAATGGCAAATATAAAACAAAACTGTGAGACAATGGTAGACTATCGGCATTTCAGAGAACTGCCCATGTGGATGCTCTCAGTGGGACAGAAAATAGGTCCAGGCAACAAAAGTGCCTCCCATCCATTAGTGAAATAGCAAAAAAGTGGCATATGTGTACAATTTGGAACGGTTTTCAACTTGCAAAAGCATGCTGTATAAATGTTAAGCGAGATATGGAAAACTGCATGGATTTGAGTTTGCTACAGGCAATTCAGGGAAAGTAATAGTAAAAAGCAACCCAGCATAACCAGGCCCACAAGTAACCAAAAAAAGGTTCGCACACGGACCTGTCAGAGTAGCCCGTAGGACAGAACCAAGCCAAGGGTCAGGCTTGGTTCTAGAAGCCTGGCCAGGAGCAGAGACATGAAAATATTTGGCATTTAAATCATGCAACAAACATCATGTTAAATAATATAAAGGCGCTTTGAAACGTGTATTTCTTTAACATTTGGATGCTTTTCATCTAAATATTTAGTCACAGTGATAGTTTTATACATAAACTTAGAAATATTCATGCCTCCCCTTACTTTGACAAATATGCCACTACTGAAATGAGAGGTAAGTCAGTTGTCATGTGTACCCTATATGTGGCCTAGAGTATTTATAGATGCAATAACATCATAGTCTTTTAAACATAAGATGTTTTTGTACAGCGTACTTTCTTTAAATAACACATTTTAAGGAAAATAAGTCTCCATGAAATACAATATTTGCCTAGAGTCGCACAATTTATTCAAATGGCGAAGTCGGGATTGACCAAGATTTTCTGGTTTCACATTATGTTATTTACCTGCTAGATCAGTGTCCCTTTCTCTTGCCCATTTTACATCAAAGGTCACTGCTTTTTCATTACATCCTGGTCCATGAGGTTAGAACATGGTGGCATGTAGGTGCCACTTGACAGCTCATCTCATTTTGGGCTCATGGATCAAAGAGGACCTCGAGATGAATCCCAGGTTTCAGGCTTGGGATTTCAATAGCCTGGGATTACAGAGTGACTTGCCCAGATGCGTGTGATGTGCAACCAGGGATGTGGGCATGGATCTGATTGGGTCCCTACTAGTCAGTCATACCTCCTCAGTGTGCCACCTTCAGGTCTTTAAGTGGTTCAGGTCCTGCCAGGTCTCAGATGCAGCAGCAATTACAAACGTTGAAACAGCTCCCTATCAGGTCCTAAATGCATGTCCTTTACAGGCAAAAAAGTGCTTGAATTCACAAAAATGGCTATTGAAGGTCTTGGGATAATCCATAACAGCAATGCAGTCCCTGTGTGCTTTACACTTTAACTCCACCTTGCATTCTTGAAGAGTATTTGTTTTTTCTCCATATGTTGCATTTCTGTAGCTTTTTCATGCAATATATAAATATTTTATGTGAACAGAGTCGCTTCTCGGTGTCTAGCATGTCATAGAAATTTTCAGACTTCATGCAGATGCACTCTGAACTACTAAAAGGCTTGCTCTCACAGCCATCTTGGGCCTAATCTGATGATGTTAGGCATGGGTTTATATAAGCCTGCTCCCCTGGGTCTCTCTGCCCTACATTGCTTTGAGGAGGAACTGAACTAGAGTGGCAAATACTCCAGAGTATTCCTACACTAGTTTGCCTTAGATTTCCAAATAACTGAATACTAATGCCTTTAATACTGTAAATTTCCATAATCCCGTTGCAGTAGCCCACCTTAATCTTTTTAGTTGGTACACCTTATTGCTTATTGGGAAATCTCAGCCTCTCACCCCTCTAACATTATTGGCTAAGCTATGTCCCTGCTTTTAGGTCAGTCCAACCCTGCCCATGTGTTTTTGGCATCAGTCTCCACTGTCCTTGCACCATACTACAGTTGCAGATTTGCATGTGTCGAAGAAGAACCATGTTGTGAGCAAAATCAACACAGTGTGGGAGGTGCCATGCACTACAAATTGCTTATCCTACATTTTCGACCTGAAGATTCCGGCCTGATGAATATTGTGTTATTATTGTCAAATTCCTTTCTTTCAAATACATCATTTTATTCTTTCAGCTGGTAGGAAAATCGGGAAGAAACCCCTGGGCTAGTTCACGGGGGTTCTGGCTAGTTCAGGGGGCTTCCTGTAGAACCACAGGTAAGGACAAGATAATGTAGGAGCAGGGAACCCCGTAATGTTAGACATCCCAAAATTCACCACAGTCAGAATGCCCACATTTCACTGAATTGAAATTGAAATGTTCATATTGCTTTAACATCTAAACACTATACCACTACGTCAATAATTATTCTGTCCCCTCTCTGCTAATGTCATCGGAGGGGCTAGAACAAACTACATACATAAATAACATGTAACATTAATGAATAGGGTGCAGTGATCTAGCTGAAGGACCTTGAAAGAATAGTTGCAGTTTTGTGACTGAGCCAGGGAAAGTTAATTGAAGACAACATGAATAATGAAATTGGAAATAATCAATTGACAACATGCCTGGCAGTGAACGGTGCATGTGGAATAAATGAGTGACAAGGATGACATCCTTCTTGGACAAGATGGCGTTTAGACCTAAATTAAAGCCTAATTAACAAGGTTCTGAAAAACACACTCCTGCACATCATAGAGAATTTGTTTAAAAGGCAACAGTATTATTTCAATGTACACATGTGTAATCAAGTGTAAAAATGATTCTACATGTTAATGATGCACAAAAGTATAAACACATACAAATCCTTAAAAATAAGTCCCTGAAATTAGACGTATGTAATAGAATAGGCTTTAAAAAGGTATATTTCTGAAGAAGTGCTGAACAAGGGCCTTTAGTTCCTGGTACCAGAATGGAAGCGTTTTTTTAAATCCCATGATTGTCGCACGAGAGCTCTAATGAAGAAAGCACACCAATAAAGCAGTAAGACCCCCATCTCAAAGAGCCTGCTCTTTATAGACGTTTTAGGCAACCACTACAGTGATGTTAGCCATGACGGATTAAAAACACTGCCATCAACACAAAAGGAGCATTTGTCTTGGAATGCTGTACCGGATTTCCTTAATCACTCAATGGACCTAACCAGCCCATAGATCTACGGGGTTGAATTGACATTACCTGTTGGAATCCCTCAACAAGTTGAACAGATGCAACATTGCCACCAGATTCAAGCTAGCCTGGCTGATGAAGGATGATACACTGAAACCGGTCCCAGGATGCTTGTTTCTGGTCCAGGGAAGACCTGGCCTGGCAGTTCGGGCTCAACAGTTCCCATGGGGAACAGGGTCAAGACTGATTTGCATATGGCTGGGTCTAAACTGGAATGGCATGGCAAGCAAAAATACTGATGGATTAAACCCAGATCTGTGACTGGTGGTGAAAGTTTGATTTGCTCTACATTCCATCCATCATCTGTTGTTTTTGCATTTGTCGCCCCAGATGCAACATTGAACCTGGGATTGCGCAGCACTTGGTACACACCCAATTAAAACTTTTTTGAAGTAGTTGGCATCTGCGTTCCCGTTTAGAACATAGTAAATTACGCAGTGGCTGACTTGCTCCAAATAACAATGACCTTGCTAGAATATAGATACTTCTCAACGTGCGGGAAAATCAACACAAACTCCAACAATTTGTAAATGGCATCAAACCTTCTTTTTGCTCCACTGTTACAACTAAATATTCATGTTTCACGTTGAAATCATCACTGCATTGACTTAAGGCTACAATTCCGTATAGAATATTCGGGGCCTCTAATTCGATACTGCCTAATTGTAGAACACTTTGCACTAGTGAGGAGGGGGCATAGAATCTCAGTCATCCTTGGGTGAGTGTGTCTGTGTAAGGTAGGGAACAAAATAGTGAAAGTACATGTGAAAAATAGGTGGCAAGAAAGAGGGGTAAGAGCAAGAAAAGACTCAGTATGAGGAAGGTTAAACGTGTAAGAAGAGTAAAGGAAAGAAGAATTTGAAAGAGGGAAGATAATGTTTGCAGGTGGGTTGGTGAGAGGAGTATTTCCAGGAGTGTAACACATGTCCCTGCAGCCCCTGTAGTGCAGGAGGGCACCAGCCCATTCAGCCCAAGGCCAAAGAATACCTGTGAGATATGGGAGACTCAGAGGCCCCTTCTCATATTCTGCAGGTGGGCCCCATTCTTTTCTTCTTAAGCCACTAAGCATTTCAGTGAAAGGTTTGGGTGTGAGGGTATGTGTGAATAAGAATGGGATGGTAATAGAAGTGTATAGTACAGGAAAGAAATATGCAGAGACTGATATGAGAAGATATGTGAAAGGAAAATGTGGTAAAGGAATGTATAAGCTTAATTGTTAACAAGCTGTCATAGACATTTCAACCCATCATTGGCTCATCGACAGGACGTCATCAGAACAAATGGGAGGAACCTCCTTAACTGTCTTAAAATAGAGGGCATCTGAGGGTAAACAATGTAGTTCTAGAGGAATCTGCGCCACAGGACCAACAAATAAATTAATAACGGTTCATATGCATCTGGAAGCCTTGGAACCAGTACTTATAGATACAAACCGAGTTATTTGATTATTTATTGGCCCTGTGGTGTGGATTCATTCACAACTACATTGTTTACCCTCTGAGATCCTCTATTTCAAAACAATTGGTTAAGGGAAGATGCTCCCCCTTTGTCCTAACAAAGTCCCATATATGAACTGCTTGATGGGCTGAAACATCAACGATTGAGCTTGTTGAGTATTAATTCCAGATGATGTCAGCAAACTGCACTCAAATTTAGAGTCTTTTGGATTGAGTAATTGCACAACATTGTCAACAATGTCTTTATAATGTTGTTCTTCTTAAGAAACACTGTTGCACCTTGCACCAGTGTCATTCATCACTTTCACTGAAGTGTATTTGGAGCACCTGTTGCATTGTTTTGAACCTCCTAGGAATTTTATAGTAATTAGAAATATGTTTGAATTAATTCAAATATATGAACTTATGGCCATAGAAGCATAGGGGCATTAAGCTTTTCCCAAGGGAATCTTTGTTTTCCTTAAGCATATATAGCCACGTTCCCAGGCTTACCTATTTTATTCTATCCCATATTCCAGCAAAAATAAATATTATGGCGTGAATACAGTAGTGAAATACAATTTAGATAGAAGAAATTTACTAGGCTTTTTCAAATATGCAGCTGGAACAATCTTGTTGGGATTCAATACTTCCTTTGACTTACAAAAATGATATGTTGAAGTGAATATATGTTTGGTATTTATCTTTTATGGAACTAAAAGTGATGCAACGATGACTCTGTATCTAGATAAGAATTGGAGTAATGTTAAAATAAAAGATTGTAGTGAATACAAATGATTTATTTAGGGCATATATACTGACACAACAATATGCACATCAATATAAAAGCCTCAAAACATGCATAGCAATAAATACGAGTATATCACATTGTTGCAAAGTCACCCCTTTTTGGGTGATCACCTTTGAGTTTCTATTTTTCTGTGGACTCACCAGCAGGTAATCTTCATTTCATACACTGGGACACTGCTATCCAGTGCCCTGTGTGCGTGCTCTGACCCCTAAAACATGTCTACATTGAATTCAAATGTAATTGGTGCATTTGGTGCATTTAACTTTCTTCTAAGACCGTAGTTTATGGTGCAGTAATACACCATGGCATGGAAAGTCAAATGGCACTTGTGACTGCAGCACCTATTGTGCTGCCCACCACAGTAGCAGTACAAATCTCAATTCAGGCCTATCCTGCATACCCTGATAGCCGCAGATTTAAACCGTGCTGCACAGACCTCTCAAAATCTCCCTTTTGATAGATAGGGAACCTGATTTTCAATATTAAAAAAGTCACTCCTAAGCACACCTTGCAACCCCCAAGTTAGAGTCCATAACATTTTAGAGTGGAACGTGTGTAAAGTCAGAAATGTTATATTCCCCCAGTGAGAAGGCCAAAATGAAGTTGCATTTGTATCAAATATATAGGAAATTAAACCTTTGGCAGTTAACTTCACCCTGCCTTAAGTTGCATTCATTCTCCAGTAACTGCCTACCCTGTGCCCAGTCACAATTAGACACAAAAAGAGGTGTGAAAACTACCCCCAGACTGGTGACTATGGCTTGGGCGAGGGGAGATATTTTCTTCCATTGGCAGGAAGACCACTTGGTATGAGCCCAGAATCTCAATTTACTTCAGAGGAGCCGTCCCTGACACAAGTAAATGTTATGTGACACCTGGAAAGGCCTCAGCTTTTGTCCACTAGTCAGGCCAGCGCTAAACCCAGTAGAAAGAAAGCTACCCTCAGAACTGGGTTGGAGCGACCACAGAGGAAGTGGAAGAGTCTGCTGATTACTCTGACCACATCTCTGGGTGGGCACACAGACTCTGCACAATGTGAGAAGTGTTTCCTCAGCTTGAAGTTTGAGATTGAGGGGCCCTGTGGGACTGTTTACAGTAGGGTAAACAAGAACTACTGAAAAAGTGGGTAGGGTTACCCCCCCGAATATTTATCTCAGTAGTTAGTGAGTGCTTAGGAGTCACCGTCCACTAGCTGGTGCCAGATATAAATGTCATCCCCTGGAACCTTCTTCAGAACACTTTCTGTACCCGCACAAAAAAAAGAAGATAACTGGACCTGCTGCCTGTTACCTATGAGAAGCCCTGAAAGGCTGGGTGTGTCCACCATGTATCCTGGACAAAGAAGAGAACTCCAAGGGTCACTTAGCTGAACTCCTATTCATCTACAATGACACAAAAACCAGCAAGCAGACTTTTCCCTATTATTCCTAGCTGAAAAGTGCAAATGGAACCTGAATTGAAAATGCTGGTGGCTTCTATCTGGCACCCTGAGACTCTCTAGTTGACCTATTGCACCCCCCCCCCACCCCCCTTGAGGATCTGGGAGCTTTAGACGGCTACTCCTGTGGCTGTTTGGGTATCAGGAAAATGTTTGGAAACTTTTGAAAACTTTTGTCCAGAGCTAAGCAGACCTACCATGATAAGTAACCAACCAGCAGCTCCACAGCATCAGGTTGAATTTCAGGTTCGTCCTCCTGAAAGGCCCTAGCACCTCTGAAAAACAACAGTCTCTTTCTGTTTTAGGACTTAGAAAAACTCTAAAGCTCCAGAGCCTTAGCAGAGACAATCTGAGACAAGTATTCAACTGGTATTTCCAGAGGGGCGACTACAATTTCAGATTTGTTCCATGGTAAGACATATTTTTTCTTTAAAAAAATAACCAAGTCCCTTTTTGAATTAGGACTTTTTGACTTCCACACTATTACCAGGAATAATCCACTTTGTGTATCCAACCAGGTCTCCATGACAGTTAGCCTCAAATTGTGCCTAGTTCTCATTCTTCCGCATCTAAAGGCTATAATAATAGGTCCTTTGTG
This sequence comes from Pleurodeles waltl, assembly GCF_031143425.1. NCBI lineage: Eukaryota > Metazoa > Chordata > Amphibia > Caudata > Salamandridae > Pleurodeles > Pleurodeles waltl. Next base: position 906,888,784 of record NC_090442.1, read on the forward strand.
CTTTGTAGTGCTATTTTCACTTACACTTAAATCGTAAAAAAAAAATTTTTTTAAATCACTGGCTCCCGATACACAAACACGCTCAATTCAAAATCCTCACACACACATTCAAGGCAGTACATCATTCAGGCCCCACTACCTGAACAGTAGCATCTCCTTTCATCAACCACCCAGAGACCCCTGCTCTGCAGGCCTCCTGCTCACATACATCTCATGCATATACAGAACCAGATCAGGAAGACAGGCATTCCCCTACATTGCTCCTAAAGTGTGGAATGACCTCCTGCTCCACATCTGAGCCTCCTCATCTCTTCTTAAATTCCGCCAGGAGCTGAAAACCTGACTTTTTAATTAACCAACCTAAGAGGCAGGGCTAGGCATACACACCTACTCTGTGCCAGGATACCCTTGTGGATGATAGTGTGCTTTTCAAACACATGTAACATAACATACCTCTGGGTCCCCTTAATGGATTTTGTTGTTTCGGTCTTATTTTATTCATCTAAAATTTCTCTTTATTTAAAACTTGGTTTTGGAATTTTATGGTTTTTATGAGAAGTGTATGCACTGTGTAAATGCTTACATATTGCTTCTGATTTAAGTGTGGCAATTTTCTGTCACATTAACTGGTGTTGAACACAGATTTATTGCATTTAATTAAGGACACCACCTGCATCTAGCAGGTGGTGGCCTTAATAATAATCTACTTTCAATCAGTCATTTGTAGAGCACATCGCTCTCACCCCTGGGGGCATCTAGGCGCAGGGGTGCGATGTCTCTGTCGAAGATGTCTATTCAATCAATCGGTTATTTGTAGACCGCGTTCTGTCACCTACACACATCCGACACACATCATCCATTAAATATTCATGTAGACAGATCAATAGCAGACACATTCATCAATTCATAGATACTGAAAAATAAAACACTGTAAACTACAATGAGAAACAGCCCAAATATAACCGCCATATGCATATGTTTTTGCGCAATGCAACATACCGTATGTTTCTTACATAGCAATTGACAGAAAATGTTACCTAATTTTCCAAGTAGGGAAAATTAAACGAGATAAAGCAAAGGGATCTGATATCTCTGATTTTAATATACAATGAGCAATCTGGTAATAATTCCTAAAACCTATTCTCTTCAGAAGTTGAAGAAGCCATCTCAATCTCAGTTTGCAACACGATGGGCAAAACAACAGGAAATACATTGTTAATTTTTAAACCAAATTACAATGCAGACATGAATTGCTTTGAGGTGCATTCACTGACCATTTGCAAGTACATGCTGCCACAGGTAATATGCCCAGCATAAATTTCATAAGCCGGGGGTCAATTTTAGCTAAAGATTTCTTAAAAGGGCACTACTTTTAACGATAAGAGACACAATCAAGCCCTTTCTTTGGGTGTCATGTTCAAAAGTGGAACTTTAGGATTGTTTTACCAGGGTTACAGATAAAGAGTTTTTTCAAGCCCAGATGTTTTCAAAGATGAGAAATGGCTAGCCATTCAAACATGACTTAAAAATAATAATTACATGCAAGTGTGAACACGCCTCTAATTTCCATAATTTCATGGAATTCTTTTTCACATGGAACTAGGTTGGAATTCCTCCATATATGGGACAAGTAGGGTACCGTTCTCAATTTTATAATCTTCTAAACACTCTTGATCCCCAAATCCCAAAGCAACTGCACAGTTAGTGTACTTCAGGGTAACCTTAATTGAGATTTGAAAAAAGGTTTTCAGCGGCTTTCATTTCCCCCAGATTATGTGAGCCGTAGAGTTCTAATCCATAGAAGGTTGCAGACTGGGCTTGTGCCTTACAGACAGGGGTGTAGGAGACAATACATTTCTGGGGGGGACAGGGACAGCCTTGGGGACATTTCTATTGATCCTATACAAATTGCCCGTTGTTTATGAACTGCAGGCTCCTATAAACGTACCCAAGCAAATAGTTTAGACTTGAAATAGGGAGACAGGAAGGCATGTTGTCACGGTTTGAATATATGTTTTATTGTTATTTACATTCACAAAGTAATTAGAACAAATGTGAAAAAACACATCGATTAACCTTGCATCTTCATGCACCAAGCAACTAAAGGTAGGAGGGGAAAAAAGGGAGCATTTACACTAAAGAAGCTCTTGGTGTTACCAGCTATATAATACATGGGATTCTGTAATCCCTGTATATATATATCAGTCACTAATTTCTTAATATTTGGCTACTTGTGAGGCACCAAGTCTCCGACTGTAAAGAAAAGACGTCAGAACTTGACAATTATAATGTTATTACAGTTGAGTTCTGATGTCCCAATGCCTTGTGCCAGAGCCAGCAGCCAAGGTGAAAGGCAGGTCACGTCACAGAGCATAATCGGTGCAGCTGCTTAAAGCAACAAATTGAATGTTGCTTTTCTTTCTTCTGCTCTATTTTAGTAGCTTACAATGACAGAAGCTATGCATTAATCTTTTAAGTGTTTTGTGGGAAAGTTGATGGTGTGACCATGTATTAAATGGAATAAAGTACCCCATGGTGTGTATGATAAAGATATTGCAAGTCACCTCGGAGTTACATACCTTATAAACAGGCATTGGCAAGCCAATAGGTCTCACCTATGCAAGAGCTATTGGCTTTGCCAATGTGTGTTAGCCATGTGCATACTAGAGTGGCTACTGTTCGGCATGGCTAAAAGTTAATGGCATAAAGGAGAATGTTGCGCTGTAAAGTGTCATCGATTGGTGTGGTAAGCGTGTCAGAGTGAATAGAGTGTTGTAGAGTGGAGTAGTGTCATAGAGTGGCGTAAAATGGAAGAGTGTTGTAGAGTGGAGAGGCATAAAGAAGTGTAGAGTGGCGTTGAGTGGAGTAAAGTAACATGGATTGGCGTAGAGAGAGTTGAGTGTCATTGAGCATAGTACATTGTTGTATAGTGCTGTAGAGTGGAGTACACTCTTGTAGATTGAAGTGGCATAGAGTGGAGTGGCACAGAGTGAAGTAGTGTGTTATACAACAGAGTGGAGTATAGTGTCATTAAGTGGCTTAGAAAGAGTTACTTAGAGTCACAGTGTGTAGTAAAGTGTCCTACAGTGGCACAGAATGGAGTAGAGTTTAATGGAGTAGAGTGTCACAGTGGGTTATCAAGGAGTGTAATGTCGTACAGTGAAATAGAGTGGTCTAGAGTGAAGTGGCATAGAGTACAGTGGTACAGAGTAGATGGCATAGAGTGCAGTGGTGTAGAGCACATTGGTTTTGAGTAAAGTGGTGTAGAGTGTATTGGTGTAGAGTGCACTGGTTTAGAGTAGAATGCAGTAGGTTACAGTAGTGAAGAGTAGAGGTGCACAGAGTAGAGTGGCACTGCATAGATTGCAGTGGCGCAGAGTGCAGTGGTACAGAGTGCTGTGACGTAGAGTGATGTGGTGCATGGAAGAGTGAAGTGGTGCAAGGTAGAAGAGAGTGGCGTAAAGTACAGTGGGGAAGTGTGCAGTGATGCAGAGTAGAGTGCAGTAGCATCGAGTGCACTGATATAGAGTGCAGTAGAGTGGCATAGAGTTCAGCAGGGCAGAGTAGAGTGGCATAGAGTTCAGAGGCAAAGAGTGCAGTGTTGCAGGGCAGATTGTCATAAAGGGCAGGGGTGTAGAGCAGAGTGGCATAGAATGCATTGGTGTAGAATGCAGTTACATAGAGTAGTACAGAGCATAATAGAGTGGTGTAGTGTGCAGTGTTGCAGAGTAAAGGGTCGTAGAGTGCAGTGGTGTAGAGTGATGTAGAAAGCAGTGGCATAGAGTGCTGTGGTGCAGAGTAGAATAAAGTGGCATAGACTGCTGTAGTGCAGAGCAGAGTGCTGGAGTGTAGAGTATAGTGTTGAAAAGTAAAGTGGTGATGTAGAGTGCAGTGGCATAGAGTGGTGCAGAGTAGAGCGTCACAGAGTAGATTGGAGAGGCACAGGGTAGATTAGAGTGGTGCAGGGTAGATTGGAGTGGAGTAGCATAGAGTGGAGTTGCATAGAGTGCAGTGGTGTACAGTAGATGGTTTCAGAGTAGAGTGAAGTGGCATAGAGTGGAGTGGTGCAGGGTAGAGAGCAGTGGCATGGAGTGGTGTAAAGTGAAGTTGAGTGGCACAGAGTGGAGTATGCACTGTGTGGTAGCACACTGGCATTACAGACAACACATCTTCAGTTGAAATGACCATTACATTTGCAGAGACATACAGTTTTACTGCTAAAAGTACATAGTGCTCAAATGTTAATGTGTGGAAATGTCATTACCTAGTGTATTGATTTGTTTTGATCATATTATAATATTTAGTTCCACCACACATATTTTTAAATATCTGCACATTTAATTTACTGACGTTTCAATTTTGTTGTGTGGTGGAAAAAATAGCATTCTTCAGCCTTCCTCCAGCACACACACCCCCAGGAGCCAGGATGATTGTCATATAAATCCTTTCACTTTGAAGCCAGAGAATGTAAGATAAACACCAAGCTCCATGGGAAGACAGAGCCTGTCATTTGACCTTGTGCTTTGAATGCACAGCAAATGTGACAATATAAGAACAAGATTTAAAGGCCTGTTTACAGAAATTGACCACTGGTGGAAGGATACAGTAAACAAGAAAGGCTCTACGGGAGGGACAAACTCAAGCTGGACAGTCTAAAACAAATACAGCTAGCAAATAGAAATGACGCAAATGTGAGTTGCAAACCACAAAGCTAATGGTAAGCAGTTGGCGGAATACATTCCCAGAGAAGCTTTCCAAATGTCCCCTAAATGTCTTTAGCAAACCAGACATCTGTGTAAGCTGGTAGGCTTTAACCTAATGAACTCCCCCTTTCGCCTTGTCCTCTATATGGTTATGGAACTTCTTATAATGTACGGCAGGGGTAGTTTATCCCTTATATTAAGAACTGTGTATTGAACATTGTAACCTCATGCAAGGCTGGGTGAACCTGCACACTGAACCTCCATACCCCCATCTCCCGGACCTGTGCATCATCTGCCATCCCTACATCACTTGGAGGGGCGCTGTGTGAAATGGAATATTCATGATGAATAAATTAGGATAGATGTCAGAAGATTGGCTGAGATGTTTTGCCCTGTTTAACACAGAATAAAATATACGGAGAACTACCACTCCCTTCCTTGAGACCCAAAGATAGTTGAGGTCTGCAATGTAACTTTTTATTCTATGCTGCTGAAGATAATAATGTTGAACCGTCAACCTCCTCTAGCCTAACTCACATATCATAGTAAGGATTCTATGCCCATGAATATGCTGCAAGAACTCGGATATCTGACAGACTAGAATACAAAATGCCATCTAACCACTGCAATAGTGAAACTGCACCTTCCTATTTAGGGCCTTTTACACATGCTTTTAGGGGCATGGTCTGCACTCACTCTATTTTCCTGTAACATTGTGAAATGTGTGCAGGCTTATGCTAATGCAATGATACAAACACTGTATTTAGGATGGGTTGGTTGGCTATCAACAGGGCCAATTGAATTATGTGTTGGGTCGCTGTAGTGTTTTTCACATAATTGTGGATTTGCTGCATTAACCACAAAATCAATCATCTGCTGAATAACCTGAGGATTGAAACAAACAAATTCTTATTCAAACATTACTAAAAACACAGTGACATGAGTTGCTGCACAGTGTAAGGCCCTTTGCAAACGTTGACTGATAACCTTTCTTTTGCTTGTTCCTATATTTAGGTAATAAACTGGAACTAATGAGGTGTAGCCTAAGTCCAGAGACTGTTAACAAGTGCAAAAATGACAAAATAATAAAATGCTATCACATGCTGCATAATTTGCCCATGCTTGCCGCATAATTTAGTCAACCCTTCCACATAATTTGGCTCTCTCCTGCTGGATAATTCCATTGGACCTATTACCAATATATCCACATGTAACTGTTATTCTGTATTTTCCAATTGATTCTTTCTGTACTCATGAAACGTGAAAATTAATAAAAAATATATATAATACAAGTGAAACAAGAATGTTATAAACAGAAAAGATAACATTCTTCAATATACTTCAATGTGCTTACAATAACAACAATAATAACGCTAGGCAAAACTGCCCAAAATGAAACATGACTTCTCCCTGTTACACACGTTGTAATATATCCCTTCTTTAAGTAGATTAAAAACATGAGGCGTAAATGTTAGATTAATTGTGTAGTACTGCATTTCACTGAGACTCCTTTCTAGCCTGCAGGCGTCAGGCTGAGCGGGACTCTGTTCCCTCTTTACTTCTTCCTCATTGTTCTGCAGGCCTCATCTTCAAGGCGGCAGGTGGGGGTAGGAACGAGGATGGTAGCAATCAGCAAACACTGTAGACTCCGCCTCTCTCCCTTTGTTCTCACAAGCGCTTAATGGGGGCAGCTGTAAACAGCAGAAACAAAAGGGCAGAGGGCGTAGGTGGCCTCCTAAGACGTCTTCAATCCGTGACCATCAGATCGGTCACTGATAACTGGAGGCAGGTCAGCAGTTCATGTGCAGGGCCATTATAAGCAGGGCCACTGGAATTATGCAGCACCTTCAGTTCAACCTACAATAATTACATTACCATAAGAAGACATTGCTTATCTCGCTTTAAAGATTGTGGGGGTCATTCCGACCCCGGCGGTCAAGGACCGCCGGGGCCGGGGTCGGCGGGAGCACCGCCAACAGGCTGGCGGTGCTCCGCAGGGCATTCCGACCGCCAGGAACAGGATGGCGGTGAGGGGTGTCGTGGGGCCCCTGGGGGCCCCTGCAGTGCCCATGCCAATGGCATGGGCACTGCAGGGGCCCCCGTAAGAGGGCCCCACTTTGAATTTCAGTGTCTGCTTAGCAGACACTGAAATTCGCGACGGGTGCTACTGCACCCGTCGCACCCTTCCCACTTCGCCGGCTCCATTCGGAGCCGGCTTCCTCGTGGGAAGGGGTTTCCCGCTGGGCTGGCGGGCGGCCTTCTGGCGGTCGCCCGCCAGCCCAGCGGGAAAGCCAGAATGGCCTCCGCGGTCTTTCGACCGCGGAGCGGCCATATGGCGGTTCCCGCCAGGCGGGCGGCGACCGCCGCCCGCCGGCCTCAGAATGAGGCCCTGTATCTTGGAATATAGCAGGCCTCTTGTCTATATTTAACAGCCCTGGCTGGCTACATATTGGGTTACACCAACTATAGTACTTAAGCAAGGTGTACAAACAAAATGCGCCCAACTGCTGGTGTTAATTTATGGATAAAAGTTACAATAAGCTACATCATAAATTTGTCTGTGCCGACAACTATGATACAGTGTTTGAACATCAAATTTTAACCGGAAATAAACTGACACTCTTTAACATGCGCAATAGGCGTGATTGTAAGACCAATTAATCTTTATCTTTAAAGAGGCTTGACCATCTTCTATCCCAGAAGGACTTTAATAACATGATCTTGGTCGCTGGAGAAATGTATGTCTAAATTTGCGGCCATCGAAGAGGATGAAGATGAGTGCGGAGTGTCCCTAAATTGGAAAGGCCTGGACAGAGGTATACTGATGCTATGTCTCTCCAGAGAGATACTCTGGCAGTCCCCAGTGGACTTTGAGCCTGCAAAGACTCTGATGCCAATCTATGGCCTGCCTAGGAAACGGGCCACTGGATGTCCTCGGTTGATTATGTGTTAATGCATGTGTTCAATTAATTGCATGTTGAGGACATGGGTTTCCTTGAAAGACCAGAAGGTGACCACAATCCTCACTTGCTTACTTACACCTAAGGTTAAACACTTTGTTAACAATAGCAATAATTTTAAGATTGAAACTAAAGGTTGCCTAGTCAATAACTGTTTAATAATGAAATGGTATGTTGTAGTTAAGGTTGAAATGTTACCAGTTATTTACAGCTCTGCAGTTCTTTTGATGGAAATAAATACAGCAATGGTTAATTTTCTATCATTCTTTTCTAAATTACCCATGAATTAATGTTCCACAAATTGGCCTTATGTTTCACTAGGCAAATATATTCTGACAGGGGCTCTTAGACCAAAGATTCATGCATGGCGTGATAGAATTTGCAAAGTAGCAAAACGTAACCTTACATCTGCAAATTGCCTATAGAACCTTACGGCTATAACAGACCATAGATAGTATAAGGCTATTCTAAAAAGTTAGAAGGTTCAATGGGAATTGAATCAATGGTCTGCCTTACTCAATACCTCACAGGCTAATGTCTCTAGAGCATTCTGGCATATTGTAACACATTGTAGTCTTTCCTGACAGTTAAACAGAAACATACATCCCACAGAGGCATAGATTTAACATTGTCCAGTACTACATAGTAAAGCTTCTGTTGGGGAAGCTGTTTTTATATTAATTCATGTAATAATTGCATAAAGGCCTAGCATAATCACTCATCGGTTCATGTTTTGTTCCAGACTGTTTTTGATACTCTGATGAGTAAGAAACCAGGTAAAGCTCCACACTTGGATACAATCCCAGCGGACCTGTTGAAATCTGAACTAGAGATCTGGGACCTTACATCAAGGCCATTTATAATTAGGGCTCCTGGTTTTATGGTATTTAATTTTTTTTAACATTTCTGTCTGTATTTATCCATGTTTATTTTTTGCCCATTTTATTGGTATTTAACCTCTTCTGTGCCGCGGACGTAATGGTTACGTCCCGCGGCACAGTGCTCCTGTGCCGAGGACGTAACCATTAAGTCCTCGGCACGGAGCCCGGAGGGAGCGCTAGCGCTCCCTCCGTGGGGTTCTACCCCACCCCCCCAAGGCGGGGATGGAAGGGGAAGACCTTCCCCTTTCACCCCCCCGTAATGACGTCAGCCCGCGATCGCGCACTGACCTCATTACCCACTGCCGGTCGCACTGGAAGCCATTTGCTTCCAGTGCGATCACAGGAGAAACAGGTAAGTTTCTCCTCCGGCGGGTGGGGGATTTGGGCCAAAGAGGCACCGGGGGAAAGGAAAGGCTTTTCCTTTCCTCCGGTGTCTCTTTGAGCATTCCTGCTGCCCGATCACATTGCGATCGGGCAGCAGGAATGCCTACTAGACACCAGGGATATTGTGATTGCAATGTTTGTGTGTGGGAGCGGCCCCTTGGGCAAGGGTCGCTCCCTTTTTGGGGCATGTTTATGTTGGTCATTTCTACCCCCTTGGGGGCAGATCGGCCTATTATTTTTAGGCCCATCTGCCCCCAAGTGGGGCAGAAGCCACTTAGACACCAGGGATGTGTTGTTGGCGGGTGGAGCAGCCCATTGGGAAAGGGTCGCCCCCCCTTTGGGGGCACGTGTACCAAGACCATTTATGCCCCCCTTGGGGACAGATCAGCCTATTATTTTTAGGCTGATCTGCCTCCAAGGGGGGCAGAAACCACTAGAACGCCAGGGATTTTTTTAAATATGTTTATTTATGTGGGGGCGTCTCCTTGGGCAAGGGGCACCCCCCCCAAGGTGGGCATTGAACTATTTTTTTTAGGTCCATCCGCCCCCAAGGGGGGCGGAAGCCACGTAGGCACCAGGGATAGTGTGTGTGTGGTTTGTTTTTTGTTTGGGGGTGGGCCCTTGGGGAAAGACTACTAAAGGTATTTTCTGCTCTCCTTGGGGCAGATAGGCCTATTTTTTAGTAGGCCCATCTGCCCCTATGGCAGAATCCACTTAGGCACCAATTTCTAAATGCTTGATGGTGGGATGTTTGTCAACTGACGAAGTATTTGCATTTGTGATAATTTTTTTCCTCCTTTTTGTTATAGTTCAAAGCTTTTGCCATCTTTGCTGTGGCTCCATGCGGTTTTGGCGGTGGTTGACCTGCGGTTTGCATAGTTGCATGTTTTAGGTAAGTAAAAGCAATTTACTCCAAAGGAGTATTGTTGCCATGCATTAATGACATGTTTGTAGGTGGTGTACTAAATGCAGGTTTGTGTGAAATTGTCCTTAGATTTGTGCACAATGATATTTGTGTTGTCTTATTTCTAATTTGCTTTTCTTTCTTTCTTTTTAGTGGGATATCATTGGTGATTGCTGTGTCTGTGCAGAGTAGTTGCTGGTGATTCAAGCTTTTTCAGGCAAGAAAGCGGTATAGTTTTTGAGTTTATAACTCTTACTAATAAAACTACACTTTATTACTTATCTTACACAGTGCTGGTTGTTGTGGTGCATTTGTCCAGTTAATTTTCGTAGGAAAGATCATGGCTAGCCGCAGGATGACCGCTCAGCAGGCGCTTGGTATGCTTTTTGAGTCATTGTCTGATCATGATTATGAGACGGACTCTGCATCTGAGGCAGAGGAGGAAGTGAGGGATTCTGGCAGTGAAGTGTCTGTCGGAGAGGAATCTTCTGATGAGGAAGCCACACTCAGTGCAGATGAAGGGCCTGTTTCAGAGGAGGACACTGATGTGCCATTAGTGCAGCAACCTGGGGCTCAAAGGTTTCCCGTTAGAAGACCTGAACTCTGGGTTGACCCAAACATGGAGCAGCCAGAGTTGCCTACCTTTACTGGTCTCCCGGGGTGTAGAGTCAATACTGAGAACTTTTTGCCTGTCAATTTCTTTGAGTTATTTGTGGATGATGTGTTTTTGGAAGAGATTGTTGAGCAGACTAATTTGTATGCGGAGCAGTATTTGAGGGACAATGCTGGTAGACTTAGGCCGCACTCTAGAGCTGCCCAGTGGATTCCCACAAATTTGGAGGAGATGAAAAGGTTTTTAGGTTTGACTCTTTTGATGGGGTTGATAAGGAAGCTGTCACTGGCTTCTTATTGGTCTACTAGTCCCTTGATGGCAACAGCTATATTTCCTGCAACAATGAGTCGTAATCTGTATTTGCTTCTTCTTAGGATGCTGCATTTTATTGACAATGCATTAGCCTTGCCACGAGATCACCCTGATTCTGACCGTCTTTTTAAGATTAGGCCTGTCCTTGATCATTTTGTTGATTGGTTTTCAGAGGTCTATGTTCCAGGCAAAGAAATAGCTGTGGACGAGTCTTTGGTCCTCTTCAAGGGTCGTTTGGTTTTTAGGCAGTACATTCCTAGCAAGAGGGCACGATGTGGAATTAAATTGTATATGCTGTCTGAATGTAGAACAGGATATGTGTATAATTTCCATGTCTACACTGGTAGGGATTCCAGTATTGACCCCCCTGTTTGTCCTCCCACTTTTGGAGTTACTGAGAAAATTGTGTGGGAACTTGGTAGACGACTGGAGTGCAGTTGTTCAAGGAATTGTTTAGAGTGGACACTGTTGCTTGTGGCACAATTTGTTGTAACCGGAAAGGCTATCCAAGGGAGCTTGTCTGTAAAAAACTTTAGAGGGGACAGTGCAGTGCCTTGCGGAATGATGAGCTGCTAGCTTTGAAGTTTTCAGACAGGAGGGATGTCTACATGCTAAGTACCATCCATGATGAGAGTACTTCCCCCGTGACTGTTTGGGGCCAGGTTGCTGAAGTGCGCAAACCTGTGTGCATTTTAGATTATAATAAGCACATGGGAGATGTAGACAGAGTTGATCAGAGGTTGGAACCTTAGACTGCTATTTGTAAGTCTTACGTTTGGTATAAGAAGTTAGCAATTCACCTCTTCCACTTAGCAACTTTTAACGCTTTTATTGTGTTTAAGGATAGGTCTCCAGAGTCAAAGATGACATTTGTGAAATTTCAGGAGTCAGTGATAGAGAGCCTTATTGTGGTGGAACAGGCCAGAGTTCCTAGAGAAGCAGTGGTGGAGGATGTGGCTAGATTGAACGATCGCCACTTTGCTGAGCACATTTCTACCACACCCAAAAAAGACTTTCCAGCTAAGAAATGTAGAGTGTGTTTTCTAAGAGGTATCCGGAGGGAGACTCGAATGTACTGCCCAGATTGTCCTTCAAAGACTGGGCTGTGTGTGGGTGGTTCTTTAAGAATTACCACACCCAGAAGAATTACTGGGAACAACCATGAGTGTAAACTCATGTCTGTTTTATATTTTCATGTGTTCAGTTTCATGGTGAGCATTTCTGTCATGTACTTAGTTAGAGCTTTTGTGTTTGTAGTTTTATAATTATTTCTAATTAGTTAGGGGTTTCTTTGTTTAAAAAAAAAAAAAAAAAGGGATGCCATTGTGTGTGGAGTGGGGCTTGGCTGAGGGTGTACCTAGTGTACATATTGACTTGCTGTTGGCTACTGCAACACACTGCCAGCCAAACACCAGTCCACACACTCCCATCAGCTGGTGTGATTGTTGTATCAGGCATGTGGGCGTATGTAAGTGATGGGCCCTTGAGTGGCGCTGTCTGTTGATGTGAGTGTTGTAATGTGCTGGGCCCGTGGCTGGTGGTGTGAATGGTCTTGTGCGTGTCATGTATGAAAGGTGTGTGAATGGACTGTAAAGCGGTTGGTGCCTTGCCGTGGCTTTACAGCTCACGAGCTGTGAGTCATTGGTTCAGTTTTTGGGCCTTTCAGTTATTAACAGTGCATTTAATTTTTGTGAAATCTCTTGTTAATAAAATTTGATCCACTGAACCATCACTCACCCTCGTGCCAAATCCAACCAGTATGTGTGGTAAAAATGACAAAACCTGCTCCGCTGTAATCAGGCGTCGCAGCACACCTGTGACACGCTAGGTGGCTCGGGTGGGACCCCGATGATGAAGCATGCCACCAACTTGGTTGGTGGGTGAGGGGTCTTTTTCACATAACCTAAGTGCGTTTCTTTTCACAATTTTAGTGTTTGGCACATCACAGATGTATGTGGACACATCAAAATGATATATAACAAAACTACCTGAGTTTGGGGGGGAAGGCGCACCCATGTTTTTGGTCCTGGGTGAGCCCTTCATCTAGGGAAACCTACCAAACCCAGACATTTTTTAAAACTAGACACCCCAAGGAGTCCAGGGAGGTGTGGCTTGCGTGGATCCCGCAACATTTTCTTACCCAGACTCCTCTGCAAACCTCAAAATTTGCTTAAAAAAGCATATTTTCCTTACTTTCGTTTGTACGATCACCGCTCCAGCCCAAAATTCCTACTCCCCAGCGTTCCCCTCAGTCCCCCAAGTAAGATGACACCTCACTTGTGTGGGTCCCCAAAGCAGAGTCAGCCTAAAGATGTATGAAAGAAGAATATGTCCTTATCAACTCGCTGTGCTATCCCCTCTATCTCTACAAGTTTTTGGCCTTATTCTGTTGCAGGCACCTGGCCCACCCACACAAGTGAGGTATCATTTTTACCGGGAGACTTGGGGAAACGCTGGGTAGAAGGAAATTTGTGGCTCCTCTCAGATTGCAGAACTTTCTGTCACCGAAATGTGAGGAAAATGTGTTTTTTTAGCCACATTTTGAGGTTTGCAAAGGATTCTGGGTAACAGAACCTGGTCCGAGCCCCCCAAGTCACCCCATCTTCGATTCCCCTAGGTCTCTAGTTTTAAAAAATGCACAGGTTTGGTAGGTTTCCCTAGGTGCCGGCTGAGCTAGAGGCCAAAATCTACAGGTAGGCACTTTGCAAAAAACACCTCTGTTTTCTGTCAAAAAATGGGATGTGTCCACGTTGTGTTTTGGGGCATTTCCTGTCGCGGGCTCTAGGCCTACCCACACAAGTGAGGTATCATTATTATCGGGAGACTTGCGTGAACGCTGGGTGGAAGGAAATTTGTGTCTCCTCTGAGATTCCACAACTTTCTGTCACCGAAATGTGAGGAAAATGTGTTTTTTTAGCCACATTTTGAGGTTTGCAAGGGATTCTGGGTAACAGAAACTGGTCAGAGCCCCACAAGTCACCCCATCTTGGATTCCCCTAGGTCTCTAGTTTTCAAAAATGCACAGGTTTGGTAGGTTTCCCTATGTGTGGGCTGAGCTAGAGGCCAAAATCTACAGGTAGGCACTTTGCAAAAAACACCTCTGTTTTCTGTCAAAAAATGGGATGTGTCCACGTTGTGTTTTGGGGCATTTCCTGTCGCGGGCTCTAGGCCTACCCACACAAGTGAGGTATCATTATTATCGGGAGACTTGGGGGAACGCTGGGTGGAAGGAAATTTGTGGCTCCTCTCAGATTCCAGAACTTTCTGTTACCGAAATGTGAGGAAAATGTGTTTTTTTAGCCAAATTTTGAGGTTTGTAAAGGATTCTGGGTAACAGAACCTGGTCAGAGCCCCACAAGTAACCCCATCTTGGATTCCCCTAGGTCTCTAGTTTTCAAAAATGCCCCGGTTTGGTTGGTTTCCCTAGGTGCCGGCTGAGCTAGAGGCCAAAATCTACAGGTAGGCACTTTGCAAAAAACACCTCTGTTTTCTGTAAAAAAATGGGATGTGTCCACGTTGTGTTTTGGGGCATTTCCTGTCACGGGCGCTAGGCCTACCCACACAAGTGAGGTATCATTTTTATCGGGAGACTTGGGGGAACGCTGGGTGGAAGGAAATTTGTGTCTCCTCTCAGATTCCAGAACTTTCTGTCACCGAAATGTGAGGAAAATGTGTTTTTTTAGCCAAATTTTGAGGTTTGCAAGGGATTCTGGATAACAGAAACTGGTCAGAGCCCCACAAGTCACCCCATCTTGGATTCCCCTAGGTCTCTAGTTTTCAAAATTGCACAGGTTTGCTAGGTTTCCCTAGGTGCCGGCTGAGCTAGGGGCCAAAATCTACAGGTAGGCACTTTGCAAAAAACACCTCTGTTTTCTGTAAAAAAATGGGATGTGTCCACGTTGTGTTTTGGGGCATTTCCTGTCACGGGCGCTAGGCCTACCCACACAAGTGAGGTATCATTTTTATCGGGAGACTTGGGGGAACGCTGGGTGGAAGGAAATTTGTGTCTCCTCTCAGATTCCAGAACTTTCTGTCACCGAAATGTGAGGAAAATGTGTTTTTTTAGCCAAATTTTGAGGTTTGCAAGGGATTCTGGGTAACAGAAACTGGTCAGAGCCCCACACGTCACCCCATCTTGGATTCCCCTAGGTCTCTAGTTTAAAAAAATGCACAGGTTTGGTAGGTTTCCCTAGGTGCCGGCTGAGTTAGAGGCCAAAATCTACAGGTAGGCACTTTGCAAAAAACACCTCTGTTTTCTGTCAAAAAATGGGATGTGTCCACGTTGTGTTTTGGGGCATTTCCTGTCGCAGACGCTAGGCCTACCCACACAAGTGAGGTATCATTTTTTTCGGGACACTTGGGAGAACGCTGGGTGGAAGGAAGTTTGTGGCTCCTCTCAGATTCTAGAACTTTCTGTCAACGAAATGTGAGGAAAATGTGTTTTTTTAGCCAAATGTTGAGGTTTGAAAAGGATTCTGGGTAACAGAACCTGGTCAGAGCCCCACAAGTCACCCCATCTTGGATTCCCCTAGGTCTCTAGTTTTAAAAAATGCACAGGTTTGGTAGGTTTCCCTATGTGTGGGCTGAGCTAGAGGCCAAAATCTACAGGTAGGCACTTTGCAAAAAACACCTCTGTTTTCTGTCAAAAAATGGGATGTGTCCACGTTGTGTTTTGGGGTATATCCTGTCGCGGGCGCTAGGCCTACCCACACAAGTGAGGTATCATTTTTATTTGGAGACTTGGGGGAACGCTGGGTGCAAGGAAATTTGTGTCTCCTCTCAGATTCCAGAACTTTCTGTCACCGAAATGTGAGGAAAATGTGTTTTTTTAGCCACATTTTGAGGTTTGCAAGGGATTCTGGGTAACAGAAACTGGTCAGAGCCCCACAAGTCACCCCATCTTGGATTCCCCTAGGTCTCTAGTTTTAAAAAATGCACAGGTTTGGTAGGTTTCCCTAGGTGCCAGCTGAGCTAGAGGCCAAAATCTACAGGTAGGCACTTTGCAAAAAACACCTCTGTTTTCTGTCAAAAAATGGGATGTGTCCACGTTGTGTTTTGGGGCATTTCCTGTCGCAGACGCTAGGCCTACCCACACAAGTGAGGTATCATTTTTTTTGGGACACTTGGGGGAACGCTGGGTGGAAGGAAGTTTGTGGCTCCTCTCAGATTCCAGAACTTTCTGTCAACGAAATGTGAGGAAAATTTGTTTTTTCAGCCAAATTTTGAGGTTTGCAAAGGATTCTGGGTAACAGGACCTGGTCAGAGCCCCACAGGTCACCCCATCTTGGATTCCCCTATGTCTCTAGTTTTCAAAAATACACAGGTTTGGTAGGTTTCCCTATGTGTGGGCTGAGCTAGAGGCCAAAATCTACAGGTAGGCACTTTGCAAAAAACACCTCTGTTTTCTGTCAAAAAATGGGATGTGTCCACGTTGTGTTTTGGGGCATTTCCTGTCGCGGGCTCTAGGCCTACCCACACAAGTGAGGTATCATTATTATCGGGAGACTTGCGTGAACGCTGGGTGGAAGGAAATTTGTGGCTCCTCTCAGATTCCAGAACTTTCTGTCACCGAAATGTGAGGAAAATGTGTTTTTTTAGCCAAATTTTGAGGTTTGTAAAGGATTCTGGGTAACATAACCTGGTCAGAGCCCCACAAGTAACCCCATCTTGGATTCCCCTAGGTCTCTAGTTTTCAAAAATGCCCCGGTTTGGTTGGTTTCCCTAGGTGCCGGCTGAGCTAGAGGCCAAAATCTACAGGTAGGCACTTTGCAAAAAACACCTCTGTTTTCTGTCAAAAAATGGGATGTGTCCACGTTGTGTTTTGGGGTATTTCCTGTCGCGGGCGCTAGGCCAACCCACACAAGTGAGGTATCATTTTTATTTGGAGACTTGGGGGAACGCTGGGTGGAAGGAAATTTGTGTCTCCTCTCAGATTCCAGAACTTTCTGTCACCGAAATGTGAGGAAAATGTGTTTTTTTAGCCAAATTTTGAGGTTTGCAAGGGATTCTGGATAACAGAAACTGGTCAGAGCCCCACAAGTCACCCCATCTTGGATTCCCCTAGGTCTCTAGTTTTCAAAATTGCACAGGTTTGCTAGGTTTCCCTAGGTGCCGGCTGAGCTAGGGGCCAAAATCTACAGGTAGGCACTTTGCAAAAAACACCTCTGTTTTCTGTAAAAAAATGGGATGTGTCCACGTTGTGTTTTGGGGCATTTCCTGTCACGGGCGCTAGGCCTACCCACACAAGTGAGGTATCATTTTTATCGGGAGACTTGGGGGAACGCTGGGTGGAAGGAAATTTGTGTCTCCTCTCAGATTCCAGAACTTTCTGTCACCGAAATGTGAGGAAAATGTGTTTTTTTAGCCAAATTTTGAGGTTTGCAAGGGATTCTGGGTAACAGAAACTGGTCAGAGCCCCACAAGTCACCCCATCTTGGATTCCCCTAGGTCTCTAGTTTAATAAAATGCACAGGTTTGGTAGGTTTCCCTAGGTGCCGGCTGAGTTAGAGGCCAAAATCTACAGGTAGGCACTTTGCAAAAAACACCTCTGTTTTCTGTCAAAAAATGGGATGTGTCCACGTTGTGTTTTGGGGCATTTCCTGTCGCAGACGCTAGGCCTACCCACACAAGTGAGGTATCATTTTTTTCGGGACACTTGGGAGAACGCTGGGTGGAAGGAAGTTTGTGGCTCCTCTCAGATTCTAGAACTTTCTGTCAACGAAATGTGAGGAAAATGTGTTTTTTTAGCCAAATGTTGAGGTTTGAAAAGGATTCTGGGTAACAGAACCTGGTCAGAGCCCCACAAGTCACCCCATCTTGGATTCCCCTAGGTCTCTAGTTTTAAAAAATGCACAGGTTTGGTAGGTTTCCCTATGTGTGGGCTGAGCTAGAGGCCAAAATCTACAGGTAGGCACTTTGCAAAAAACACCTCTGTTTTCTGTCAAAAAATGGGATGTGTCCACGTTGTGTTTTGGGGTATATCCTGTCGCGGGCGCTAGGCCTACCCACACAAGTGAGGTATCATTTTTATTTGGAGACTTGGGGGAACGCTGGGTGCAAGGAAATTTGTGTCTCCTCTCAGATTCCAGAACTTTCTGTCACCGAAATGTGAGGAAAATGTGTTTTTTTAGCCACATTTTGAGGTTTGCAAGGGATTCTGGGTAACAGAAACTGGTCAGAGCCCCACAAGTCACCCCATCTTGGATTCCCCTAGGTCTCTAGTTTTAAAAAATGCACAGGTTTGGTAGGTTTCCCTAGGTGCCAGCTGAGCTAGAGGCCAAAATCTACAGGTAGGCACTTTGCAAAAAACACCTCTGTTTTCTGTCAAAAAATGGGATGTGTCCACGTTGTGTTTTGGGGCATTTCCTGTCGCAGACGCTAGGCCTACCCACACAAGTGAGGTATCATTTTTTTTGGGACACTTGGGGGAACGCTGGGTGGAAGGAAGTTTGTGGCTCCTCTCAGATTCCAGAACTTTCTGTCAACGAAATGTGAGGAAAATTTGTTTTTTCAGCCAAATTTTGAGGTTTGCAAAGGATTCTGGGTAACAGGACCTGGTCAGAGCCCCACAAGTCACCCCATCTTGGATTCCCCTATGTCTCTAGTTTTCAAAAATACACAGGTTTGGTAGGTTTCCCTATGTGTGGGCTGAGCTAGAGGCCAAAATCTACAGGTAGGCACTTTGCAAAAAACAACTCTGTTTTCTGTCAAAAAATGGGATGTGTCCACGTTGTGTTTTGGGGCATTTCCTGTCGCGGGCTCTAGGCCTACCCACACAAGTGAGGTATCATTATTATCGGGAGACTTGCGTGAACGCTGGGTGGAAGGAAATTTGTGGCTCCTCTCAGATTCCAGAACTTTCTGTCACCGAAATGTGAGGAAAATGTGTTTTTTTAGCCAAATTTTGAGGTTTGTAAAGGATTCTGGGTAACATAACCTGGTCAGAGCCCCACAAGTAACCCCATCTTGGATTCCCCTAGGTCTCTAGTTTTCAAAAATGCCCCGGTTTGGTTGGTTTCCCTAGGTGCCGGCTGAGCTAGAGGCCAAAATCTACAGGTAGGCACTTTGCAAAAAACACCTCTGTTTTCTGTCAAAAAATGGGATGTGTCCACGTTGTGTTTTGGGGTATTTCCTGTCGCGGGCGCTAGGCCAACCCACACAAGTGAGGTATCATTTTTATTTGGAGACTTGGGGGAACGCTGGGTGGAAGGAAATTTGTGTCTTCTCTCAGATTCCAGAACTTTCTGTCACCGAAATGTGAGGAAAATGTGTTTTTTTAGCCACATTTTGAGGTTTGCAAGGGATTCTGGGTAACAGAAACTGGTCAGAGCCCCACAAGTCACCCCATCTTGGATTCCCCTAGGTCTCTAGTTTTAAAAAATGCACAGGTTTGGTAGGTTTCCCTAGGTGCCAGCTGAGCTAGAGGCCAAAATCTACAGGTAGGCACTTTGCAAAAAACACCTCTGTTTTCTGTCAAAAAATGGGATGTGTCCACGTTGTGTTTTGGGGCATTTCCTGTCGCAGACGCTAGGCCTACCCACACAAGTGAGGTATCATTTTTTTCGGGACACTTGGGGGAACGCTGGGTGGAAGGAAGTTTGTGGCTCCTCTCAGATTCCAGAACTTTCTGTCAACGAAATGTGAGGAAAATGTGTTTTTTTAGCCAAATTTTGAGGTTTGCAAAGGATTCTGGGTAACAGAACCTGGTCAGAGCCCCACAAGTCACCCCATCTTGGATTCCCCTATGTCTCTAGTTTTCAAAAATACACAGGTTTGGTAGGTTTCCCTATGTGTGGGCTGAGCTAGAGTCCAAAATCTACAGGTAGGCAATTTGCAAAAAACACCTCTGTTTTCTGTCAAAAAATGGGATGTGTCCACGTTGTGTTTTGGGGCATTTCCTGTCGCGGGCTCTAGGCCTACCCACACAAGTGAGGTATCATTATTATCGGGAGACTTGCGTGAACGCTGGGTGGAAGGAAATTTGGGCTCCTCTCAGATTCCAGAACTTTCTGTCACCGAAATGTGAGGAAAATGTGTTTTTTTAGCCAAATTTTGAGGTTTGTAAAGGATTCTGGGTAACATAACCTGGTCAGAGCCCCACAAGTAACCCCATCTTGGATTCCCCTAGGTCTCTAGTTTTCAAAAATGCCCCGGTTTTGTTGGTTTCCCTAGGTGCCGGCTGAGCTAGAGGCCAAAATCTACAGGTAGGCACTTTGCAAAAAACACCTCTCGTCTGAAAAAAATATGGGATGTGTCCACGTTGTGTTTTGGGGCATTTCCTATCACGGGCGCTAGGCCTACCCACACAAGTGAGGTATCATTTTTATCGGGAGACTTGGGGGAACGCTGGGTGGAAGGAAATTTGTGGCTCCTCTCAGATTCCAGAAGTTTCTGTCACCGAAATGTGAGGAAAATGTGTTTTTTTAGCCAACTTTTCAGGTTTGTAAAGATTTCTGGGTAACAGAACCTGGTCAGAGCCCCACATGTCACCCCATCTTGGATTCCCCTAGGTCTCTAGTTTTCAAAAATGCACAGGTTTGGTAGGTTTCCCTAGGTGCCGGCTGAGCTAGAGGCCAAAATCTACAGATAAGCACTTTGCAAAAAAACCCTCTGTTTTCTGTTAAAAAATGGGATGTGTCCACGTTGTGTTTTGGGGCATTTTCTGTCACGGGCGCTAGGCCTACCCACACAAGTGAGGTATCATTTTTATCAGGAGACTTGGGAGAAGATAGAATAGCAAAACAAGTGTTATTGCCCCTTGTCTTTCTCTACATTTTTTCCTTCCAAATATAAGAGAGTGTGTAAAAAAGACGTTTATTTGAGAAATGCCTTGTAATTCTCATGCTAGTATGGGCACCCCGGAATTCAGAGATGTGCAAATAACCACTGCTCCTCAACACCTTATCTTGTGCCCATTTTGGAAATACAAAGGTTTTCTTGATAGCTATTTTTTACTCTTTATATTTCAGCAAATGAATTGCTGTATACCCGGTATAGAATGAAAACCCACTGCAGAGTGCAGCTCATTTATTGGCTCTGGGTACCTAGAGTTCTTGATGAACCTACAGGTTCTATATATCCCCGCAACCAGAAGAGTCCAGCAGACGTAACGGTATATTGCTTTAAAAAATCTGACATTGCAGGAAAAAGTTACAGAGAAAAACGTAGAGAAAAATCACAGTTTTTTTCACCTCATTTTCAATAAAAAAAAAATCAGTGGTTATTTTCTGTAGGAAACCCTTGTAGGATCTACACAAATTACCCCTTGCTGAATTCAGAATTTTATCTACTTTTTAGAAATGTTTCGGTTTCTGGGATCCAGTATTGGTTTCATGCCCATTTCTGTCACTGACTGGAAGGAGGCTGAAAGCACAAAAAATCGTAAAAATGGGGTATGTCCCAGTAAAATGCCAAAATTGTGTTGAAAAATTGGGTTTTCTGATTCAAGTCTGCCTGTTCCTGAAAGCTGGGAAGCTGGTGATTTTAGCACCACAAACCCTTTGTTGATGCCATTTTCAGGGGAAAAAACCACAAGCCTTCTTCTGCAGCCCCTTTTTCCCATTTTTTTGAAAAAAACGAAATTTTCACTGTATTTTGGCTAATTTCTTGGCCTCCTTCTGGGGAACCCACAAAGTCTGGGTACCTCTAGAATCCCTAGGATGTTGGAAAAAAAGGACGCAAATTTGGCGTGGGTAGCTTATGTGAACTAAAAGTTATGAGGGCCTAAGTGCGAACTGCCCCAAATAGCGAAAAAAAGGATCGGCACAGGAGGGGGAAAAGGCCCGGCAGCGAAGGGGTTAACCATATTTATTTTGTATTTTGAGAATAAACTGAGTCTTAAAATGGTGTATTTCCACATTTATTTAACGCTTACACATACACTCATACGTGAAAGCCTGTCGCATTTTAGAAAATTAAGCAGCCACATAACAAAGCACTACATCCACAGGTACATATTAGGTTATACTCCAAATATATGCTAACATATGCCTTTATTTAAGGAAATCTCAACGTACATGCACGGGGCCACCCCAATCAGGGGGGCTCCACTTATGGCGGTGGCGCTGGGCTGGATGTGGGGAGTGGGTCGGGGAGCGACAGGCTCCCCGGCCCCCACCCAAAAATATGAACACAGCCAATTGGCTGTGATGCGGGCCAACAGACCCGGAAACACTGTTTGGCAGCCCCGGAAGCGCTCTTTGTGCTTCCGGGGTCGCGCACAAAGATGACGTCATGCGGCCGGCCTTATAGAGCGGCCGCGGTTGGCGAGCGCGTCTTTCTCGTGCTCGCCGATCAGATCAGGGGGCCCCAGTGGCCGCAGCAGGAATTGGGCTACTTTTCTTTTGTTTGGGCTATTTTTCTTCCTTGGGCTGCTGTTGGGCTGCTTTTTCACTGTTTTGGGGCTACTTTTGTACTTTTTTCTTTCTTTGGCAATTTTTTTACATTTAAATAATTTGTTTGATGCTCCAGTTTGCAGGTTGCTTTCTGCCGCATTCAAAGGGAGAACAGGACGATGCGAGTGGCCCAACAAGCCTCACAGGGGGCCGTACGGGTTTGAGCTTAGCTCACCTGACCCGAGTTACTCTCGGTGGCGACTCCTGTGGGGTTCCTGGGCTACTGGGTGAGCGGCCACCTGGCCAATATTGTGTGGGCAGCGTTAGTGGTCCTGCTTTGCTTGACAGATAGTGCTGCGCGTGTAGGGGAGGCGCCCTTTGTCATAACTGTTGGGGTTTATGGTAAGGGGGCCTTTACATTAAGTTATTTCTTGGAAGGGGGGTCCCTTTGGGGTCGGTGAGCCATTTCCTGTTTGGAGGTGTTTTCCTTTAGGAGCCCATTTACAGTATTGCTGTTCTAGTGGTCATGGCTGAAAAAAGGTCGCAAACAGATGAGCTCCTTGAGGCCCTGATGCTTAGGATGGACGCTATGGACCTGGCCATGGCATTCTTGAAGGCACAGACTTCTTCTTCAAGGGTAGGAACACCATCTAGCAAGGCAATCCCCCCAGCTCCGAAGAGGGTGCGGGGACTGAGGAAGGGTAAAGGCCCTGGGGGGAGGCGGGCGAAGGCCACCCCTGCGCAGGTTGGAAACGGTATCAATCTAGATTCAACGCAGCCTGAGGTTAGTGCATCACCGGTAGTGGATGCAGGGCATGCTGGAAGTGGGGGCCAGAGGCAGGTGCCAGCAAAGACTGCGGGCGTTGTGGTCCCTACAACAAACACAGTTGCAGGTAAAGACACTGGGGAGGCCAGTCAGCGGGATCTTGTGGGCCATTTGGCTTCCGTATTGCCATGGATGTCTGAGATGGGGTTGCTGTCCACCAATTTAGTGGGGGGCCCATTGTCTGGGCTAATGAGGGAGACGTTGGGGAAAGGGCGCGACAACTGGTTTCCAGGTTGGGGACTGCAAAGGGTGCCCAGGGGTCTCAAGAAAAAGGGCCAGAGTCAAACACTAGTGGGGGGGTCCAGGGGGCCAGCTCCTTCTCCCCAACCCTTACAGGGGGGGACCAGTTGCCTACTGATGCGTCGTCCGCTGCACAGCCGGTTATTTCTGCATCAGACGCACCCTCAACCCAGGCAGTTAATCCTCCAGCGGTGGTGACCTCTACAGCAACGACTTCGGTGGCCTGGGAAACCGCAAGTTCAGGTACTGGTCACCCTTCACCCCTTACGGCCTTGGGGGACATTTGCTCAGAGCATGAACAGTTAGGTCTACATGTACTGGTTGAGGTGAGAGAGAAGATTTGGAAGGGGGCGTACATCAATATCTTCAGTTTGCTGGTTGACAAAGCTGAGAATGAGGAGGTGCGGCGTTGCAAAGAGTGTGCACATTCGAGAGAGTGTGGACGTAGACCACTAAGAAGGAGAGTGGAGGAGTCTTTGTCGAACTTGATGACAGCGTTCTCCATTTATCAGGCCATTCTAGCGGAACGTTTCAGTGACTTAGGTGCCCAGTTAGCTTACTATCAGAACAGGATCGTGGGGGCACATGACGAATATGGTGGCACGGTATGGAAGGAATATGATAAGGAATTCAGGAGAATTAAGGCGTATAAGCCTTCATTGGCTTGGAATCAGATACATATAATCACTTGGTTGCGTTATATTAATCGCACTCAGGGGCCAGGCCAGCAGCTTTTTTGTGGGCCTGCAGGGACAGGCTCAGGAGCCTCAGGAGGTACTGGGGCCAAGAGGGGAGCCTGCTGGGATTTCAACCGGCGTACTTGCTCCCGGTCTCCCAGGACATGCCGTTTTAAGCTCTGCTGCTCCTTTTGTGGCCAGGCCTCCCACCTAGAATTCAAGTGTCTTAAAAAATCAAGAGATAAAGGGGCCAAGAAACAGGATTGACGATTTGGGGTGCACAGGTCGTACGGTATCTTTTGTTAAGGCTTCGTCCCCTGTTAATCTTTTGGCTATGGTCCCTTGGCTTAACGTTTACCCCAACCAAGCAGCTGTGCAGGTGTTGTATCTGAGCTTTAAGGACAGTTTCAGGATACCGGCTCAGGACTATGTTGGTTCGCCCCATTGTAAGAACCAGCTGTCTTTGTGTGCCAACCCCGGTGTGGCAAGTAAGGAGATCAAGAAGGAACTGGATTTGGGGGGGGGGGGGCTTTGATGAAATTCCCATGCAGGGCTTTATTTGTTCTCCTTCAGGGGTAGTCCCCAGGAAAGAGCCAGGGGAGTTCAGACTGATTCACATTCTGTCCGCTCCAAAGGGGCAGTCGGTGAATGAGGCCATTGATGGGGCATTGTGTTCAGTTAGGTATGCTTCTCTGGATCAGGCAATTCAAATGCTGCAGGAGCTGGGGCCTGGAGCCTTGATGGTGAAATCGGACATTGCATCTGTATTTCGGTTGTTGCCAGTGCAGCCAGAGGACTTCCGCTTGTTGGGTTTCCAGTGGGAAGGACAGTATTACTTTGATAGGTGTATGCCTATGGGCTGCTCTGTGTCATGTGCCTATTTTGAGAAATTTAGTACCTTCTTGGAGTGGGTATTTAGGGACAGGGCGCCGCATAGGTGGGTTTTACACTGCTTGGATGATTTCTTCTTTCTGGGGCCCGCTGGATCTAATCAATGTGCTGGTGCGTTGGATGTATTTAAAAAACTCATGAAGGAATTTGGAGTTCCACTTGCTGAAGAAAACACGGTGGGCCCCTGCTCCACGAATGAATTCCTAGTGATAGAGTTGGATTCTGTTGCAAGTGTGTCCAGATTGCCTTGGAGAAAGTGGTGTCTTTTCACACGCGTTGCGGTCTTGCCTAAGGGCACAGAAGGTGACACTTCATCAGTTGCAGTGCTTGGTCGGGCAGCTCAACTTTGCGCTGTAAATCATACCCATGGGGCACCCCTTTTCTTGGTCAATTGCCCAACCCATGTCAGCGTTAGAAGTCAAGCATCATCATACCAGGCTTTCCAATGAGGTCAAACAAGATATGAGGATTTGGGAAACCTTTCTGCGTGACTTTAATGGGACAGTAGTGTGGCCTAGCACGCCGAGGTCCAACGAGGAATTGGGACTTTTTACTGATGCAGCTGGGAGCGTAGGCTTTGGGGCTATATTTGGTACAGCATGGTGTGCTCAGCGATGGCCCTTAGACTGGGTCCAGCAGGGCCTAGTGGCCAATATTGGTTTCTTGGAGCTGTTCCCAATTTTAGTGGCTATGTCTATTTGGCCGGAGAGATTTTGGAATCAGTCGGTGATTTTCTGATCTGTTAGTATGTCAGTTGTTGAGTGCATTAACCAGCAAGCAGCGAAGTGCAAGATGATCCTAAGGCTGCTGAAAGAGATAGTATTATTGTGTTTAAGGTTGAATGTGACCTTCGGAGCACGTACCTGGAGTGTTGAATAACGCTGCTGACGCACTCTCCCGTTTTAAGATGCAGGTTTTCAGGTCTCACCTCCCCGGAGCAGAGGAGTTCCCAATGCCCTTTCCTGAGCATCAGTGGTGAATTGGTGCCAAAGAATACCGGACCTCGTGACAGCCAGTTTAGCACCCAGGACGCTGAAGGCTTACCAGGGAGCATTTGCAGCATATGTTGATTTCAGGGATGGCGCGGTATCGCCAACTTGTTTTGATCCAGCTTCAATCTTGGCATTTTTAGAAGTTTTGAGGGCTGAGGGGAAGTCATTTGCGTGCGCCAGGCATTACTCCGCTGCTATTTCTTTCTTTGCGCAACTAGGGGGGCTGCCTGATGGGACAAAATCATTTGTGGTAAGAAGGGCCCTTCGGGGATAGTAGCGCATTCAAGGCTCTAAGCCGAACACTCGGCGGCCCATTGATGTGACAAAGTTGGGGGCCTTGCTAGTCATGTTGGATTGTGTTTGTACTTCTCACTTGGAGGTCACCTTATTTAAGTCAGCCTTTACCCTTGTCTTTTATGGAGCTTTTAGATTGGGTGAACTGGTTGCACGCAACAAAAGGGACACCTCAGGGGGTCTGCAGAGTCTTGGAGAGTATTCATTGGCCGGAGGGGTCTGGGTGTCTGGCGATTACTGTTCCCCGCTATAAGACAGATCAGGATGGAAAGGGGGACCACATTCTATTGCATAGAGCGCGGGTATGCATGTTGCCCTATACGGAACTTGGAGGCCTTCCTAGCACTGCGCGCTCCAGGGGCCACGGGTGCGGTTTTGGTGCATGCAGACGGCACGCCACTTACTAGGTACCAATTCTCACAGGTACTCAAGCGTTCCCTTTTGGCAGCGGGTTTGGATGCCTCAGATTTTGGCACTCATTCCTTTAGGATAGGGGCAGCCACAGCGGCTGTGGCAATGGGTTTCCCAGGAGCAGCGATTAAGAGAATTGGAAGGTGGTCATTGGATTGTTACAAAAGATATGTGAGGCTGCATATTCTATGAGTTCATGTCCTTGACACCTCTCTTTCTTTGTGCTCTTTGCAGGCACCCGCCGCAAGTATTTGATGGTTCCAAAAACTCTGGTGAACGCAGGAGTTGCGGGTATCATCACGGTTTGGGTAATCGGACATTCCCATGTCCTACATGCAGGTGAACTATTTGCAAAGAGTGCCTTCGCGTCACGCGCATCAGAGGCTGGTTTTGGCATCTCTTTCTTTGGTTGAGGCGGGCTGCGGCTCACTCAATTAAGGACATTCCTGGATTCAATGCCCCCTTTAGTCTATTGGTCACCGGACATCATTGTACTGCACCTTGGGGGTAATGATTTGGTTGAGCTAGGATGCCGGCAGCTGTTTGAGCTGGTAATATCCAAAATTGGTTGGATGGCCGATTCCTCGTTCTTTCTGGAGGGGCAGGAGCTCAGTGAAAGCCCTCAATGACTCATTAAGGAGAATCAATAGCAAATTGGCCAAGTTGTTTCGAGTCTCCAAAGTTGGCTGTGATCTCGCATGGCTGCATTAAAGGAGACAGGTTTTTTCTGCAGGACAGAGTTCATCTTTCGCAAGTAGGCTATGAAATGTTTTTAGAGAATATACTCGCCTGGCTCTCCCAGCTTACGTGATCTCTTCATGGGGGGGCACATCGTCGGGTAACGATGTGGGCCTGTGGCGGGGTGAGATCATGACTGGGAATATAAATGGGTACCTTCTTATTACAAAATTGGGTGACAAGCTTATTGGACCCCCTAAGGGGTGCTGGCTGGGAAGTGGGGACGACAGACAGGAGCGTGGGGTTGCGAACGGTCGCTGGCATCTGGCCCCTAGGGCCAACCACCCACACCTGCGCAGAAGCTCTGAAGCGAGCACTGGCCCTTGGGGGGGGTGGAGTCTTAGGGTGGCGGGGGCGCTCAGGGTAGGTATCCTAGCGGGCAGCCGGGCCCCCTCCACAGCAATCCAGTCTGGAAGGTATGGTTACTGCGTATAATTTTTGATTATGATTAACAATATATTGTCAATAAAATACGGCCCGGATTTACGACCCCTAATCCCAAAGTAAAGTGCATCTAAGTTTTTAATTCAAGCTTACGCGGAGGGGGGATGAGTGGTGTTTGGTGGTAGGAGGCCTCGGCGATAACTGGCCATATTGTTACTCTCCATCTACATGCTCAGCTTTTGCCTGGAATTCATGACAGACAGTATGCAGAGTCTTTCACAAAAAGCATAATTTTTAGGATTATTCCGCTTTTTAAAATAAATACAGACATAAAATACATTGTTTTCTGTCTGTATGTATCTGTAAAGATCAGTAAAAACGGAAAACTGGGAGCTTTATTTATAATGTAGTAGCATAGGGATCCCCGATTCCTCAACCATGGCTAGGTCCTGAAATCATCCTTCTTTTGAAGAAGGCATCCTCCTAATCTATGGACTAATTAGCTTAATTGATACCCTGCAAAATGGCAACGTTAAACTAAAACAATGGTGAAAGGAGAATAATGCACTTTCCCATTTGCAAGTGGGATTTAGAGGGAACAACAACACTATCAACCAGGTTCTAGATTCAATATTTTCCCGTGGGAGTATGTTTGTCCTATAAAATCTTTACATGAGGCTTTCCTAGGTCTTAAACTTGTTTCTGATACAGTGCCCCGCATGGCATTGTGGAAGATGTTTCACAATGTGGGTCTACCCGAAAATCTCCTAAATGTAATCGTTCGTTTGCACAAAAACCTTCTAGAGCGAGATGGGGTACAAATGATGAGCTTTTTGAATCTTTTTCAGTTGATAGGGTTATTTGTCAAAGGTATATTCTCATATAATCTTCACTATCTATAAACACTGTGATAATAACACTATGAATAATTATATGGATGAGCCCCCTTCCTGCGGGTGTGAAATTTCGCACAGTACTTTTCACAACTCTCACTCTTTTAATCTTAAAATCTCCAATGGGCTTTCAAAATCTTTTGAAATGTTTGTTTCTGAATTATGTGAGCCGTGAGGTCTGTAAAAAAAACAAATAAAAACAAGTGTATGGTCTTCATTTCTCCAGGATGTTTTAAGCACCCCTAATGCTTGGAGAATGTGAGGATGAAATGGTCCACGAATTCCACTGGCTGGGTGTCAGGATGGCTGCAAACGGCTCTTGATGACATTGCGGTGTTACGACTTGGAGCAAGTATTATGCATTATTCCTCCCGTTATTGATACCTGTAAGCATAGGAAGTGTGGGGGGCGCAGGGGATGTATTCCCCCAGATTTTAGAGTGTGGGGGACACGTGGGGCCAGGGTGGGAGGGGAGCAAGGGGACAAAAGAATTTCCCCTCTCACTTCAATGATTTGCAGGGACATTAGCGCACAAAAGCGCTACTTATAAATAAAAGCCACTGGTATTATGTGATTGTGCTGCCGCCGTGATTTTCGCATAACTGTAGATTTGCTATATTTGCCACCTAATCCATCATCTACCACATAATCTTCCAATTTGAACGAAAAAATGTTGTTTCTAGCTCAAACGAATCAAAAGTTACTTAATACACAGCAACACGTCCTCACGCAGTGAAAGACCCTTTGCAAGGGTTGGCTGGTCACCTTTTTGTAGCTTATTGCTATATTTAGGGCTTAAACTGGTACTAATGAGGCACAACCCGTGCCCTGATAGTGTTAACAAGTTTCAAAATGACAAAATAATGAGATAATACTATCACAAAATGTGCTGCATAATGCTGCATATTTTGTTTTTTCTTGCTGCATAATTTACGTAACCCTGCCACATAATGTGGCCCTCCTTTTTCGGCATATATTTCACCTGACCATGAAACAGTGAGCCAATCTGCTTCAAAAAAACAAGAGGATTAGCCTAGATTAGAGGAGCAACAATTGAGCCTTTATCTGATTTCTTTGAAAGACTGTTTAGTAGGTGATGTATGATTTATCAGTGTAAGAGATTTTACCACAGTAGGTAAAATAGATTACAAATGGATGCTTGATGCATTAGAGGCAATGTTCTAACCTATCATGTGAACAATTCATTTCTCACATTCAAATTAATATGTCAGTTCTAGGAGTATGTGATCATAAGGGTAAGATGCGTGAGACATGATCAGCATAAATAACAACATCATGCTACGGATCCAAGGGCTCATTTAAAAGTCCCATGCGCCGCAGGTGCGTTGCTTTTTCTCATAAAAAAAGTGGTGCGCTAGCGGTGCAAGGGGCTTGTAAATAACGCCCCAGTGTTTAGACTTGTTTTTTAAAAGCATCTGGTTTTCATATTTCCTTGGAGCTAGCTTGGGACTCCATCCATGTAAACACTATGCTCTTTTCTGTACCTGTGTGCTCCCAATCTGACCGAAGGTTCTGAGCAGCATTATCACAATCACATCTTAATGGTTGACTCACCCTCCTGCATTAACATCAACAGAGCTGTTCTTCAATGAGTGGGGAGTCCGGACTGCATTCTGCCCACATGTGAATTTCTGTGCAGAGGGTACAGATCCATAGTACTTTCCTTTCATCTCCTGGATGGCATATGATCTATTCTGTTCTTTTACATCAATGTAACTATGCAGGAAGCCAACTTCTTTCAAGTTTTCAAAGTTGTCATGCTCACAGCTTTTAGAATGGGGGTAGTTGGGTAGGGCAATACAAATAGGGTAGTGCTGTCATTGCTTGATTATTAGCTGGATTAAAAAGGGCCGACCTAGCTTCAAGAGCAATGGTCAGATTTCTTTTACAACACCACAAAGTTCTAAAAATTATGGAAAACAGAGACATGGTTGCTCTGTTGAGGCCAGGTCAGTGGGTCAGATTGTTAATGGGTACTTAATACTTAATACATTATCTTCTTTGGGAACTATAACTTCCAAACAATTACTACATTGTTAACTGGAAACACTACTTGAATATAAGGGGCCAACATTATATTGTGGGGATGTGTAAGAAGTAGTAGAACTAATTATTTTAGGAGACCTTGCTGAATTAGTTTGGTCACATGTAAAACTCAATTTTGGTTGCTTGAACTAATTGGGAATTTTAGGGATACATGATGTACTGTTTGTACTGTTATGTGCGTCCATATTCCCCTGAATGTTAGAAATAGTAGGTACCTATTGAGGTGCCCAGATTCTAAGAGATTCGACCTCCTCAATCAAATGTCCAACTGAACAGTTGACAAGTCATTTAGCTGGGAGGACATCCGAATCCCCCTTCCTTTTTCCAATGTTATTCACTTGTGCCCTCAACGAGCACTAACCAAATATAAGAAAAGTCCACTCCAAAGGAAACAAGGGCACAAAGCAAGACTTAAATCAAATGTGGACACTCACTCAAAAGGCCATCATGCAAAATCATGCTACAATTAAAGTCTGCGTGAAATATACCCAAAGAAAAAGGAAGAATCCAGTGAGGCCAGGGGGAAAAAGCAGTCTTTAGCTTGATGTAATGATACTCTGCTTTGGAGGAGGCGTCCGACTGGCTCTAGGGGTACATATCATGTCCGTGTCCTCCTCCAATGGCAGAAAGCAGACCAGGATGGTGCTCCAAGAAATACTTTTAGAAAGGATACCTCCTGAGATTCCAAGGAAATAGGGGCAGGCAACAAGTTCTCAAGTACTCCACGGGGTGGCTAATACAGCAGCTCATTAACAGTGCCTTAGTTGAAGCAAGAGGGGGCCCAGCCCCGCCTCTTCTGAGCTCTGATGGGTGCATATGGAGCCATGTCTGGCACGGTGTTTGTCTAGGGTGCATCCACGTGTCCCACACTGAGTGACACTGATGGAGCTTCTAGTGCATTCAGAGTGGGGAGAGCCTCCCGTTGCAAACACGCTTCTGGGACTGTTGCAAAAGCCACGACCTCCTCTCTGTAGCTCAAGTACACCACTGTAACTAGCTGCATGTGTTGAAATGTCATATTTTAAATATTGCTAAAACTGTGCTTTTTATTGTTGGGGAGGCAAAACAAAACACAGCACCCCGAATTTTCGCCGATAATATATGGGCTTGTCATTGGTGAAAACAGTAATACTTATGTTCAAAACACCAAGGCACATCCCATTTTGTTTTTATAGTCCAATCAGAAATGATGAGTCTTGAGTAGTCTCACTTCACCGTTCAGAACGTTTTTATTCTTCCATGATTGAAGAAAATAACAAGGAGCAGCTAGTCCCATGCAACAACAGCCGACAAGTGTTTCATCAGAATGACTTTTTCAATGCAAGAAATGTATGTCTATTCACATTATCCAACGTGCTATGCGGTTCCATAGATGATGTATATATAATAATAAATGCGTAGCGGGATTAGCCCAAAAGTAGTGTGTATTTCGAGTCGGGAGATATAATGCGACCATGATAAATCGGGTTCAGAGTTCGTTTCTTACATGATGAATGAGCGTACGATAAAAAGAAGACATAGAAGATAGTAGTACTTAAAGTTAACCCTGAATGTGTTGAAATGTCATATGTTGAATATTGCTAAAACTGTACTTTTTATTGTCTGGGAAGCAAAACAACACATAGCACCCTGGATTTTCGCTGAGACTATGTGGCTTGTCACAGAGGAAGACAGTAATACTTAAGGTTAACCTGTCGAAGAAAATCGACTTCACATGTATTGATTACATTTTACAGGCTACACTTTGCTAACTTGAATACACAGTCGTATACATCAAGCGTTGACTCGCCGATTTTGGATTGCACCACTGTGTAACAGCACACTTATTCAAAAGTGGATTCTATATTTTTACATTTAGTGACACGTGGATATTTACGGCCTGGTAGTGGAAAAAAATGTTCCGCGCATCAAATGTACCAAACAAATAAATGACCACAGCGTGTTTGCAAATCTACAGTTGATTTCAATGGAATTCTAGCATTCATCTGTATGATGGATTACGCAAATATGCGTAAGTGAACCCGTCTAATACTGGAATTTTCTGCCATCTTGCCTTCTTTCGTTCCTATTTTAATCTTTTCTTTCATTACTATCTTTACTGCCTCTTTTATTTTTATTTCTCTGGGATTCTCCAGCTGTCTTTCTACCTGACATTTTTTGGTGTGTCCATAATCCACCGTCATTCCTTTTTACTACCTTTAATTGTTGTTCCCATTTTTGGTTATTTTGTATTAATTCACCGAACAAGAGACAGCTGACTCAATCAGCCCACATCCCGAATGTCCTCACGGGACGGCTGTAAAAATATGATGCGATGTAATGCCGCTTGACAACCCGCCCTCCGGGCCTTGCGCGCCATCCTGCTTCAGATGTTAATCGTTAAATCAAGCTAAAGAGGACTTGTACAATAAGCCGCACGTGCCTTGCAAGTTGTCACATCCGGTCCCATGGACAGCATCGCGAGCCATACGCTGTGGAATAAACTGCAGTGGAGCACATGTCCAAAAGATGACGCTCCAAAGACAAATCACATTTATCATTACTCTGTACCTACGGTATAGTTCGCTGAAAAAAATCGTCACCATTCATCTCTATAGCCCTACAAACGTTTTAGCCAGCAAGGGCAGAAGGATGAAAAAGTAGATGTTCGAGAGGACATGACCATATTCAAGCAAGCATTTGCAATGCAATGGGTCTCGCATTTGATCGAGTTAGAGCTATTAGCGTTTTAAATTACTAACTGGACTTTTCTTGCCACTTAGATTGAAAATGAAATTTAAAACAGTTGACATGGGTCCATTCAAAATGCCATGGCCGCAATGAGCATGAGTGTGAAGGAGAGACACAAAAAAAAAAAAATGGGTCACTCGCAGTCAACTGTATCAGCAATCATGCAATTATCCATATAACAGAGGCAGTCTGCAAGGTGGTAACAAAACTGCCCCAAGCAGGGACAATCGTAAAGCATTTACCAATGATAACAAAGGGGTTTTGAAAGGCAAGCCCACCAACGAATGAAAGTGATGGGTGTGCAGTGGGTGTGGTTAAAAGCCCACAATACTTATAACAGGTCAAAGTACTTCGCGCTGAACCTAAAAGAGGGCCTTATTTAGAGTTCAGTGGACGAGCCAATAATGTGATGGATATACCATCCGCCCTATTAGTAGTGCTATTGGATGTAACACACTGTAGTAATGATGTACAGGAACCTTTCTTCATTCATTAAGTTCTTTATTTCAAATAGAAGGACATACATAGCACAAAGTCACCACAGCACAGCACTGACACTGGCTGATGCTGGGACATTCTATGCAACTCTTTATGCACAATAGAACGTCCATAACATTCTCCCTACACCCACATTCTAATAACTTGCCCATTACTGCACACACTTATAATACAGCAGACAGGATAGCCTTCAGGTTAGTGGCAGAGTAACCAGCTTGCCAAATTCTCAATCAGGCCCATTTTCTAGACTGTTTTCTTCATTGTCCCTGAGTCACTGTGGACCTGCCCCAACTACTTACCTCTAAGTCACTGTGGACCTGCCCCAACTACTTACCTCTAATCTTCATTTCTCTGAGTCCTATGTCCTAGAAGATGTACAAAAAGGTTCCCCATGGTTCGCTTCACATAGTAGACTCCCAAACACAAGGCCTGATGCACAGAGTGCAAATGGAAGAAGTCTAACAACCTCAAAGATAAACTGGTCTATAAACTTACCAGCACTTCCTGTCATTCATCCATTTCCTTTATTTCGATTCGTTTGAATCATAAAAGCTACATATATGCCAAAATAACAGTACATACATACAAAAGACAAAACTATGAAACAAATCAGGATAAATAAAAGTGGATAGAAATGTACATTATACATTTTCAAAGACGTAATAAAACGTAAAAGCATGTAAACTCAAGCTTTCACTTCAGTACAATCTTCATCAGGATACCCTCTCCTTAACACCTAATTTCTTCCCCCTGCTATACCAAAAAGCAGTTATAAACCTAGCTATAGCTCACACAACAGGGCCTTAGGTAGTAGTTCTACAAACCCGCAAGGCAGAATCATTAAATCCCGGAAATTTACAAAGGGACTTAATCCAACGTGCTCGCTGTTTCTTGTAAACTACACAAAAAAACATGACATGCTCAAAGTTTTCTTGAGTCGTACATCCCATAAGGCAAGTTTCAGACACTACAGAATTGACTTTCCATTTGCTATCAAAAGCGAGCAAAGGTAAAGATCCTATTCTAAATTTAACGTAAAGTACTTATGCGAATGGGTACGAAACAGTGTCAAGAAAATATTCAAATTCAAAAGAGCATTTAACAGACAAGCAAGTGTCGATTAAACTGCCTAAAGGCACATTAGCTAATTTCTCACCTTGGACACAGTTCCATTATGTAACTTTAAGTTTCTGCAAAGCGTCACTCTGGAGATTTGAGCGACCTGACCAATACATTCCCAGCCTAGCTTAAAAAAACAGTTCTTTACATAATGGCACCAAGGGATTTTATCGATGTGTGTTTGCCTTCCCATAGGCCCCTAAACCATTCCCTGTTTGGTTCGAGTTACTGTAATGGCTTTAGGGAAGCAATATCTGCAATAGATATTTATTTAAGTCCAAGCGAATAGGGAGAGTAGGCGAACTCTGGAGAATCTTAAGTAACATTTTTAAAAATACATTTTCAGCTTTGTCTACGGTATCCATGTTACAATGCCCCTGACTTCAACACCATATAGTGCTGCCCAACAGACTTGACTTTTATAGATCTCCAAGACCTCAGAAATAGGAAAAGTGGGTGCCCTACTAGCAAAACATATAATAGCCCCCGCTCACTGTTTTAGGGACACAGTGCACTTCATTAATTGGCTTGACCACCTTTGGGAGTCCTTTAGTCGAAAGCCCAAGTAATCAAACTCAGGGACTCTTTCGAGGACCTCCCCATCTAAAAGTATAGATTTTTTCACTTTATGTTTGATGTCTCCAAACACCACATATTTGTTTTTAAGCTGTTTATTTGAAGGCAGTATGCTTTGCAATACACCAAGAAACTTTCTAAAAGTTTGGATAAACCAGACACTGTTTTAGATAATAGTAAGGTGTCATCGCAAATAATAAACACAGTGTTTTATTTTCACCTAATGTGGGAGAGTCATTTTCACAGTCATACAGATAGGGTATACAGGCATTAATGTATAAAAGAAAAAGAAGGGGAGCCAAGACACACCCTTGATGGACACCTTTTTGAATCAGGATTTCTTCTGATACTGCACCATCTATGACCCATCTAACTCGTGCGAAGTTACCGGAGTACAATTTCTGTATCAGAGTCAACAAGCCTCTAGGCACACCAATTCTAAACAAGGTCTCCCACAGATTAGCACAGGGAACTAAATCAAAAGCAGACTTAAAGTCTACGAAAGCAACAAACAATCTCGCACCTTCAACAGATTTCCACTTTCTTGCAGAGGTGTGGAAGATTTGATCCATGTGCTTGTCTTCTGCCTAAACCCTGCTTGCAAATGAGACAAAACATTGCCTTCCGGAATCCAGTCCCAAAGTCTGACTAGTATTTGGTAACAAAATATTTTCTGAATGTTATCTATCACACTAATTGGTCTGTAATTACTAGGGACAGACCTGTCTCTTTTTTTTTGTAAATAGGGACTATTATTGCACCTTTCCAATAACTAGGAATATCAGTTCTTGCCAGCAAAGCATTAGATACCACATTTACGTACGGATCCCAAGTCTTCAGGTCAGATCTATGCAAATCTATGGGGATTTTTTTCTAATCCAGAGGCTTTCCCAAACTAGATGCCTAGGTATCTTTGAGTGTAAAGGCAACAATTGACTCTTCCTCCTTCCCTTTGTTGTAAGACACAGTTGTATCATCAGCAACGTTTATTTGTTTAAGCTCAGCTCTATATAGGGCACTAAAATCAAGAACCAGCCTTCTGAAGAGATATGACAATCTGGTCTAAATTTATCATTTTGCCTATTTTGTGATACTAAAAACCAGAAGCATTTGCTGTCATTTTCTCTAAAAGCTATTAATAATTTGTTCCATGTAGCCTCCTCCCATGTTGCCTTACTCACCTTGATGGCACCTGCCTAGACTATTACGGGTGTGTTCTTCTGTTTTATTGCCTCTGAAAAAGTTTTCATGTTTGGCACCTATTTGTTCAGGAGAAAGGTCATTCAAAGTGAATTCCGAAGGTTGGCTAACAGCCATACTGTGGGATTTTGCTACTAGGTCCCCAGAGTTCACAAAGTTATCCCATTTAATGGAACGTTGATTACTGGACACCAGCACAAGGAGTATAGCATCATGATTACTCAAATCCCACCACCCCCATTTAGAAATTATCAGAGCCCAATTTACCAAAATAGGGAAATGATCACTATCCTGGCGGTTGTCTATCCTCAGATCATTTATCTCATGCCATATCCTTAAATCTACGAGGGCATAGTCAATAAAACTACTGTAGTTCCCCCCTAGTAAAGGTAGGTTTGGCAGGGTTGTCTGACGAAAAGCACCCCTTTCCTGCTCTCAGGCAGTATATTAGCATTAGATCTACAATATGGATGCTGTATCACTAATTTTGGGTGGCTTACAGATTGTAGTGAGGGGAGGAATTCCTCACAATCGATCTAAATATGGAGGGTACGGTTCAAGTGGAGTATTAAAATCTCCTGAAATGATGACACGATATTTAGGAGATAAATCTGTAAACAATGAATTTAATAAAACTAAAGGTTTTGGAAGTTTGAAGAAAAGGAGTAGTTCTGGTATAGACGTTGACAAGCAAACATGGAGGACCAGATTTTGGGCTAATGCTAAGGGCTAGAATGGCGGGTGAATCAGTATGTACTTCCTGTATGTAAATCCCAAATACATTTTTACCAATATAATGAGGTACCCCGCCATCCTTCCTGCATTAGGAGAAATAGCCTCTATGCAATAGGAACGAAACCCTGCCTTTACACATTTGTGGTGGCCCAGATTTCCTGAAGTAAACATATATCGAAATTATCAATATACAGGCCCAAATCTACATCTTCAACCTTGCTCCTTATACCTGCTATATTCATGAAATGAGCGAAAAAGGAGAAGGATGCGTGTCTATAGATGATATAGGAAGGCCTCAATTCCTAAAGATTGCAGGATTGAACAAAGTGTCAGGCCTATTTGAATCAACGTATTTAGTGAGATGGTGGAACTCGGTATCGCAGACAGATGATAGAAGCCGAGCTGATTGAACTTGAACATTTGCATTCTCGGGTGAAATAGGCAAATTGAGTAGTCAATCTACATCTGATAGCCTGTTGTCATTTAACAGGGAAATCTGGGGTGAGCTTATAGCTTCCCCTTCTCGGGCCACCCCTGTATTGATTGTTGCATGATCCAGCTGATAAAGGGCTGATATTTGGGCCAGCGCTTTTGAAAACAATATTGGATCAATTGGGCGGCAAAGAGTGAGCATCCATAGATAACAGACCTTCCGCCAATTCTGGGCTCACTAGGTAGATTCCTATCATGTCCTATTGGTCTGCCCTCTCTGAGTGGCACTTTATAAATAATATATCAGAAAGGACAATCGATTGATGTCTTACAAGCCTAAGCTAGTGTTTAACCTTGTTCTTTAAATAAGCAATATTTTCCAAATGAATTTATTGGTAATTTGGACACTTTACATATGTACACTGGGTGTCTTTGGCTATGGTCTGGGGCAATTTGCCATCCTTCTGAAAAATCTGAATCTGTCGCAGGAGTGAGACTATGAACACAATGACTGCTAGAAACACCAGCCTACCTTCTCTTATGCCCATTCTCCACTTTTGCAAAGTCATAGTTATACTGCAGTGGTGGCCGGCAGCTTTCGGAGGGAGGGGGGCGGGCGGGGCAAGCACACACACACACACACACACTCATTCTTTCACACACAGACACGCATGCACTCACATCCATTAACAACACTCATACCATTCAAACATGCACGCACGCACCAAACATTCATTTTAAAACATCACACACACTCATTCTTTCACACACGCATGCACATCCATTAACAACATTCATACCATTCAAACATGCATGCATGCACCAAACATTAATTTTAAAAGATCGCACACATACACACACACACACACACACACACTTACCTTCGGCCTCCAGGTCCCAGGAGGGTTGGGACTGCTGCCTTCCCTCATTGGGGAAGGCAGCAGTCCCAGCTTCGTCACAGAGTGGGATGGGGTCAGTGAGACTGCTGATCCCACCCCACTCTGTGACGAAGTGTCACTGATTGACACTCGCCCTGGGCACTTCAGGGCTTAAACCTGAAGCACCCAGGGCGAGTGTCAATGGGTGACGCTTTCCTCGTCACCCAGGAGAGGGCCTCGAGGCACCTTTGCTGGGACGAGGAGGTCACGCCCATAGGAGCTGTGATCTCCTCAGCCCAGCAAAGTTCAGCTCAGGCAGCCAGGAGTCTGCGCAAATCGTGCATGTCTGCTCCTGGCTGCCTGACCTGACCATGAAGAGTGTCTGTCAGGCTGACCTTTGTTCAGCCTGACAGACACTCTTCATGGGGGGCAAAAGGTAGGGAACGTGGCCCCTCCACCCTAAAAGACGGGCCGCCACTGTTATACTGCCACCCTGAGGACGCTTTGGCCTTATAGAGCTGCACAAGGTATAGCTGGTATCCATAACAGAAGGTTTTACTGTATTTTCTTTCTTCAAAGATGAAGCCTTGGCTGATTCACGCAATAAAGCGACCACCTCCCATAGTATGGTTTTCATTACAGTGACCTTGTTTCTTAACTCACTAATGAGACTGAAGGTCTCTTTCAGGGAGTGGACATTAATACCCCGAAGATTAGAGGTTGGAAAACTAGTTAAAGTTACAGCATTTATGACTAGAGGTTCAGTGTTCTTTAAGACTGCAAAGCGATTTGAGCAGGGCACTTCATGAACAACTAAATTACTATTAAGTACGGGGGTGACAGCTGTATCGAAAACAGGACTCAGTCACTCACTGCTAAAGAAACACTTTTTTGAGCCCCAGAGGGCAAAACAAAAGTAGCAACATTTTCTGGGGTGTCTTTTGTTTTGACTGAGGTTTAAAGAAGACCGATATGGGACCACCCTTGGACTCCTTCCCTGAGCCTGTTTCATTCCCTTTAAGTATGGTTTCCACCTCCTCAATTAGAGTATCAATTTCACTAGAGACACAGTTTGATGGCATAGGGATGGGCTTCTGAGGGACTTTTGGGATTTTGAGTTTTGCAGCCTCACCCACCGGGCTGCTTTGAGCTATGCGCTTGCCCATCCTTAAGCAATGGCCTGGGAAATCACTGTCTGGGTGAAACCCGCATTTCTGCGCAATCGAAAACCTACAAGTAAATTAAACAGTTAGTAAAACAAGCACTTAGCAAAATGGGAAAGAAGGGAAGTGATACTTCAAAACCAAGAGCGGTGGCCCAGTCTGGCCTTTTCCGGTCACTGACAAGCACAGATGGGCCCTCCCTCGGCACAGGCTTTGCCCGAGTGCAGCCCACACTCATCCAGTGGGGACAGGCAGTGCGCTAAATAGCACTACACAGTTAGCTGCGGATGGACGACTGGCTATGGGGCCACCTCCTTGGCCCAGGTTCTTCTGGGACACATGGTCTCTTGTGCCCAGAATAGTAGTTTGTGCTCCTGCACCGCAGGGACATGCAGCGTACTAAATAGTGCTACACAGGTGGCTGCTGATGGACGACTGGTGATTATCCAAGGAGATGGCCACATTGCCAGTCATCCATCAGCAGCCACCTGTGTAGCAATTTTTAGCATGCTGCCTGTCCCCACAGTGCCGGAGCATAAGCTACTATCCTGGGCACAAGGGCCTACGTGTCCCAGAAGAACCTTGGTCATTGAGGTGGCCCCATCACCAGTCATCCATCAGCAGCCACCTGCGCAGCACTATTTAGTGTGCTGCATGTCTTCACGGTGTAAGAGCCCAAACTACTATTCTGGGTCCCAGAAGACCATGGGCCAAGGAGGCGGCCCCATCGCCAGTCGTCCATTAGCTGAGAAACTATCTCCAGGCACATCCCATCAGCTGTTATCTAGGAAAGTGTACTTCTTGCAGTTTCCTTTTGTATTAGGTTTTTCAACAGGTCTATACAAGAATGCTGTTAAAAAACACATCTCTTGACAGAAATAGTTTATCCTTCACCAAAAATATCATCCCATTTGGTGTAGATTTTCAATACTGTACTCAAATTGGGTGATTTTTGTGTCTATGATATCTAAGATACAAAATTTCTGTGACACAATATTTTGATTACAGTATTCTGCTACCATGCAAAACCTCTGTTTATCAGTGAGTTTCCCTATCACCTTAATAAACATCATAGCTCTTCTTCTATTAAGAAGAAATCATCAGTTACTGGGAACAAAGTAAAATGCAATCCTGTTGCCAGTCTGACCTTGTGGCGAAACACGATTATAATGATTTATTGTGCAAGAACTATATGTAAATTGACATAAACTCTGATGGCTCTGCTCCTACCTAACTGGAAGAATCCTGTTAGTCAGCTTGGCATTGAACACCTTGGACGCCCACGTCATCATCTGCAGAGTTCCACACAGATCCTCTCTGAGACCGACCCTGTTCAACACATACATGATCCCTGTAGACAGCATCATCTGCTCTCAAATCAACATCCTCTCTTACGCTGACCATACCCAAATCATTCTCACCCTCACAGACCAGATGTCCAGTACCCCAAACAAGTTCAACATCTACATGATTGAAATGACCCATTGGATGAAGACCAATTACCTAAAGCTGAACCCCAACAGGATCAAAATTGTGATCATTGGGAAGAGCACACCACTGAGGGACTCCATCTGGTGGGCAACAGAGCTAGGACTTACACCCACCACCCATGCCTGGAACCTCAGAATCATCATCAACCGGAAACTCAACATGACTATCCAAGTCAATGCCTCCCCCCATACATTGAAGGTGCTGAGGAAGATTTTCAAATGTTTTTCAATCAGCACCCTGAAAACGGTAATGCATGCCCTGGTCACAAGCAAGCTACACTACAGGAACATCCTCTATCCCAGCATCTATATTAGAAATGGTGTCTCTAGCTGGCAGAGTTTTGCACCCTGTACAAGTAGAAACCCTCACTCTAGTCAGGGTAAGGGAGCCACACAGCTTAGATAATCCCTGCTCACACCCTTGGTAGTTTGGCATGAGCTGTCAGCAGACTTATCTCAGAGGCAATGTGTAAAGTCTTTGCACACACATAGTAACACAGTGAAAACACCACAAAAGTACTCCACATCAGTTTTAAAAAAGACCCAATATTTATCAAGTAAAACAAGACCAAAACAACAAAAATCCAACATACACAAGCAAAGATATCACTTTTAAAAGATTACAAGCAGTTGAAGTTCCTTGAAATCAATGAAGTGCTTGACTGAGGCAAAGTATATAAGATGCGTCAATAACAAAGACGATACAGGCTGCAGGAAGTTGATACCTCAAAAGAGCCAGCGATGCTTTGGTCTCTTACTGGTGTAGGGGAGGTGATGCATCGGTTCCTCACTGCCACAGGGGGAGTGATGCGTTGTTTGCGGCTTGAAGCATCAGTTCCTTACTGTGGTTCAGTGTTGATGAAGAAAATGGCACCCGGGGATGATGTGTCGGAAGTCAAGCTGCGATGCGTTGATCTCACAGCGATGAAGCAGGCACTGCATCGGAGTCAGTGCAGTGCGTAATGGACTTCAGTGATGTGGTGCTCAAAACTCATAAAGCAGTGGTTCTGATGCGCTGTGATGGAAATCTGGGGCCTGTGTTGAAAACCATAGTCATTGAGTCAATCGGGGGACCATACTCCAGTGCAGGCAGCAGCAATGTGTCGAATTCTGGCAGCAAAGTGTCTGTTCTGAATGATGCAGTGAGTCGATGCATGGATTTTCTTCTTGCGGCACCAAAAACCTCCTTCAAGCACCCAGACTGAATTTTGCACCACTTGGTAGGACAGAGCTCTCAGGAGAGGAGCCCAAGTGCTGGCAGATAAAATCTTTGATGTCCCTGGCACTTCTTAACAAGAGGCAAGCTCAACTCAATCCCTTGGAGAACCTTGGAAAACAGTATGTAGCAAGCAAAGTCCAGTCCTTTCATCCCCAGGACAGAAGCAGCAAGCAGCAGGCCAGCACAAGAAAGCAACAGGCAGAGTGGCAGTCCCTTCTACAGCATCCAGCTCTGCTTCCTAGCAGAATGTCCTCAGTTCAGAAGTGTTCTAACTCTGTGGTGTCAGAGGTCCAGTACTAATACCCATTTCTGTCTTTGAAGCAGGCAAACTTCAAAGATAAGTCTGTCCTTGTAGTGCACAGGGCCCTGCCTTCCATACCCTGGGCCTAGGCACACTACAGGGGTTTGGAGACTGCTTTGTGTGAGGACAGGCAGAGACCTATTCAGATGCAAGTGCCAGCTCCTCCCACCGCTCTAGCTCCGGAAGACTCATCAGCGTAGTGATTGGCATCAGGATATGCAGGGCACACCTCAGATTCCTTTGTGTGGCTGTCTAGAGTGAATACACAAACAGCCCAACTGTCATGCTGACCCAGACAAGTATTTCGCAGACAGGCAGAGGCACAGAATGGTTAAGCAAGAAAATGGCCACTTTCAAAAAGTGGCATTTTCAAACTTACAATTAAAAAAACATCACGAAAATATGTATTTTTAAATTGTGAGTTCAGAGACCCCAAACTCCACATCTCTCTCTGCTCCCACTGAAAAATTAAAATTAAAAGATATTTCAAGGCAATCCCCACGTTACCCTGTGAGTAAGGAAGGCCTTGCAACACTGAAAACTGAATTTAGCAGTATTTCACCATCAGAACATGTAAAACATACCAGTTCCTGTGATACCTTTCAAATACGCTGCCCCCTGCCCATGGAACTGCCGTGGGTCTACTGTAGGGATAACGTACATGAAGTAAAAGGGAAGGTTTAGGCCTGAGGATTCCAGCACTGGCAGCTGGAAGTGAATGGTCCTATTGGTGGCTGGAGAGAGAGCTCTTTATTAAATTCTCAGAATTTAAAGACAGTTATTTTCATTTCTTAAATAGTGATGAGCAAAACCTATACTGAAGAACTCAGGTATCTTGATGGGTGCTTGTTTAGATAACGTCATGGAAGACAATGAAGCTAGCTATTTCTTAGATTCTGTAGCAGGCCAAAATTGCTTCTTCCTGAAAGCTGCAGTCTGCCCCCTACTAGAAAAATCTCCATACATCAACAGAAAAAGGCCAATCATTCAAATTATTCAGCTGGGAGCAGAAAT
Organism: Pleurodeles waltl; assembly: GCF_031143425.1. Taxonomy (NCBI): domain Eukaryota; kingdom Metazoa; phylum Chordata; class Amphibia; order Caudata; family Salamandridae; genus Pleurodeles; species Pleurodeles waltl. Next base: position 906,932,642 of record NC_090442.1, read on the forward strand.
GAAGGCTTTTAGCCGGCACAAGCTGACATCAGGCCTGCATCAGTTAAAAGCACCAGCATGCCGTAAGCCACCCAGCACATCCTCTCCAAAACAAAGGCAATTTTTAGCTGCCACGCATAAAGCAGTGAAGACCGCTAGCACCCTACAACGGACTTGGCATCTATGCCGCGATGTGTCACGCATTTGTGGTAATTATCGAACTGCACCGAAAAGGTACCAAAGATGTAGAGTGTCTCCATTACCACAATCATGCATCAGCAGGATTTTATTTTTCTCATTTGGCTTCATTCTGGCATTTTTTACTTTTGGTCTGGATCAGTTAAAAACGTTTTTTTTCATTAAGTGAGCAGATTCAATAAAGCACAGTTTGTTTGACAAATAGTTACAGCAGCCTTTTCAGAATTGTGTTTCCTACTGACATTTGAAATGTAGACATTACCTTCATTTCGGTCAGCACACTTTGGGACAATCAAACATACACAATGCACTGTGCCAGGCCACCACCTCCTTTCATGAAGGAATCAGAAAACTGTCAGGTAAATGGGACACATAGCTACACCTATTTAATCGTATTTAATAACCTTATTTTTGCAAATGAGGGCACGTCTTTTGATCTTTAATGAAAAAAGGCAATGTTATTGGATCGTATTAATGTAAAACGCAAAGCATTATTTGAAAACTTTACACATATTTCTCCACATCAAGGTATTAGAGCAAGAGACTTTGATGTGTTCTCATAGGCTTAAGAAAGATTAAAGCTACATTTTGTGGAGAAACTACCTACCATCATGGAAAATCATGGATTTTATACCATTTGTCAATTAATTGCCACATCGATTTAGCCATATGTTATGATATTAAGGCCCATATTTATACTTTGACGCACGGCGGCGCAAACAACAGGTGGGAGTAATTATTTTTGACGCACACCGCGGCGTCAAGTCGTAAAGGAAAACGACGTTAACGCAGCAGAAATGACTGTGGGTCGATTTACGACACCGCAAACCGGATATGCGCCATTTGTTTTGACGCAATAGCGTCAAAAAACACAGCAAACACAGGCATTTCACCAGAGGAGAGCCAAAATGGATCCCAGATGCCACAACAGACCCCAGGAAGATGACAGCAGACCAGGAACCAGCCAGGAGGATCCACACAAGAACCAGGACACTTTTAAGAAGAAAAGAAAGTGTCGCTTCAGTGCAGAGGAGCAGGAAATCCTGGTTAAAGAGGTGACGGAACACCAGCACCAACTGTTTGTCACATCAAAGTTGCCAATCAGTAGGAGAGAGGCTATATGGCAACAAATTGTCAACAAGATTAACAGTGTGGCTGAAGTACGTAGAACAGTCATCGAGTGCAAGAAACACTGGCATGACTGCAAACGCAGGACCAAGGAAAAGATGGCCATGAACAGGAAGGCAGCACTGCAGACTGGAGGGGGGAGTCCAGCACACCAGGAGGCCCTGGACCACATGGAGGAGATGGTCGCAGCCGTCATCCCTGAGGAGACCGTCACAGGGATTCAAGGACAGGACAGCGCAGACAACCAGGACACAACGCACATGCAGGGTAAGTCGCATGGGGAATCATAATGCAATAATGTCAAATGTGAGCATGGGGGGGATACCGACAACTAAATGCATGGAAGTCTTCTAATACATGGAGTGGCATGGGTAAAGGGGCACGGCATGGGAGTATGGTCCGTTCTGAGAAGACCTGGGGCACACCATTACACAACACCAACACCAGTCCCATGGGGGCATGCTGTCATGCCAACGATGGAGCAAAGGGAAAGCCACGACAGGAGGGAAGGCCACTACGTCAAACTTACATCCTGGCACTCGTCAGCCAACATACCTCCTACATTAACTAGGGCCCTATTAGCAATCCTCTAGCCAAACCGACAACTGCATTGTAACTGCGACAACAGTTGCCACTACCACCTCTGATCTGTGTGCAGCTCAAGTAGCCAATGGCATTAACCTCCCCATGGAACATACACACCTAAATTAGGGGGTGAGGATGACATCTGCAACAATCCCCTGAAACAAGACAAAGGCCCCAGTACACTCAAATGTCAATGCCCATAGTTGTCACAAACATCAGCCAAAGTAAACAACAATAGGAGCGACACAGCACTAAGGACACACCCATGCTGCATATGTCAGGGTCCATCCTGTGCCTGGGTAACAAGGCAACATCCCAAATGTCATACTGCTCAGACAACAGCATTGAGGAGGGGACACATGTAACTGGTCACTGAAATACACCTGCACAGTCAGAGGACGAAATAGGACACTGATACGACTATCAGGGCAATCCAATGTAACACACATTACCCAACATCAGTAGGACACATTAACAATGTCAACATCCATATCAGATCATAACATTGCCATGCATAGGATATGCAACATGTCAATTACATTTAAGTCGATGTGAACGATCAGGGATTGGGGCAGGTCCAGATTGTTAAGTGTGCTGCCAGGGCCATCAGAAAACCCACAGCCAGTGAAAGGTCCCACCATGAGAATGGATATACACAGAGGGTCGAGTAGGACAAGAAGGTGGCAATTCTCTATTTGGCATAAACCAAAACCTAGAGGCGATGAGGCTGACAAGTCTGATAACTCAATAACTTACATGTGACACACAGGTGGGCCATAGGCCTGAAACAATGCCCATCTGAAGGACTGCAGATATTAACACAAAACAAGATCACAAAGTGAATTCATCAAAAGGCAGGCACGTCACATCAAAATTGTCACAACACAGACACACTAATTGTACCCTGTTTCATTGCAGAGGAAGATGGATCTCCTGCCGATATGCCTGTCCCAGATTTCCCTGATGACATGGATGACGAGCCGATAAACATTCCCAAGGAGACTATCCAAAAGGTCCTTGAAACCCTCCAGACCCCACCTTCAGTCACAAGGAGGAGCACAGAACAAGCAGCCATCACAGAGGAACCACCCACCACCCCAATTGTAAGACCTGCCAGCTCCAATACAGCTGAGGACTCAGACGACACTGGCACCAGCTTTGAGAGAACTGTAGTTGGAGTACAGCGGGAGCTGGTTAAGGAGGTGTGGGTGGGGATGCAAAATATGGCAGCCAGCCTTGAGGGGATGCGTTTGTGCATGATGTCATCTGCAGATCAGGCAGCAGCTATGCAAGCCCTAACATCTATCTTGCAGGAACTGCAGAAAACCCAGAAGGCAATCAGCACAGCTGTAATACAGTTGACCCAACACCTACAACAGCAATCCTGTCAACGCGTGCACGAATGCAACATTGAACCCCTCAGGGCCGACCTGGCTGCCTACCATCGTGATGTGGCTGCTATTCTCAAGAACCAGCAGGCCCTCTTGCAGCAGTACTGCCCTTAAGACCTTCACAGGGAGCAGCGACCGGGATGTCTGACTCCACGTCTTCTAACACTGAGGTGTGTGTTGCCCCTTCACAACCAACAACAACAAGGACAAAGCAGGCAACACACACATCAGAAGAAGAAGACATGGAACAGATCACATTCACAAGAAAAGTACCCGGACGCACTAGTCCCTGCCACATGGCCAACTATTACCAAAGTCCTGCGTTTTGAAACATGACAGTCTTACAACAACTGTACTCAAGCACTGTTCTGCTAACCACTGTATATCTTGTCAGCCAGTCCAGTGATTGTCTCTCTCCTACTCATTGGCTAAGTCTGTCCCTCTGCACTGTCTGAAACAGCAACCCCAGCATGACAAAAGCATTTTGGTAAATCCTTGTTTTGGATCACACTGGAAGATATCACTATAATGGACTCACAATCATGGACAATGTACAGATAGCACTACAGCACTTTTCAATAAATAGCACTTACACAACAAATCTGTCTCTGGGTAATGTGACATATCAACTGCGCAGTAGATAATTGAAATGTCCCTACTGTCAAATAACGTAGCTTGTCAATACAACTGTCCAGATATTATGCAGTTAGAGAAATCTGCACAGTGACCATGATTGCATCATACTCTGCCCATCCTGAGGGAATAATCTGATGAAGTGAGAAACCATACACCACCATGCTGTGTTGGACAGAAGAATGCTTCCTCAGGGGATAACTAAGCCATCAAATAGTGCCCGCTAAATGTTGTCCACATGCAAAAATAACACAATAAACATGCCACACTAATCTAAGTAAATATTTAAAAAACTGCACAAATGAAGGTGTCTGAGTTAACATACAAATAGGTAATCATGCCGAACTGTGTCACAAATGATGTATGAGGGTCATGAAGAAAAGAATACAAGATTGCCAATGAGAACTCATCTTATAAGGGTGTGCATGATCATCACACTGCAGTCAGACCTAAAACTGTTTCCCCAATATCAAGTCTGGAAGCACTGTTAGTGACTTTGAAAACACACTTATCAACAGAAACACATTGGGATCCATATTAACTGTGATTGGTGGTTGCAACAAAGGGTAGACACTTTGCAAGGTAGCTCTGGGTTAGCTGCCAATCGTACAGCTCAGTTGGGATTTGTTTGTACCTTTGGACACAGATGTTATAGTACAAAAGAGATGTACACAGAATCCAAACCCACGATCAGGTACCATTCAACACATACTATTAAGGGGTAACCAAATATTTATTAAAAGCTAACCATAGATGAGGAAACTGAAGGAAAATCTTACCTACCCTAATCTACCCTGACTACTCATTACCCACAACTGTCCCTAACTAACCTAAGCTACACTTACTTATCACATGTAACGAAACGTTCTAAACATCTACCCCCCACCCACCTTATGAGACGGGACACATTGAGGACAACACATACTAACCTAAACACATACTATACTATTCTAAACAAATATATTTTTTTGGGGTATTTTTTTTTTTATTATTTTTCTTTTTTTGGTATTTTTTTTTTTACACACAAGAACCCCAACATAGCCCCCCACCCACCCACCCACACATGTAATAAGTCAAAAAAGAAACAAGCAGGACCCCCTACCCCCACCCACTAACACTGACTAAACTAACAGCCTATACTAACCTAACACTAAGCCCCCTAAGCCCACTAACTATAAGAACAAGGAAAGAGGAGGGAGGGGAGGGTATCATGTCCATCTATTCAACTGTCTAGAGGTTGGCCCTCCGGAGGGTCCTCTTGATATCCTTGACCCGCCGTTTAATGTGCCGCACGTCCCGGCTCAGGTGGCTCACCTTGCGCAGCACTTTGTCCATCTTGTGTTCAAGTCTATTGAAGGCTGCAGGGTCAACAGCTGGAGCAGTGGCAGTCTGGGTACCGGTGGAGGAGGTCTGTGTGGGCTGTCCTGCACCGTTGGCAATGCTGGGGCCAGGAAGTCCAGCAGATGTAGAATCAACAGAGGCAGCTGTGGGTGGGGCCACCTTGCTCTGATTGGTGGTTGTTTCTGTGGTGGCTGTGGTGGGCACAGTAGGCCCACCCTGTGGGAAGGCTCGCCATGCCCCGGAGTCACGTTCATGGCGATATCGCCGGGCCATCCTCCGGAACCCCGACTCCACCAGCAGGATGTGCTGGTATCGCATGGCCCGATGCTGAAATTCACGGACCTGGTCTGGAGTCATGTTAGCTGCTGTGAAGACAAATGCAGATATGCCACATTAGTAACTGCATTGTGTGAAACGGCACAGCAAGTTAATCAGACATTACATCTACTGTACTTCTAACAGCTCATATCACGATACAGAGCATCGAATGTCCCTGAGGAAGTACATGACAGGCCAGACAACAAAGGTCACATCACACAAAGCACATTCATAACCCACAAGATGGGTAACAACTGGCCTTGACTTGAAATCTGAGTTCTGACAGTTAACATCTAAGAATCATGCTGCATATCCGCCACCAAGAGCTGGGCTACAAATGTCAGTGTACGGAAAGCAAAACTAAACCCACATGGTCTGCAAGTTGTAACTGGACTGTCCAGTATGGTACCAAGTGCCAAACCTGAGTGTGTATACTACTATGCAACCAAACCGTCACTTATTCACAGGTATGTGTAACATACTGGTAGCATCAATACTAGGTACCCCATTCACAAACCCATGGCCGTGTTTGAGGGGGGGCGGTGGATACACAACTATAATTTGCCAACAACATGTACACCGAGGAGTGTATAGGCTGTTCCACACATGTTTGTCTCTACAGACACACCACAGGTAAGGTCTATCTACAATTTTGAGTCAGCAAACCCTAGAGCACTCATAGGGTCAGACATGTAAGGAAAATCAGAACTTAGTACACAACATATACTTCCAGTGAGGCCTGACTTACATCAGACACAGAGTTGCTAGAACACCCATGATCATGAATTGCATGCACACCTAGGCCATTACACTCAGGTTCCACAGACTTGATGCACTACATGTGGAAGTACATGCTGTTAGGAGTTTCAAAATTACGTAGGTAAATAGTGAAGCAGATGTCTATTGGGAAGCTATTAGCGCCACCAATCTTAGAGAATGTGGGTCTGACAGGCTGACTAAATAGGGGCTGAATTCCATTGCGACTCTTGGTGATACAAGTGTCAAAGACATGACTATCCTGGGGCCTACAGGGATGTCCTACAATCCCTACATGATACCATTGGATACGCATTGGCAACTCAAAACATGTGAGAACTGCATTCCCACTATGGAACAAGTGAAAAACTTGCCCAACGCATGACACCTTGCTATGCGTCCAACTCACACGAGTCCAGAACCAGCATACACAACACATAACAGACAGATCAACACTTACTGTAGTGGTCGGGGTCCTCAAATGTCGCCACCTCTCCCACAGTGTAGGGCGCCGGTCCACCTGTAAGGTATGGAAGGAAGAAATGTGCTCAAAATCTGTGCACAGTGCAACATTTTCAGTATAATTTACAATGTGTGGGCTGAATAAGGACATGGCAGCAATTCAGACATGATGGTACTGCATCTGATATTTCACGGCCAACTTGTACATAGCATGGGTCTCCTGTGACAGTTACACACATATCTGCACACATACATTGCCCCTAACTATCATGTGGTTGCAAACTTGCCCCATAATTGGTGAGCACTAAAAAATATGGAGTGTAATCGTCTCATCATGTGCATCCAAGAGAAACATCCAACGCCTGGTTACTTGAGGACTGCATTACCAGTCAAACATGCCTTGTGGCCATGACACATATAGTGCCCATAGGCCCAATGTACAGAGGGAGGGTCAGGGACTCCTGTAAGCCATCCTGTTGTTACAGTATAGTCAATTGATGTGGCCCAGCTATGGTGATTTGCACCAACCATGGAGATGTAAAGCAATGTGCATACACTTGGACTGCCATCCATATTTGGATTGTGGCTCAACCGATTCCAACAAACATCTTAAGATGTTAGCTGAGGGCACCTTACACCTTTTCACGATGTTTTCAAATCATTAACTGACATCTATCCAAAAAGATCAAGAAACACAATAATCCCACACATTCATAGTACTTCTGTGAACGCTTTCCTTCCACGCTCACCAGACTAACATGAGACCAATGTTTGAGCCACTTTGCTATTATCAATTGACGTGAAGGCAGCACTCATTTTCAGCATCATGTAGTGATTCTAAAGTCAGTCTAGCAATTGCGTCAACATTGTTGGCCTAAATGTTGGTACATCTGTACTTCTCTGTCAATAATACCCTATATAGACATGATTGGCTCCTATTTTGTTAGCTGTGCTGACAAAAAGGCTGCACCAATTTCCTTCATGGTAAAGTTACCTGTAAGTTTGCTGAGCACGTGCTACCTGACAGCTAGCAATTGTGCTCCTTCCCATAGTGCATCAATGATCCCCTTATATTTCCCCAAAATTACACAGTCATCAAGTTAGCTGGCAGACATTGCACTAATCACTACAGAGCATTTAATCGTGCACAATAACAATAGTCGTACTCACCAACAGTGCCACCAATCATGATTCCCAGGTGGTCCAAGAGATCCTGCTCCCTGGTGATGAGGTCAGCCCACCGGTGCTTCAGCTGGTGGTCACTCCTCTGGCTGGCATACACACGCTGCAGGTGATGCAGCACCTTTCCCCACTGGATTCTGCGTGCCCCTGTCGGGTACCCCTGTATGACCCTGCCCCCTGCCTGGATCATGAGTGGCAAGAAATGTGTCACCAGCCAGATGAAGCCCCCCAACTCCTCTTCCCCCATCCTGCCAAGACGTGGCCTACCAGACATACGTCTAATTGAAGAGAAGGAATAGGGGTAAAATAAATAGAAAGGGGAAATGGGTGAAAGTAGGGGTAAAAAGACAGAAAAAAAGTAAACCTAAACACTAAAAGAGCCCAACTATCCCCAAACTAACACTACCCACAACAGACTCCCACAAACAAGAAATACACAAGATTAATGGACAAATGTAGACAAAACACAGTACTACAGTATACACAAACAATATTTATTTCACAAAAGGACTTTACAGATAGCACACAGGACAAATACAGCACAAAATCTCAGGACAACACTCTCTACACAGCCACACAGTCTAGAAGGATCATAGACTGCAAAGTGAAAGTGAAAGTACACCCACTGTACATGATCTGTAAACAGGATATCCTATTACATCACTTCCTGTATGAAAAGTCCCGCCTTTTTCGCGTTATGCATCATTTTTGTTGCACAAAACTGTATTTGCGTCATTTTTTTTGACGCACAGACGTGAATATTAACCCGCATCCACATAATGATACATGGACTGTACAAATATCTGGATGCGGGCTAAATTTCACTCCTGTGCGTAAAAAAAAATGACGCAAATACAGTTTTGGTCAACAAAAAATGACGCACACCGCTAGGGACGTCAAAATTACAGTGCATTAACTGGTTTGGGCATTTTTACTTCTTTTTAGGTTATTTTACATTTGGAACACATAAGAGATTGGCTAATTGAAGACAGTATGGTGTTGATGGTGTATGTTCACATGTGTGACATCATACTGCATCGGAACATCATCCACTACACCCTTCACAGTATGTTTACAGTTGGCTGACGTCATAGATGGTCATAAGTGTGCCCTACATATATGTGTGGCACAAATTGTGCACGTTTGCCACAAGGAGAGGATAGCAATGTGACGCACATATGTACAATACCTAATTGCCTTTGGCTCAAAGTGTGTGCTTTGACAACTAATTTGTTGGTTGACCAAGTGTGTGTGTACATCACATGAAGCATTATTGTACATTTGGTTGTATGAATGTGACGTCCATGTGTCCAACCCTAAGATGCAAGTAAAAATTGGAATGAGCAAGGGCATGTGTTAGTCATACATGTAACAACACCCGCAAAGTATACTTCCAAGTTTTAGGGTCACGTAGACACCACATGTGACATAGCATGCACCAGATGGATGGCAGACGCATGTTCATGTCAAATGTCCACAATTTCTACATCCTATGTCCTAGAGTATTGGTAACAGCTTCCTAGGCACTAGTTGATGAATCCCACAGTGAGTCATACACATGCATTGAGGAAGTGGGTACCATGTTATTTGCACAGACAGACAAGGGTCAATCTCATATGTATGATGACACCACAGTTGAGGCCATAGAAGTAAGCCCCAACTATCAAGTGGCTGTGGTGGACCAGCATACAAGACAGCACATGTCCACATATTTCCAGTGATTAATTGCACATAGGTGTCTTGTTCATGTGTGTGGTCCAATGATGATCCTGTAGATTGTTTGGGGTGTAATTTGTCACAGTTCGGACCAGGACTCATCATGAGTCAGTGGCAGCTATTCCTGTAACTACTGAGTATCCTTTGTTGACCAATGTGAGTAAAGTAGATGTGGACATGTGAACCAACATGTGGATGGTCCCACCCTGTCACTAAAGACGTGTAATGAGACAGTCAACAGGGCAACCTTGGTGTGCTGAGTGAGATAATGTCTCAATTGTCATGTTCCGGCAGGTGTCATTACAACATTTGTACACAGGTTGGCCTCTGCACTTCCCACTGCATCTGGGAACATCATAGCCTCTGTGCTGTTTATTCTCGCAGCTATTCACCACACACGGCCCATCACTATGTTGTGCGCACTGTGATGCTGTGTGTGAACTGTCATGGTTCTGACATTTGTGTATTAGTCATGTACATTATCAGAGGTTGCTGGTTGTGCTGAAAGCTCCGTACCCAATCCCTGCCTATGACCCTGGAACACTGTCACACTTTGTCATTCATGCATATATGCAACCCAGACAACGGATGGGCCATGAATTTTGCATTTCCAAGAGGATTTAACTCAAATGGTACAGTTAAAAGGCAGATGATGCTATACAATGTATTTGTGTATGCATGGAAGAAGCCCATGCCCAATGCCCCTGATGAATGGCTGGTTTGCTAACGCAAGGGTGGTAAATATGTAGACACAGGGATACTTTAGTGTGACACACAGACAGTTGCCAGTCAGGCTGACAGAATGCAAGATGATTCAGGAGCCAGCTACTGGACAAGTTACATAATCAGTGGTCTGACTGAGACTGTTTGGAGGACAAACTGGACAGTTGACATGTCAATCTGTGTACGTCCTGTGTTTTTGAAGGTGACAAATGAACCCAAGGGCTGTGTTACACGGCTTAAATACTATCAATGGTTGACGGTGTATTTGACATAATGGCGACTCCTATGCTGTTCCAGGCATCATCAGGGGCAGTGCTTTTTGTAATGGGTGGTGTGCATGGAGGTGATCACAGGTGGGGGCTGCATCTGTTTCTCACCAGTCCTGTAGGTGAGACTTGCATTCTAAGGGCCAACAGACATTTTCACAAGGGGAAGCAATCTACATGTGCTAACAGGGCTTTGAAACTAGAAGACAGTGTATAAATTGACCTGACGTCCATGCAGTCAGATGTTCTATGGCAATGGCATACCTTAGGAAAGGGTGTAGCACACTGGTTTGCTAATGTTGGTCTGTGTGTGTAGAGGAGGTATTATCAGGGTACACATCTTAGTATTCCAGGGACCTCTTCCGACAGGTGGGTTGTGACCAGGTGCACGGGTGTGTCAGGAGTTAGGAAATGGGCTGACATGTGCATGGAATGTCATGTGCGCAATGCATGTCATATGTGTGGCACTTGTGCTGTCTATGTTCTGCTTCTATGGAACTCTAGTCACAGATATTCCTTGCAAATATTGGATGCAGTTTGACTAACTTCTGTCAAGGGTCTTGTTTTCCCCTTATTGAGTGATGGTGTCATAGTTGTGTGCCATATGCTGCGTTGGACCTTGCTTTCAACATGTATGTGTGAAATAGTTGTGGTCCTCTGCTATAGGCCTTCAAAGTAGATATGTACATGATATATGTCATTAAGAGTGTGTGTGTATGTGACCATTGTATGTTAGGCATCACATAAGCTCTGGGATGTTCCGTGTCCTACTCAGTATCTCAGCAATGCTCCAAGAGGCAACACTCTTATTCTGATAAGTAGAGATGAAGGTGTGTAAAAAGGAATAGCCAGACCATGATATGGTGATTATAATAGGTGTTTATTTAAATTAGTTAACTAAAGTGGTGAAGGTGATCATATTCAGAAGAAATTATTTACAATCTGTTGCCACCTGCGTATACCAGCAGCTGTGTTCTGTAGTTCCCCCTCCTGTTGCAGGCCAGCATCTTCCTCTTCCTCCTCTTCAGGCATGTGTGGCTCTGGTTCCAGGAGGGGAATGTTTCTTCTGATGCAAATGTTGTGTAATATTGCACATGTGAGGATGATCCTACAGACCATCTCAGGGGAATATAGGAGGCTACCACCAGTGATGGCGAGGCAGCGGAACCTTGACTTGAGGATGCCGAAGGTCCGCTCGACAATGCTGCATGTCCTCCTATGGGCCTAGTTGTATGCACGCTCTGCAGCTGTACTCGGGTTGCCAAATGGTGTCATAATCCATGGCTGGATGCCATACCCCTGATCAGCTGCAAGAGAAAACGAATGGGATCATGTTGATGTAGATGGCACTATTGAAAAGACCTTTAATGGCAGTAGTTGTCTTATGTTCTCTGTGACTCTTTTGTGTACTAATGTGACATCCTATGCTTGTAGGCTATACCATCTGCATTGTGTTGTTTCCTTGGCTGAACAAGATTTTGTCTGCTAACCGTTTGTCAGCAGTATGTTTTGGGATTTGCAGTACAGTGTGCCCTCCCTAGCATTGTGACTTGTGATACAGGTGTCCGTGTGTCTTCACTGGGGGTGAGATGATAGTTCCATGCACAGTTAAAATTGAAAGTGTTGTTAACACGTTCATATCAAAGTACCCTGGACATCCCATACCTTTAGACTTAGGCAATGTATTGATGTAAAGGTCATGGGAACACTTACAATTTGCAAGGTGACATTTAGGCAACCACACTCATTGACGTCTTCACATTAGGCTGTACAGTAAATTCCGATGTGTGACAGGTTCAATGGTGACTTAAGAAACATGTCTAGCGATGTCACGACCTCAGTGTGTTCCTGTCGACATGTTGCTGTTGTGGTGTATGTGTTTTGTGTCCTAGAGGGTTGCTGTGCAGTGTATATATATATAGGTTTTTGTACTTACCAACAAGTAGTCCATTGCCATACCGTCCATCCTGGAAGTGTTAATTGATGGTGCAGTGACGGAAGATGTATGAGTCATGTACACTCTCAGGATATTTAGCCACGATGTTGGTGATCAATCCCCGGTGATCGACAATGGCCTGCACGTTGATGGAATGTGTGTGCTTCCTGTTGCGGTAGAGGTGTTCAGTTGCAGCAGGTGGCACAAGGCGTACATGTGTGCAGTCAATTGCACCAAGGACGTGTGGGAAGCCTCTGATTGCGTAGAACCCCTGTTTAGTTTCCTGCTGCTTCTGCAGTGTGTTAGGGAAGCAGATCTGGCGGGGTGTCAGTCGAATGATGGCGTCCAGTACTTTGGGCAAAAAGGCCGAGAATGATGGTTGTGATATTACGCCAACCAGGGCACTAGTTATTTGAAAAGAGCCACTTGCCAGCATATGAAGTACGGCAAGCAGCTTTGTTTCTGTTGGGATGGTGCGGGGTGTCACCAAAGTGGGGGCCAACTGCTGTTCAATGTTTAGTAGCAGCTGCTGAATGGCCTGCCAGTTCAACCGGTACCTCTGTATGATGTCGTGTTCCCTGAGGCCCTGAAGGGTTGTTCTTGGGCGGAATATCCTCTCATGCCTTCTGCGCTGCCTTTGGGGTCCCTGCTGGTGTTGTTGTAGCTGCTGTTGTTGCTGCTGGGCTCTGCGTCTGCGTGCACGCTGGATTAGAATCACCTCCATGGCTCCCTGTTGCTGCTCTGCTGTTTGTTCTGTGTGTTCTGATTAAATACAGGTGTGTTTGCCCCATTTTAACGCCTGCCCTGACCCAGGCGTTAAATTTTGACGCAAATCGGGCTGTGCGTCATTTTCTGGCTCTGCCTCCCGGCCGTGCGTCATTTTTGCCCGAAAGCATAAATACGACGCACGGCCGTTTAAGCCATTTTTTGGATGGGAACGCCTACCTTGCATATAATTAACGCAAGGCGGGTTGCCGCATCCAAAAATTGACGCACATGGCGGAATTTTGTCGTCCGCGGGCGTCAAAGTTTAAATACGGGGCAATGTTTGCGCTGACTGTGCGTCAAAATTTTTCACGCACAATCGGCGCAGGCGGAGTATAAATATGCCCCTAACGATCTTAGCTGTTAAATATGATTCTGGTGACATTACGGACAAATATATTAGAATAGTTAGATGTTCAAATAACAAAATCCAGGAGCACCTATTGTGACCAAACAATCCAACATTGGCTGAAACAACAGAAACTACTGAAAGTGTGAAGTGTTCCATTAAATCTTCCAAAACGTTAAATGAGGCCAAAGGCACATGCCAGCAGCCTTTGTGTTGCATAAGTACCCAGAGAATACTGCTGAAAGTGAGGATTACATGTTTAGATTCATTATAAAATGTAGATGGAAATATAGTATGTGCGGCATCAGGAATCACAGCTGTGCATATAATGTATGGCTCAATGTGGGTAAAGAATTTTTAGTAAGTGTTCCATTTTGCGGGGCTGCTGTGGCGTCGGGCCTGCGAAGAGCGTCGCGTTCCAGCGAAGGTCACGGCGTCACCGGATTCAGCAGCGGCGTCGGTCCGGAGTCATCCTAAGTCGATTTCTTTGGATTTCCACCAGCTTTCCTTTCAAGGGCCGAGGGACTGGATAGGGCACCACTTGTCGGGGCAGGAATCTCTCCAGAGACTCCAGGTGCTGGCAGAGAGAAGTCTTTGCTGTCCCTGAGACTTCAAACAACAGGAGGCAAGCTCTAACTCAAGCCCTTGGAGATTTCTTCACAAGATGGAAGGCACACAAAGTCCAGTCTTTGCCCTCTTACTCTGGCAGAAGCAGCACTGCAGGAAAGCTCCACAAAGCACAGTCACAGGCAGGGCAGCACTTCTTCCTCAGCTATCAGCTCTTCTCCAGACAGAGGTTCCTCTTGGTTCCAGAAGTGTTTCTAAAGTCTGTAGATTTGGGTGCCCTTCTTATACCCATTTTAGTCTTTGAAGTCACCTTTCTTCAAAGGGGACTCACACCTACTTGCGAAATCCTGCCTTGCCCAGGCAAGGCATCAAACACACAGCAGGGGGTTGGAGCCGGCATTGTCAGAGGCAGGCACAGTCCTTTCAGGTGAGAGTGGCCACTCCACCCCTCCCTCCTAGCAGAGATGGCTAATCAGGAAATGCAGGTTACACCCCAGTCCCCTTTGTGTCACTGTCTAGTGCGAGGTGAAAAACAACCCAACTGTCAAACTGACCCAGACAGGGAATCCACAAACAAGGCAGAGTCACAGAATGGTTTAAGCAAGAAAATGCTCACTTTCTAAAAGTGGCATTTTCAAACGCACAATCTTAAAATCAACTTTACTAAAAGATGTATTTTTAAATTGTGAGTTCAGGGACCCCAAACTCCACATGTCCATCTATTCTCTAGGGGAATCTACACTTTAATCATAATTAAAGGTAGCCCCCATGTTATCCTATGAGAGAGACAGGCCTTGCAACAGTGAAAAACAAAGTTGGCAGTATTTCAATGTCAGGACATATAAACCACATTACTATCTGTCCTACCTTATCCATACACTGCACCCTGCCCTTGGGGCTACCTAGGGCCTACCTTAGGGGTGCCTTACATGTAAGAAAAGGGAAGGTTTAGGCCTGGCAAGTGGGTACACTTGCCAAGTCGAATTTACAGTGTAAAAATGCACACACACAGACACTGCAGTGGCAGGTCTGAGACATGATTACAGAGCTACTTATGTGGGTGGCACAACCAGTGCTGCAGGCCCACTAGTAGCATTTGATTTACAGGCCCTGGCACCTCTAGTGCACGTTACTAGGGACTTACTAGTAAATCAAATAGGCCAATCATGGATAAACAAATTACATACAATTTACACGGAGAGAATATGCACTTTAGCACTGGTTAGCAGTGGGAAAGTGCTCAGAGTTCAAAAGCCAACAGCGACAGGTCAGAGAAAAATAGGAGGCAGGAGGCAAAAAGATTCAGGATGACCCTGCATAAGCAAAAGTCCAACACAACCCCCTACCAGCCTAAAGCCAGGGGAGAACAATCAATACCTTGATGTACTTCCCTGATTGGGGCGATAGAACAAGGACCCAGGCCCACAACAGCAGGGGCAGGTTCCAGTTCTACGCCTTCCTGACTCCCGTTGGATCCCTCTATCCATACTCTCAGGGCCCACTAAGCTAACCCATGGGGAACCCTTCTCCACATCTGCAGACACCATCTGTGCAGCGCCTAACTTTACTTTGCTCACAGATGTATTGCAATGGGCAGATAGTACCACCAGGGCCAACACAGTGGTGTTGCCCACTCCACCCTTGGGGTATGACTCTTACCCCCCCCCCAGGGGCAACTCTGTCCACCAGGACAGCAAGCCACAGTGGCCCCAGACAACTGTCAGGGATGAGAGCCCGACCTCAGGCCTCTCCAAGCACTGTGACTGCGAAGAGTGGGGGGCAGTAGCCCCAGGTGCCTGACACCCTTTGACCCCTCTCCCTTCCACCAGGTCAGAGAAGATAACCTGACCCTGGTCCTCCCCTCTGGGGCTCTGTACCCTCCCTCCAGGAGCGGCACCCCCAGAGTAAAAAATTGTCAGGGTGCTTGTAGATGCAGTCCTGCACAATTCTTCCACCAGTGCAGGGATGTTAACCTGCAACTGATCCTCCAACCTGGGGTCTGTACCTTCAGGTTGGACCAGGGCCAGGGGTGAGGCTTCCCTCCCCCTGCCCTCTCTTCTGGGGTCCTGAACCACCCAACTAGGAGTGGCCCCCCCAGAAGACAACATGGTAGGGGCACTGTTAGCAGTAGCCCCTTCCTCCAGGTCAGGGGGGACACCCTGAACCTGGCCTTCCAATCCAGGGTCTGTACCCTTAGATTGCTCTGGGGTCAGGGGTGAGTCTTTCTCTGCCCTTCCCCTACTCTCAGGGTTCTGCACCCACCCCTCAGGGAGAGTACCCCTTGAAATCACACCAGGGGGGGGGTGATTGGGCAAACCGCCCCCCCTTCAGGTCAGGGTTTATCCCCTGCACCTGATCCTCCAGTCCAGGGTCTGTACCCACAGACTGGACCACTGCCTGGCAACCCAGGAATTCCTGGGGGGTATAGCTACCCCCCACCAGGTCAGAGTTTACCCTCTGAACCTGGTCATCGAACCCAGGGTCACCACCCTGCGGTTGAACCACTGCCTGGCACACCAGGACTTTCAGGGGGGCACACTTACCCCCCTCAAGGGACACACTGTCCCCAAGGGCCACACAAGAGTCTGGATGGTGCAGGTCTCCTGACCTCTGCCCATCTGACAGAGTCTGGATTCCCCCCACCCCAGAAATGGTCTCGCCAAGGTCATTCCTGGGGGGCTCTGCTCTCAGAGCTGACCCCTGACCCTCCGGGTTCTCCACTGGGGTCCGCAACCCCCTCTCAACCCTCTGTCTGGACTTCTGCACCCCCTCACTAGGAGTGGTACTGCCAGACACCAGAACTGGTGGGACGCTGGCTACAGCTGCCCCCCCAAGTTCTCCTGACACTGTGGGATCTCCCTCAACAGATGGCCCTATGGTACAGGCTAGGCTCCCCTCCTGGTGTTCCCTCATGGAACCCTCCAGGACCTGGGACCGGATCTCGGGCACTTTGGACCTCAGCCCATCCCTATTCCCTCTCCTCAGAGACTGGACATGGGGTCCCTCACCCATCCCACTACACTGGGACCTACCTGGGACACTACAATCCTTCCCTACCTCACCTGGTTGGGAAATACCTAGACCACTCGTTCCAGGAGCCCCCCCAAATGCCTCTTCAGACTCTCTGGTACTCACCAAGAGGTCTGCCTCCATTGTAAGCTCCCTGGGGTCAGAGAACTCACACTCCACCTGGTGTTGGCGTAGCTCTGGAAAATAAGGCTAGACATATGCTCTCCAGCAATTACATCACTCAGCCCCTTACATGAATTAACCAAAGTACCCTTCACCCAACCATCCAGTGACTCTGCTTTGGAAAAGCACCCCACATCACCCTCCTGAGACTGGTGAGACAGTACCTGACTGTCCCTGACACTCAACCCACACTCTTCTGGGATGTCTTCACACTCCATAACCAGGACTTCTACCTTGGGGGAACCCCTCTCCCTGTCACTCTCACCTAGAGTCAGTAGAGTGTCCCTCCCACCAGTAGGAATATGACTCCCCATGCCAGTTCCCCAATCCACCTCAGGGACCCTGTGCATCACTGGAGCTACCTCATACCCCTGAACCTCCTGGCGTGTGTTAACTCCTTCCTTCAAGTAGGGCACCACATCTCTGGGCACGTGCACTTCTTCAGCAGTACTGGATACAAGATTTTTGCTGCCACCATCTGAAATGGACTCAGCCCTCATGGCCTCCAGCTTCAGCTCTTCACAGCTCAGCTCTTGAGCTGTAATCCTTTCTTTTTCCAGGACTAAGGCTCTCTTCTCCTCAGCCCTCTCAAGCTAGCTCTTCCAGACTCCGGATTCGAGCTAGGAGCCAATCATCTCTTTCTGTTCCCTCCTCAGGGCCACTGCCCTCCTCCTCAGAGTAGTCCTCCTCCTCAGAGTAGTTATCCTCCTCAGACTCATTTGGTGGTGTTGCCTGACAATGTTTCAATTCATACTGAAACAGGGCTGACTCAAGATCCTACCTTCTGGATTTCTTGTTCACAGCCAGTCCCCTTTCCATGCAGAATGCTTTAAGCTGCCACTTTTTATACATAAATAGGTGCCAGAAATTGACTTCCATTCTGCAAAGGCTTCACAACCAAAAACCAAAGTCCAAAAATATTAGCAATACTTACAGGAGGACATCAGAGAACAAAAAGCAGAATCACAAGACAAGTAGTATGTGGTCACGTAGTGGTCTGAACTCAAAACAATAGTGTACACTTAATCACTGTATGTCAAGTACAAATACAAGTCCAAATCCCAACCGCTGATCACCAATGTTAGAAATGGGGTCTTTGGTTGACAGTCAGGTTACCCCCTGTTCAAGCAAGGACCCTCACTCTAGTCAGGGTAAAAGAGAATCACCCTCAGCTAACCCCTGCTTACCCCCTTGGTAGCTTGGCAGAGCAGTAGGCTTAACTTCAGACTACAAAATGACACAACACCGGTTTAGAAAAATAGGAAATATTTATCTAAACAAAACAAGACCAAAACGACAAAGATCCGACATACACAAGTCAAGTTATGAATTTTTAGAGATGAAACTCAAAAATAGCGCTTAGAAACAAAAATGCTTCGATGAGATGTTAACACGGCATCGTGACGGAGTCGTTCCCAACAAACCGACACCAGCAGCGCCGGACGCGGAGTCGTGTAGACCCCCAAGTACAGTACCTTTGGTGAAGAGTGAAAACAAGACGATGCGCGAAGTCGGGGATCACGGCGTCTGTGCGAAACGTTGAATCCACGCACTTCGAGCGGCGTTGGTCACGACGTGGTGCGGCGACTTCCACGGAGTCACGGACTTCAGCGGGGCTGCTGTGGCGTCGGGCCTGCAAAGAGCGTCGCGTTCCAGCGAAGGTCACGGCGTCACCGGATTCAGCAGCGGCATCGGTCCGGAGTCGTCCGAAGTCGATTTCTTTGGATTTTCACCAGCTTTCCTATCAAGGGCCCAGGGACTGGATAGGGCACCACTTGTCGGGGCAGGAGTCTCTCCAGAGACTCCAGGTGCTGGCAGAGAGAAGTCTTTGCTGTCCCTGAGACTTCAAACAACAGGAGGCAAGCTCTAACTCAAGCCCTTGGAGATTTCTTCACAAGATGGAAGGCACACAAAGTCCAGTCTTTGCCCTCTTACTCTGGCAGAAGCAGCACTGCAGGAAAGCTCCACAAAGCACAGTCACAGGCAGGGCAGCACTTCTTCCTCAGCTATCAGCTCTTCTCCAGACAGAAGTTCCTCTTGGTTCCAGAAGTGTTTCTAAAGTCTGTAGATTTGGGTGCCCTTCTTATACCCATTTTAGTCTTTGAAGTCACCTTTCTTCAAAGGGGACTCACACCTACTTGTGAAATCCTGCCTTGCCCAGGCAAGGCATCAGACACACAGCAGGGGGTTGGAGCCGGCATTGTCAGAGGCAGGCACTGTCCTTTCAGGTGAGAGTGACCACTCCACCCCTCCCTCCTAGCAGAGATGGCTAATCAGGAAATGCAGGTTACACCCCAGCCCCCTTTGTGTCACTGTCTAGTGCAAGGTGAAAAACAACCCAACTGTCAAACTGACCCAGACAGGGAATCCACAAACAAGGCAGAGTCACAGAATGGTTTAAGCAAGAAAATGCTCACTTTCTAAAAGTGGCATTTTCAAACGCACAATCTTAAAATCAACTTTACTAAAAGATGTATTTTTAAATTGTGAGTTCAGGGACCCCAAACTCCACATGTCCATCTAGGGGAATCTACACTTTAATCATACTTAAAGGTAGCCCCCATGTTATCCTATGAGAGAGACAGGCCTTGCAACAGTGAAAAACGAAGTTGGCAGTATTTCACTGTCAGGACATATAAACCACATTACTATCTGTCCTACCTTATCCATACACTGCACCCTGCCCTTGGGGCTACCTAGGGCCTACCTTAGGGGTGCCTTACATGTAAGAAAAGGGAAGGTTTAGGCCTGGCAAGTGGGTACACTTGCCAAGTCGAATTTACAGTGTAAAAATACACACACAGACACTGCAGTGGCAGGTCTGAGACATGATTACAGAGATACTTATGTGGGTGGCACAACCAGTGCTGCAGGCCCACTAGTAGCATTTGATTTACAGGCCCTGGCACCTCTAGTGCACCTTACTAGGGACTTACTAGTAAATCAAATAGGCCAATCATGGATAAACCAATTACATACAATTTACACGGAGAGAATATGCACTTTAGCACTGGTTAGCAGTGGGAAAGTGCTCAGAGTTCAAAAGCCAACAGCGACAGGTCAGAAAAAATTGAAGGCAGGAGGCAAAAAGATTCAGGATGACCCTGCATAAGCAAATGTCCAACAAATGGTAAAGGGTTTTACAAACTATATTAAATTAAAATCGGTCCCAATTCCAGCCAAACATAGATTGAGAAATGTTTCCCAGTCTGTAAGGAATGTGTTATCCAAAATGCTTGCAGAAATGTGTAATGACGCTGTGTGTAGCTGCTTGAAAGGCGTTTCTCCGATTCTTTTAGTGGGCAAGAAGCCAGGTTCAATGTTTTGTATATTGTTGGAGGAGACAGGTTCGGATTGGCTGAGGTGAGGTCATAGCCAGGCAGAACCTACCACTCCCATCAGGGGTGGGTAATTACACTCACTGTACAACCTGCTCTCACCCTTGGGTAGCTTGACACAGAGCATTCGGGCTTATCCGAGGAGCAATGTGTAAAGCACTGGCATAGCACTACCACACAACAATTACACTGAGCATCACAAAAGAGATTTCACACAAAATGTATGTAAATAAAGTTTGTATTCAACACATTAATTAACACAACAGGAACATCATGTAAATATGGGCATTAATCACATTTAGAAATATAACTAGTAGTGCTAGGCCCAACTGTGAATACAACATTAGCAGTATGTACACATGAGAAAAATAATACTTTCCCTCCAGTGGTGCACCCACATTGGCACCCTCCGGTGGTGCACCCACCTTGGCAGCACAAGACCCATCTGAGTGATCACCCCAGTTCAATACCAAACAGTGATAGGATGCATCCCGGTTCCCAACGACAGCAGCAATGTGTACATACAAGAAATATCAAAACTTTTAAAATAGTTCCACGGCCTAGGCCACACAGGTAATCTTCAATGTCACCTGTATTATGAAACAATGTGCAGGGCACCCCCGCTGTGCGGTGTAGGCAATCCCAAGCAATCACTCCCACACTCACTCCGCACCACTACATGGTGACACAGATATCTGGCAGGCTAGTATACACACACTCTCACGCACTCACTTCCAGCACCCTAATGCGATGCTCTGACATTCAGCAGGTGAGTTGTCAATGAGTTTTCAGACCCCTCTTGGACCCAAACCTTCCTCCATCCTCCAACCAATTCCTGCTCCGATAGCTAGAGATATATTAATGTTTGCTTGGATACTAGGCTGCTCGCGGTTGGTGGTTACACTTATTCAGGATCCCGGGGCAAAGGTTGGGGGAAGAAAAAGAGAATGGCTGATCAGGCAACAGTCGACAAATTGAGGTTTGGCCACAACTCAGGAAGTTAACTCAGGGGTCTCCACACCGGTCTTCCAGCGCAGGCCCCAGTCTGCAAAGCACAGTGGGAAGGTCGCCTTGGGACACAAGCTGTTCAAAGTGGTGCCCAGCCAAGCCAGACATTTCAATACAAAAATAGTTACCAATTCCGCACCTCCCAGAAACAGAGGCACCACGTCTGGGACACGATGACTTGGGCCACCCGAGGCATCCCAGTTACACACGAAGAGTTATCAAATCTGCAACTCCCTGAAATGGAGCACAACATCAGGTGCGTGATGACCTGAGTTGCAGCAGATGATTTCGATCACCCATGAAGAGTCACCAATTTTCATGCCCTCCTGGAATGGGCACAATGTCTGGTGCACGCTGACCTGAGTCGCACCACATGATTCCGATCGCACTCGCAAAGTGACCAACGCATTACCTGCCTAGAATGAAGTACAACATCCGGTGCATAATGACTTGCAAAACACTAGACAATCCCACTTGCACACGAAAAGTTACCAGTGCAGCGCCTCCCTGAAATGAGGCACAACATCTGTTGCGCGATGACTTGAGTTGTACCGGACACTTCGAAGCACACAATTAGTCCCAATCCCGTACCTCCCTGGAATGAGGCAAAATATCTGGTGTGTGATGACTTAAGCCACACCAGACAAATCTAGTCACACACACAGAGACACAAGTTTAATGGTGCTGCATGAGGTAGAAAGCGGCACTGCTCCACGTACACCCCCATCTCCGAGGGACGCAACCAGTGGTACAGACATCACACACAATGAGAATGCAGTCCGGTATCGCATGAGAGAAATGCAGCACCCTCTATAAAAACAGGGCATGTGGGGCCCACAACCAGTGAATCTGCTCACTACCAACCAGATGCGTAAGCAAGCCACCTTCTACCTGTGTCATCTGGAGAGTGGTGCCCTCTTAAGCGTGTAGGTCATCTGCTGGATTCCACCGTCCAGCAGCGGTGTGAGCATACAACTAATGGAGTGTGGTCCTTTATTGTGCCCCCCCCACGATGAAGGACCACAGTCCTTGAATGTAGGTGGTACTTTGAAGGCTCCTCACCAGACAAATCAGTTCTTCAGGTGCAATACTTATTTGTACGCTCACACAGCTGCTGCCCGGTGGAATCCAGCAGAGACATAGACACGTAGGAGGGCACCACTCTCCAGATGACACTGGTAGAAGGTGTAGGTCCCTCTCAGGAGGTCTTTGATGCCCCTTAGACCTCCACAGAGAACAGGTGGCAAGCCAACAAGCCCTTGTTGTGCAGCCTTCAGAATGTCACACTGCAGCCAGCAGTTTGCCCAGGCCACCCGCAATGCAGGAAGGGGGAGCGGTCCCTTCCAAGGGCAGTAAATAATACTGTGCACAACAGACTCCTTTGGCAGTGTGTGCCACGCAGTTCAAGGTCTCCATCCCACGTTCCTGCAAGTGTATCTCCAAGTTGCTGAAATGTGGTACCCCTAGTTATACTGCAGTGTGCCTGTGAACCACAGATGTCTCCCCTTCATTTCAGTCCTGTCTGCCATGGGGCAGTGGAATACAGATATTAGTCTTCAGTGGGGCCATGATCTGGCTCAGAGATGCCAAGTGCCAAAAGCTCTCCCTCCAATCTATCCAGCCAGGACCTCAAATGGCAGAGGTCTGTTGTTTCAATTGTCTAAGGTTTATAACTGTAGCTGTCACTGGGAAATACACAGATGTGTTTTCCCCCAGCCTCCAGATGAATGAAGCTGAATTAAAAATGCACACAAAAGTAGTTTTAGAACATAGAAATGCCCACTTTCTAGAAGTGGCATTTCCAAGACATTGCTGACAAAGCACTTTTGCCATTGGAAAGGGTTTGTCATTGTGAATACAATGACAGTAAACGTTATGAGGCTGCTGCACTGTAACCCATTTTTGCAGCTATGATTACTTGTAAACTTCCCCCAATAATAACCTATGGGCGAAGCAGCTCTCAATGGTAGCAAAAACACACATGGGTATTTTATACTCCCTGGGCACATCTGCCCTGCCACACACACAAGCCTGCAGGGGCAGGCTGGACACAAGTTTTAAGAACACCACTAAAATGCAAGTGCACCCATACAGGCCTGCTGTGTCTATATATATGAAAACATCACTGTGTAAATGTGCACTTACTGTCAAGCTGTATCAGGCTCAGAATATATATGACAACACCAATGTGCAAAGGAGCACATACTGGCAAGCTGCGCCAGGCTCAGTATATATGCACAAACACCATTGTGTAAATGTGCATATGCTAGCAAGCTGTGCCAGGCTCAGTATATATGAAACCACCATTGTGCAAGTATGCACATACTGGTAAGCTATGCCAGACTCAGAATATACATGAAAACACCAGGCTTAGTATATATATATATATATATATATATATATATATATATATATATATATATATGTATATATATATATATATATATATATATATATATATATATATATATATGAGATCACCAATAAGTGAGTGTGCACATACTTGTAGGTGCCACTTCCTAATATATGTAGGAAGGGTGCGCACATTTTCACACTGTACTTTCAGTGGGAAGGTATCCAGGGCCCTACGGCAAAACCTCAGGAAAGAGCCAACCTCCCAGGTTGAGAAACCCAAGTGGGGTTCTTCCCTACCAGGGCATGGGACACCCTTCTGTACCTGCCCTGCCTTCTGCCTACCACCTGTTCTGACAACTGGGGGGTGCTCTAGGAGTAGTGGAAAGCCTACTCAGCATTGGACAAGGTGGGGGAGATGCCACCCTGAGCGCTTGCGCACTTGTGCCTCCACCGGGTTGTACTATGTTGTCACGCTACTCTGGTGGGTAGCACACTCAGTGCAGCATCCCACTAGTGGCCAGGACCATACCTGCGTATGTGGTGTACATTTTTACAGGGCACTCCTGGGTACAGCACCTCAACCAATCACGTAAGCGCCCCCTTCCTGGCATGGGTAGGAAGAAAGTGCGCACTTTACCACTGCAGTACCGTGGGAAAGTGCTCAAAGTCCTAAGGCCATGCAAAGAGAGTCAGCAAAAAACTTGGAGAAAAAAGCAAATCTTTTTCAGGGAAATCCCCTAATGAGGGCCATGTCCAACATATATTGACTTACGCTCATTAAATAAACAAATAACTGAATGTCTTCTGCTTCCCAAACATAGGCCCTCATTTTGACCCTGGCGGTGTTGCACCACCAGGGCCAACGGGGGCGGGAGCACCGCCGACAGGCCGGCGGTGCTCCCTTGGGCATTCCGACCGCAGCGGTAACACCGCGGTCGGACCGGGAAAACTGGCGGTCTCCCGCCAGTTTCCCGCTGCCCAAACGAATCCTCCAAGGCGGCGCAGCATGCTGCGCCGCCTTGGGGATTCTGACACCCCCTACCGCCATCCTGTTCCTGGCGGTTCGCCCGCCAGGAACAGGATGGCGGTAGGGGGTGTTGCGGGGCCCCTGGGGGCCCCTGCAGTGCCCATGCCAATGGCATGGGCACTGCAGGGGCCCCCGTAAGAGGGCCCCAAATAGTATTTCACTGTCTGCTTAGCAGACAGTGAAATACGCGACGGGTGCAACTGCACCCGTCGCACCTTCCCACTCCGCCGGCTCGATTCCGAGCCGGCGTCATCGTGGGAAGGGATTTTTCCCCTGGGCTGGCGGGCGGCCTTTTGGCGGCCGCCCGCCAGCCCAGGGGAAAAGTCAAAATACCCGCCGCGGTCTTGCGACCGCGGTACGGTATTTTGACGGCGGGACTTTGGCGGGCGGCCTCCGCCGCCCGCCAAGGTCCGAATGAGGGCCATAATGTATTATTATCTACTCTAGTTGGAGCCAAATACCTTTCATTGCTTGACCTGAGGGCAGCTTGTCCCCAAATGTTTTGTCTTTTTAGAACAGCAAATTGACTTAAGTTGACATCCAAAGCAGTATTCAAATATTTACGGAAATTCCATTATCACACATGTTTGTTTACGTATGAGAATGCCAACATTGCGTATATATTAAATGTAGAATTTCAAACACACATTTCTCATTTATTTATATTTGATATATTTGTAGAATAGTAGATTGTTTCCCAAAGGGGCCTCTAGGCTTCAAGCGAGGGTAGCTCTAGAAGAAAGGGGTATTTAAGTACTTAAGAATGCCCTCTGGTTTAGCGTTTGCTTCTTCTGACTTCAAAAATTGGTGCCATTTCTGTTTGAAAAGCCAGAAGAAGTGGTGATTTTTTAAAGATGATATCATGGTATTTGCAAAAACTGTTCTTATTAAACTGCCACAGGAAAGCAAGATGATATTGCAATTGGATGTATTTGGCTTTTCGGTGGAAGAAGTTGAATATTTATAGTCTAAAATAATGTCTAAGGATTAGCAGCCACGTACGGTTATTGAGCGCTAGTGAAAAACTAAAATCTCATGGTGATCAAGATCAGTTAAGATCAAATTTGTGTTTATTTAAATTTTCAACAATTTCAACAACACCTTTACGAAAGTTACTTAAAAACAATGTCATGTTTGTGGGGCTAGATGAGCAACAGTGTGCAACCAGGCACTTAAAGGTAGGAGCAGCTTGTGGCGAAAACGAGAGGCAGCACACACGCAGGTGGGGGCAGGGGGGAATTAATAATTTTAAAAAAACTCACCTGAATCATTGCTGCTGCTGCCGCCGTTCCCACACTGCTTCTCTCGCCTCCAGATAGGCTGCAGGCACACGCTCCCAGCCTGCCCTGCAGCCAATCCTGGCGCTGCTCCCAGGCAGACGGGGAGCCTGTGCCTGCTCTCTCCAGCCCAGCAACTATGTTGCTGGGCTGGACAGAGCCTACTGCACATGTATGTTTGGCCGCGCTGTCCACTCCCCTTCATGGGTTCATCACAGTCTGTGACCCTACCCCTTTTACCAAAAAACAATAAAAAACATAGTTTGTTCTCGTGTTTTAGTAAAAGGTTTGCAGCTGCTGCTGCTGGCGGGGGCGATGCTCCTCCGCCCTAGCAAAGGAGCCGGGCCTGCTTAAAGGTATCAGTCTTAAGGTTCTTATTTTCAGTGTGTTTCGCAAAGAATATTATCACTGTGGACGCTAGTGGTAAGGGATTGGGGGGCTTTTGCTTCAAGAGCTTTCTTTGATGTAGCAAAAAGGTAATCCATTAATGAATGTTAAACTCTTGCCTACGCTTGGAGTGTCAAACATTTCAAAAGGTATTAATGGTGAAAGTCTTTTGAGTCAGTCACGTTCTTTTACCATAAAAAAGATAAAACATCAGCAAAATACACAGAGATATACAAACAAATAGCAATACAAAATTACAAGAAATTAATACATACGTGTCTCAAGATACAAAGTGTGATTTTGTAACACTAGGCAATTTTTAACAATCAAATCAGAACTCAGTTTACACAAAGCTATAAAAGACAATCACAGCAAAAACAGAGACTCTGGCCTAGTATGCATGGTTAAAATGTTCAAGTTTCTCAGAAATTGTTAGGATTCTCCCCTCTTCTAATTCTATGTGCTTGTGGGACGTAACTTAAGACAGCAATCCTCCAACTCTATAAGCTGTAAACATTGCAGGCTTAGAATATGTGATCTAAGACCATATGAGCACAATAAGGGGTATAACAATTGCAGTTTAAGGTGTGAATAAAAGGCACAAAAAAACATAAAATGGACAAGCAATTGTGTGGAGGAATTGTCGCAAGGGCAACAAGGTAATGTGGGCAACCAAGTGTCCTGCTGGGAATTATCTGCCAAAAAGGGCAAAGCGCCTATTCTAAAATGAGTTAAATAAAATCTATGTTTGGAGTTTAAAATCCACAATAAATGTAGGTTTGTCCCATCTACGTATTTTATTTCTAGGTTATGACAAACTGAGCTCATAGATAAACACTTGGAGAGTCTAGCCTGGTTTCTGGGTTGATAAAAAAGGGATTTCACCAAATTCTTTGAATTATCAATTTCTTCATTAAAATAGATTTGGCAAACTAAGGTCAGAGAAAGCACTCTTAGCATAGCTATGGGATGCAGTCACTATGATCTTGTTTTAAACAATCTTGAAGGACAAATCAGGAAAAATTAGTATGAAGCGAGTACCAGATCTTGAGCCAAAGAGAGTCTTTTGAGCCTTTCGACTGACTCAATGGGAAGCATCTGAGAAATTAGTTTGCATGATTAAACTGTTGGAATATAACTTTTACATCTTTGACTTTTTTCAAATTTTAGGTAATGGAAATGTGAGGACTGATTGATTACCTTGATTTCCTCAACCTGTGGAGTGGAATGGGATATATATGGAAGAATGTCTTGTAGCTTTGGTGTTGAATACGGTAGGTACGTAGGCACATACCATCAGTTAGAAAATGTGGCTATAGGGTATGGCTCAAGGTAAAATCTTGCAATAAGTGAGAAAATTCATTACAGTGGGGTGGTCAAAGGAGTCTGTGTCGTCTCCAGAACTGCAAGAGTTTTGGAAGGTAAAAGAAAAGTTGTCAATAGAGGCTGAAGCAGGAGACTTGTTTGCCCTGCTTGTTGCAGTAATAAATGAAATGATCAGCTTTGTTCATAGAGGACATTCTGGGGATTTCCTATACAACAGTACAGATTAGTGTGCTGTACTGGTGGCCTCACATGGGTAAGAACATTATGGACTTTGGTTAAATATGTATACACTGTAAAAAAGACAGACACAGTATGAAACCAAGAAATGTTCTGGAGGAGAGTCACTTTTACAAAGGGGTTGTTGGTAACATGTGATAATGGAGTTTTGACCAATGGTGTCAAAAATATGTTTTGGTACTAACATATAATCTCTCCAAATCTGTGGATGACAAGTGATTCTTTGAAACTATATCCATTAAGGTCATTTAATATTTATCAGAAGTCTTTCATACTTTCAATACTACCAAAATCTACTGTGTAGTTTTGATTCCACATAATGCCTATTTAATCCACCACCATACACTCCATGCACCTTTATCTCACTCTTGCAGGTTCTTGCTTTCTTCCTTTATCAAGGTATTTCTGTCTTTTGCTTCTTTCTTCTTTCCGCTTTGTGTGTTCTTTATTCTTTTGCTCAGGGTCAATTGCTAAGTACAAATAAATTGAGGATAAATTACTACCAGTCCCCAAAATGAGTGCCTGTGGGCCTTACCTCACCCACCAGCTCAAATTAAGCATTGAAATCAGGGAGTATATTATAAAAGAAGCAAAAATAATAATTTATTTAGAATGTGTAAATGTCATAAGCATGCAGATACCCAAAGGACTTCCAAGTAGTAGCCTGAGGCACAAGCTCACCTTCTGGTGGGCGATCAGCATGCTATATATCATATAAGGAAGGAGCACAATGGTGCTATTCATTACAGAATAAGCATGTATTTATTTTCTTCTAAAAGCTTTGCGGGAGTTAGTAGGGGATCTTCACACCTCAGCGACTGGTTCACTAAGACAGCTAGAGTGGCAGGGGTCTCACTACACCCACCAAGACCCACACTATCAATCCCACCTTAGCTTGACTTGAAGCAATGACAGTCTATTTGTATCACAAGTGCTCTCTGTGACATGAGATAAGTACAATAAATAAATATCTAAAATCATTTACATAAATATGTGTTACCCTGGATGATGGCCTAGTCCAGGGGTAAATCGTGAAGACACAGTGGAGCACCACAAGCTTGTTTTCTTGGAAAAAAGGTTGAAGGTCAACATTTTTAGAGGACCATAACTTGGGCCCCATTGGACCAGTTTTAATGATCTTTGGCTCATTTTACTTCTGGTGATGGGCTGTAGTCACTTTGTGCAATTTTAACAGGCTTCCCTCTGCAACATTCTCAAGCCCCAGAGCTTTCTAGCTGTCTTGCAGGGCTCTAGGAGTGGCAGCAGAGTCCAGATCTTACTCCAAATAGTTTTCAGGGATTCATAAGGGGAGCAGTGACACCAGGCCTGGAGAAACACATCTAGTGCGGGGGTCAGCTGGAGGGAAAGTCCTTAGCAGGGCATCAGGTTACTCCCTCCAGCTGTCCATGATTCTGGTGTTGTTGCTGCCCATGTCCAGGGTCCTGTTCTGTGTCTGTCCCTTGTGCTGGTGTTTATAAGTGTGTGTGCACAATTCTATATTCCAGACACCACTAGCCAATCTTGGGATACCACATCATCCCTCCACACCTTTTCCAACCCTCGTTCACAGCATTCTAGGACAATCCAATACGGCAAAACCCTTCTTTCCAGTGCACAGCTCCTGTGTCCACCCAGGGCTGCGGCTGTGGTAATGAGCAAGCTTTCCCTAGTGGTAACTTCAAACCAGTTTTCTGGTGTCTACCCTTCCACTGATTTTGGAACCAGCCTGATCATGTAGACAATAGAAGGGGCAAGCCCAGATGCTAGCTAAATCTGCCTGTGACAGGGAAGGCCTCTTTACAGTTAATTTAGTTACTGGGCACAGCCCCAGGCCAACCTGGCAAGGGGGGGAACTCCCCACCCAGACCCAGGGCCCACTGCCTACGACCAATACATATCTCACCACAAGGGAGCTATACAGCTGCCAGGTGACAGTTGAATGCTCACAAGTTTTAGGCAGAAAAATGTTAACTTTTTTAAAGTACCGAGGGGCATATTTATACTCCCTCTGCGCCGATTGTGCGTCAAAAAGTTTGATGCACAATCAGCGCAAACGTTGCCCCGTATTTAAACTTTGACGCCTGAGCCCGCAGATGACAAAATTCCGCCGTGTGCGTCATTTTTGGGCTGCGACAACCCGCCTTGCGTTAATTATATGCAAGGTAGGCGTTCCCGTCCAAAAAATGGCTTAAACGGCCGTGCGTCGTATTTATGCTTTCGGGCAAAAATGACGCACGGCCGGGAGGCGGAGCCAGAAAATGACGCACAGCCCAATTTGCGTCAAAAATTAACGCCTGGGTCAGGGCAGGCGTTAAAATGGGGCAAACACACCTGTATTTAATCAGAACACACAGAACAAACAGCAGAGCAGCAGAGCAGCAACAGGGAGCCATGGAGGTGATTCTAATCCAGCGTGCACGCAGATGCAGAGCCCAGCAGCAACAACAGCAGCTACAACAGCACCAGCAGGGACACCAAAGGCAGCGCAGAAGGCAGGAGAGGATATTCCGCCCAAGGACAACCCTTCAGGGCCTCAGGGAACACGACATCATACAGAGGTACCGGTTGAACTGGCACCCCATTCCCCAGCTGCTGCGAAACATTGAACAGCAGTTGGCCCCAACTTTGGTGACACCCCGCACCATCCCAACAGAAACAAAGATGCTTGCCGTACTTCATATGCTGGCAAGTGGCTCTTTTCAAACAACTGGTGCCCTGGTTGGCGGAATATCACAACCATCATTCTCCGCCTTTTTGCCCAAAGTACTGGATGCCATCATTCGACTGACACCCGCCACATCTGCTTCCCTAACACACTGCAGATGCAGCAGGAAACTAAACAGGGGTTCTACGCAATCAGTGGCTTCCCACACGTCCTTGGTGCAATCGACTGCACACATGTACGCCTTGTGCCACCTGCTGCAGCTGAACACCTCTACCGCAACAGGAAGCACACACATTCCATCAACGTGCAGGCCATTGTCGATCACCGGGGATTGATCACCAACATCGTGGCTAAATATCCTGGGAGTGTACATGACTCATACATCTTCCGTCACTGCACCATCAATCAACACTTCCAGGATGGACGGTATGGCAATGGACTACTTGTTGGTAAGTACAAAAACCTACATATATATACACTGCACAGTAACCCTCTAGGACACACAACACATGCACCACAACAGCAACATGTCGACAGGAACACACTGAGGTCGTGACATCGCTAGCCATGTTTCTTAATTCACCATTGAACCTGTCACACATCGGAATTTACTGTACAGCCTAATGTGAAGACGTCAATGAGTATGGTTGCCTAAATGTCACCTTGCAAATTGTAAGTGTCTCAATGACCTTTACATTAATACATTGCCTAAGTCTAAAGGTATGGGATGTCCAGGGTACTTTGATATGAACGTGTTAACAACACTTTCAATTTTAACTGTGCATGGAACTAACATCTCACCCCCAGTGAAGACACACGGACACCTGTATCACAAGTCACAATGCTAGGGAGGGCACACTCTACTGCAAATCCCAAAACATACTGCTGACAAACGGTTAGCAGACAAACACTTGTTCAGCAAAGGAAACAACACAATGGAGATGGTATAGCCTACAAGCATAGGATGTCACATTAGTACACAAAAGAGTCACAGAGAACACAAGACAACTACTGCCATTAAAGGTCTTTTCAATAGTGCCATCTACATCAACATGATCCCATTCATTTTCCCTTGCAGCTGGTCAGGGGTATGGCATCCAGCCATGGATTATGACACCATTTGGCAACCCAAGTACAGCTGCAGAGCGTGCATACAACGAGGCCCATAGGAGGACACGCAGCATTGTCGAGCGCACCTTCGGCATCCTCAAGTCAAGGTTCCGCTGCCTCAACATCACTGGTGGTAGCCTCCTATATTCCCCGAGATGGTCTGTAGGATCATCCTCACATGTGCAATATTGCACAACATTTGCATCAGAAGAAACATTCCCCTCCTGGAACCAGAGCCACACATGCCTGAAGAGGAGGAAGAGGAGGATGCTGGCCTGCAACAGGAGGGGGAACTACAGAACACAGCTGCTGGTATAAGCAGGCGGCAACAGATTGTAAATAATTTCTTCTGAATATGATCACCTTCACCACTTTAGTTAACTAATTTAAATAAACACCTATTATAATCACCATATCATGGTCTGGCTATTGCTTTTTACACACCTTCATCTCTACTTATCAGAATAAGAGTGTTGCCTCATGGAGCATTGCTGAGATACTGAGTAGGACACGGAACATCCCAGAGCTTATGTGATGCCTAACATACAATGGTCACATACACACACACTCTTAATGACATATATCATGTACATATCTCCTTTGAAGGCCTTTAGCAGAGGACCACAACTATTTCACACATACATGTTGAAAGCAAGGTCCAACGCAGCTTATGGCACCATCACTCAATAAGGGGAAAACAAGCCTCATACATGAGGCAGTCAATGTGCTTTGGCATCACTAACAGGAATGTCTGACAAGACCCTTGACAGAAGTTAGTCCAACTGCATCCAATATTTGCAAGCAATATCTGTGACTAGAGTTCCATAGAAGCAGAACATAGACAGCACAGGTGCCACACATATGACATGCATTGCGCACATGACATTCCATGCACATGTCAGCCCATTTCCTAACTCCTGACACACCCATGCACCTGGTCACAACCCACCTGTCGGAAGAGGTCCCTGGAATACTAAGACGTGTACCCTGATAATACCTCCTCTACAAACACAGACCAACATTAGCAAACCAGTGTGCTACACCCTTTCCTAAGGTATGCCATTGCCATAGAACATCTGACTGCATGGACGTCAGGTCAATTTATACACTGTCTTCTAGTTTCAAAGCTCTGTTAGCACATGTAGATTGCTTCCCCTTGTGAAAATGTCTGTTGGCCCTTAGAATGCAAGTCTCACCTACAGGACTGGAGAGAAACAGATGCAGCCCACACCTGTGATCACCTCCATGCACACCACCCATTACAAAAAGCACTGCCCCTGATGATGCCTGGAACAGCATAGGAGTCGCCATTATGTCAAATACACCGTCAACCATTGATAGTAATTAAGCCGCGTAACACAGCCCTTGGGTTCATTTGTCACCTTCAAAAACACAGGACGTACACAGATTGACATGTCAACTGTCTAGTTTGTCCTCCAAACAGTCTCAGTCAGACCACTGATTATGTAACTTGTCCAGTAGCTGGCTCCTGAATCATCTTGCATTCTGTCAGCCTGACTGGCAACTGTCTGTGCGTCACACTAAAGTATCCCTGTGTCTACATATGTACCACACTTGCGTTAGCAAACCAGCCATTCATCAGGGGGCATTGGGCATGGGCTTCTACCATACATACACAAATACATTGTATAGCATCATCTGCCTTTTAACTGTACCATTTGAGTTAAATCATCTTGGAAATGCAAAATTCATGGCCCATCCCTTGTCTGGGTTGCATTTATGCATGAATGACAAAGTGTGACAGTGTCTCAGGGTCATAGGCAGGGATTGGGTACGGGGCTTTCAGCACAACCAGCAACCTCTGATAATGTACATGAATAATACACAAATGTCAGAACCATGACAGTTCACACACAGCATCACAGTGCGCACAACATAGTGATGGGCTGTGTGTGGTGAATAGCTGCGAGAATAAACAGCACCGAGGCTATGATATTCCCAGATGCAGTGGGAAGTGCAGAGGCCAACCTGTGTACAAATGTTGTAATGACACCTGCCGGAACATGACAATTGAGACATTATCTCACTCAGCACACCAAAGTTGCCCTGTTGACTGTCTCATTACACGTCTTTAGTGACAGGGTGGGACCATCCACATGTTGGTTCACATGTCCACATCTACTTTACTCACATTGATCAACAAAGGACACTCAGTAGTTACACGAATAGCTGCCACTGACTCGTGATGAGTCCTGGTCCGAACTGTGACAAATTACACCCCTAAAAATCTACAGGATCATCATTGGACCACACACATCAACAAGACACCTATGTGCAATTGATCACTGGAAATATGTGGACACGTGCTGTCTTGTATGCTGGTCCACCACAGCCACTTGATAGTTGGGGCTTACTTCTATGGCCACAACTGTGGTGTCATCATACATATGAGATTGACCCTTGTCTGTCTGTGCAAACAACATGGTACCCACTTCCTCAATGCATGTGTATGACTCATTGTGGGATTCATCAACTAGTGCCTAGGAAGCTGTTAACAATACTCTAGGACATAGGATGTAGAAATTGTGGACCTTTGACATAAACATGCGTCTGCCATCCATCAGGTGCATGCTATGTCACATGTGGTGTCTACGTGACCCTAAAACTTGGAAGTATACTTTGCAGGTGTTGTTACATGTATGACTAACACATGCCCTTGCTCATTCCAATTTTTACTTGCATCTTAGGGTTGAACACATGGACGTCACATTCATACAACCAAATGTACAATAATGCTTCATGTGTTGTACACACACACTTGGTCAACCAACAAATTAGTTGTCAAAGCACACACTTTGAGCCAAAGGCAATTAGGTATTGTACATATGTGCGTCACATTGCTATCCTCTCCTTATGGCAAACATGCACAATTTGCGCCAAACATATATGTAGGGCACACTTATGACCATCTATGACGTCAGCCAACTGTAAACATACTGTGAAGGGTGTAGTGGATGATGTTCCGCTGCAGTATGATGTCACACATGTGCACATACACCATCAACACAATACTGTCTTCAATTAGCCAATCTCTGATGTGTTCCAAATGTAAAATAACCAAAAAAGAAGTAAAAATGCCCCAAATCAGTTAATGCACTGTAATTTTGACGTCCCTAGCGGTGTGCGTCATTTTTTGTTGCACAAAACTGTATTTGCGTCATTTTTTTGGACGCACAGGAGTGAAATTTAGCCCGCATCCAGATATTTGTACAGTCCATGTATCATTATGTGGATGCGGGTTAATATTCACGTCTGTGCGTCAAAAAAAATGACGCAAATACAGTTTTGTGCAACAAAAAATTATGCATAACGCGAAAAAGGCGGGACTTTTCATACAGGAAGTGATGTAATAGGATATCCTGTTTACAGATCATGTACAGTGGGTGTACTTTCACTTTCACTTTAACTTTGCAGTCTATGATCCTTCTAGACTGTGTGGCTGTGTAGAGAGTGTTGTCCAGAGATTTTGTGCTGTATTTGTCCTGTGTGCTATCTGTAAAGTCCTTTTGTGAAATAAATTTTGTTTGTGTATACTGTAGTACTGTGTTTTGTCTACATTTGTCCATTTATCTTGTGTATTTCTTGTTTGTGGGAGTCTGTTGTGGATAGTGTTAGTTTGGGGATAGTTGGGCTCTTTTAGTGTTTAGGTTTACTTTTTTTACCCCTACTTTCACCCATTTCCCCTTTCTATTTCTTTTACCCCTATTCCTTCTCTTCAATTATAACTATGTCTGGTAGGCCACGTCTTGGCAGGATGGGGGAAGAGGAGTTGGGGGGCTTCATCTGGCTGGTGACATATTTCTTGCCGCTCATGATCCAGGCAGGGGGCAGGGTCATACAGGGGTACCCGACAGAGGCGCGCAGAATCCGGTGGGGAAAGGTGCGGCATCACCTGCAGCGTGTGTATGCCAGCCAGAGGAGTGACCACCAGCTGAAGCACCGGTGGGCTGAGCTCATCACCAGGGAGCAGGATCTCTTGGACCACCTGGGAATCATGATTGGTGGCACTGTTGGTGAGTACGACTATTGTTATTGTGCACGATTAAATGCTCTGTAGTGACATCAGTGGATTAGTGCAATGTCTGCCAGCTAACTTGATGACTGTGTGTAATTTTGGGGAAATATAAGGAAATCATTGATGCACTATGGCAAGGATCACAATTGCTAGCTGTCAGGTAGCACGTGCTCAGCAAACTTACAGGTTACTTTACCATGAAGGAAATTGGTGCAGCCTTTTTGTCAGCACAGCTAACAAAATAGGAGCCAATCATGTCTATATAGGGTATTATTGACAGAGAAGTACAGATGTACCAACATTTAGGCCAACTATGTTGACGCAATTGCTAGACTGACTTTAGAATCACTACATGATGCTGAAAATGAGTGCTGCCTTCACGTCAATTGATAATAGCAAAGTGGCTCAAACATTGGTCTCATGTTAGTCTGGTGAGTGTGGAAGGAAAGCGTTCACAGAAGTACTATGAATGTGTGGGATTATTGTGTTTCTTGATCTTTTTGGATACATGTCAGTTCATGATTTGAAAACATCGTGAAAAGGTGTAAGGTGCCCTCAGCTAACATCTTAAGATGTTTGTTGGAATCGGTTGAGCCACAATCCAAATATGGATGGCAGTCCAAGTGTATGCACATGGCTTTACATCTCCATGGTTGGTGCAAATCACCATAGCTGGGCCACATCAATTGACTATACTGTAACAACAGGATGGCTTACAGGAGTCCCTGCCCCTCCCTCTGTACATTGGGCCTATGTGCACTAAATGTGTCATGGCCACAATGCATGTTTGACTGGTAATGCAGTCCTCAAGTAACCAGGCGTTGGATGTTTCTCTTGGATGCACATGATGAGACGATTACACTCCATATTTTTTAGTGCTCACCAATTATGGGGCAAGTTTGCAACCACATGATAGTTAGGGCCAATGTATGTGTGCAGATATGTGTGTAACTGTCACAGGAGACCCATGCTATCTACAAGTTGGCCGTGAAATATAAGATGCAGTACCATCATGTCTGAATGGCTGCCATTTCCTTATTCAGCCTACACATTGTAAATGATACTAAAAAATGTTGCACTGTGCACAGATTTGGAGCACATTCTTCCTTCCATACCTTACAGGTGGACCGGCGCTCTACACTGTGGGAGAGGTGGCGACATTTGAGGACCCCGACCACTACAGTAAGTGTTGAAATGTCTGTTATGTGTTGTGTTTGCTGGTTATGGACTCGTGTGAGTTGGACGCATAGCAAGGTGTGATGCTGTGGGCAAGTTTTTCACTTGTTCCATGAGTGGGAATGCAGTTCTCACATGTTTTGAGTTAGCCAATGCGTATCCAATGGTATCATGTAGGGATTGTAGGACATCCCTGTAGGCCCCACTGTGAGTACAGGGGATAGTCATGTCTCTGACACTTGTATCACCAAGAGTCGCAATGGACGTCAGCCCCTATTTAGTCAGCCTGTCAGACCCACATTCTCTAAGATTGGTGGAGCTAATAGCTTCCCAATAGACATCTCCTTCACTATTTACCTACGTAATTTTAAAACAGTAGGTAGAACCTCCTAGCAGCATGTACTTCCACAGGTAGTGCATCAAGTCGGTGGAACCTGAGTGTAATGGCCTAGGTGTGCATGCAACCCATAATCATGGGTGTTCTAGCAACTCTGTGTCTGATGTAAGTCAGGCCTCACTGGAAGTATATGTTGTGTACTAAGTTCTGATTTTCCTGACATGTCTGACCCTATGAGTGCTCTAGGGTTTTCTGACTCCAAATTGTAGATAGACCTTACCTGTGGTGTGTCTGTAGAGACAAACATGTGTGGATTAGCCTATACACTCCTCGGTGTACATGTTGTTGGCAAATTATAGTTGTGTATCCACCGCCCTTCCTCAAACACGGCCATGGGTTTGTGAATTGGGTACCTAGTATTGATGCTACCAGTATGTTACACATACCTGTGAATAAGTGACGGTTTGGTTGCATAGTAGTATACACACTCAGGTTTGGCACTTGGTACCATACTGGAAAGTCCAGTTACAACTTGCAGACCATGTGGCTTTAGTTTTGCTTTCCGTACACTGACATTTGTAGCCCAGCTCTTGGTGGAGGATATGCAGCATGATTCTTAGATGTTAACTGTCATAACTCAGATTGCAAGTCAAGGCCAGTTGTTACCCATCTTGTGGGTTATGAATGTGCTTTGTGTGATGTGACCTTTGTTGTCTGGCCTGCCATGTACTTCCTCAGGGACATTCGATGCTCTGCATCGTGATATGAGCTGTTAGAAGTACAGTAGATGTAATGTCTGATTAACTTGCTGTACCTTTTCACACAATGCAGTTACTAATGTGGCATATCTGCATTTGCCTTCACAGCAGCTAACATGACTCCAGACCAGGTCCATGAATTTCAGCGTCGGGCCATGCGATACCAGCACATCCTGCTGGTGGAGTCAGGGTTCTGGAGGATGGCCCGGCGATATCGCCATGAACGTGCCTCAGGGCATGGCGAGCCTTCCCACAGGGTGGGTCTACTGTGCCCACCACAGCCACCACAGAAACAACCACCAATCAGAGCCAGGTGACCTCACCCACAGCTGCCTCTGTTGAATCTACATCTGCTGGACTTCCTGGCCCCAGCATTGCCACCGGTGCAGGACAGCCCACACAGACCTCCTCCACCGGTACCCAGACTGCCACTGCTCCAGCTGTTGACCCTGCAGCCGTCAATAGACTTGAACACAAGATGGACAAAGTGCTGCGCAAGGTGAGCCACCTGAGCCGGGACGTGTGGCACATTAAACGGTGGGTCAAGGATATCAAGAGGACCCTCCGGAGGGCCAACCTCTAGACAGTTGAATAGATGGACATGATACCCTCCCCTCCCTCCTCTTTCCTTGTTCTTAAAGTTAGTGGGCTTAGTGTTAGGTTAGTATAGGCTGTTAGTTTAGTCAGTGTTAGTGGGTGGGGGGTAATGGGTCCTGCTTGTTTCTTTTTTTACTTATTACATGTGTTGGTGGGTGGGTTGGTGGGGGGCTATGTTGGGGTTCTTGTGTGTAAAAAAAAAAAAAATACAAAAAAACATTAAAAAAAATTAACCAAAAATATATAGATTTGTTTAGGATAGTATAGTATGTGTTTAGGTTAGTATGTGTTGTCCTCAATGTGTCCCGTCTCATAAGGGGGATGGGGGGTAGATGTTTAGAACGTTTCATTACATGTGATAAGTAAGTGTAGCTTAGGTTAGTTAGGGACAGTTGTGGGTAATAAGTAGTCAGGGTCGATTAGGGTAGGTAAGATTTTTCCTTCAGTGTCCTCATCTATGGTTAGCTTTTAATAAATATTTGGTTACCCCTTAATAGTATGTGTTGAATGGTACTTGATTGTGGGTTTGGATTCCGTGTACATCTCTTTTGTACTATAACATCTGTGTCCAATGCTACAAACAAATCCCAACTGAGCTGTACGATTGGCAGCTAACCCAGAGCTACCTTGCAAAGTGTCTACCCTTTGTTGCAACCACCAATCAGAGTTAATATGGATGACAATGTGTTTCTGTTGATAAGTGTGTTTTCAAAGTCACTAACAGTGCTTCCAGACTTGATATTGGGGAAACAGTTTTAGGTCTGACTGCAGTGTGATGATCATGCACTCCCTTATAAGATGAGTTCTCACTGGCAATCTTGTATTCTTGTCTTCATGACCCTCATACATCATTTGTGACACAGTTCGGCATGATTACCTATTTGTATGTTAACTCAGACACCTTCATTTGTGCAGTTTTATTTTTGTATTTACTTAGATTAGTGTGGCATTTTTATTGTGTTATTTTTGCATGTTGACAACATTTAGCGGGCACTATTTGATGACTTAGTTATCCCCTGAGGAAGCATTCTTCTGTCCAACACAGCATGGTGGTGTATGTTTTCTCACTTCATCAGATTATTCCCTCAGGATGGGCAGAGTATGATGCAATTATGGTCACTGTGCGGATTTCTCTAACTACATAATATCTGGACAGTTGTATTGACAAGCTATGTTATTTGACAGTAGGGACATTTCAATTATCTACTGCGCGGTTGATATGTCACATTACCCAGAGACAGATTTGTTGTGTAAGTGCTATTTATTGAAAAGTGCTGTAGTGCTATATGTACATTGTCCATGATTGTGAGTCCATTATAGTGATATCTTCCAGTGTGATCCAACACAAGGGTTTACCAAAATGCTTTTGTCATGCTGGGGTTGCTGTTTCAGACAGTGCAGAGGGACAGACTTAGCCAATGAGTAGGAGAGAGACAATCACTGGGCTGGGTGACAAGTTATACAGTGGTTAGCAGAACAGTGCTTGAGTACAGTTGTTGTAAGACTATCATGTTTCAAAACGCAGGACTTTGGTAATAGTTGGCCATGTGGTAGGGACTAGTGCTTCCGGGTCATTTTCCTTGTGAATGTGATCTGTTCCATGTCTTCTTCTTCTGATGTGTGTGTTGCCTGCTTTGTCCTTGTTGTTGTTGGTTGTGAAGGGGCAACACACACCTCAGTTTTAGAAGACGTGGAGTCAGACATCCCGGTGGCTGCTCCCTGTGAAGGTCTTAAGGGCAGTACTGCTGCAAGGAGAGCCTGCTGGTTCTTGAGAATAGCAGCCACATCATGATGGTAGGCAGCCAGGTCGGCCCTGAGGGGTTCAATGTTGCATTCGTG
Organism: Pleurodeles waltl; assembly: GCF_031143425.1. NCBI lineage: Eukaryota > Metazoa > Chordata > Amphibia > Caudata > Salamandridae > Pleurodeles > Pleurodeles waltl. Next base: position 906,973,602 of record NC_090442.1, read on the forward strand.
CACGCGTTGACAGGATTGCTGTTGTAGATGTTGGGTGAACTGTATTACAGCTGTGCTGATTTCCTTCTGGGTTTTCTGCAGTTCCTGCAAGATAGATGTTAGGGCTTGCATAGCTGCTGCCTGATCTGCAGATGACATCATGCACGAACGCACCCCCTCAAGGCTGGCTGCCATAGTTTGCATCCCCACCCGCACCTCCTTGGCCAGCTCCCGCTGTACTCCAACTACAGTTCTCTCAAAGCTGGTGCCAGTGTCGTCTGAGTCCTCAGATGTATTGGAGCTGGCAGGTCTTACAATTGGGGTGGTGGGTGGTTCCTCTGCGATGGCTGCTTGTTCTGTGCTCCTCCTTGTGACTGAAGGTGGGGTCTGGAGGGCTTCAAGGACCTTTTTGATAGTCTCCTGGGGAATGTTTATCAGCTCGTCATCCATGTCATCAGGGAAATCTGGGACAGGCATATCGGCAGGAGATCCATCTTCCTCTGCAATGAAACAGGGTACAATTAGTGTGTCTGTGTTGTGACAATTTTTACGTGACGTGCCTGCCTTTTGATGAATTCACTTTGTGATCTTGTTTTGTATTAATATCTGCAGTCCTTCAGATGGGCATTGTTTCAGGCCTATGGCCCACCTGTGTGTCACATGTATGTTATTGAGTTATCAGACTTGTCAGCCTCATCGCCTCTAGGTGTTGGTTTATGCCAAATAGAGAATTGCCACCTTCTTGTCCTACTCGACCCTCCGTGTATATCCATTCTCATGGTGAGACCTTTCACTGGCTGTGGGTGTTCTGATGGCCCTGGCAGCACACTTAACTTTCAGGACCTGCCACAATCCCTGATCGTTCACATCGACTTAAATGTAATTGACATGTTGCATATACTATGCATGGCAATGTTATGATCTGATATGGATGTTGACATTGTTAATGGGTCCTGCTGATGTTGGGTAATGTGTGTTACATTGGATTGCCCTGATAGTCGTATCAGTGTCCTATTTCGTCCTCTGACTGTGCAGGTGTATTTCAGTGACCAGTTACATGTGTCCCCTCCTCAATGCTGTTGTCTGAGCAGTATGACATTTGTGATGTTACCTTGTTACCCAGACACAGGGTGGACCCTGACATATGCAGCATGGGTGTGTCCTTAGTGCTGTGTCGCTCCTATTGTTGTTTACTTTGGCTGATGTTTGTGACAACTATGGGCATTGACATTTGAGTGTACTGCGGCCTTTGTCTTGTTTCAGGGGATTGTTGCAGATGTCATCCTCACACCCTAATTTAGGTGTGTATGTTCCATGGGGAGGTTACTGCCATTGGCTACTAGAGCTGCACACAGATCAGAGGTGGTAGTGGCAACTGTTGTCGCAGTTACATTGCAGTTGTTGGTTTGGCTAGAGGATTGCTAATAGGGCCCTAGTTAATGTAGGAGGTATATTGGCTGACGAGTGCCAGGATGTCAGTTTGACGTAGTGGCCTTCCCTCCTGTCGTGGCTTTCCCTTTGCTCCATCGTTGGCATGACAGCATGCCCCCATGGGACTGTTGTTGGTGTTGTGTAATGGTGTGCCCCAGGACTTCTCAGAACGGGCAATACTCCCATGCCATGCCCCTTTACCCATGCCACTCCATGTATTAGATGACTTCCATGCATTTAGTGGTCGGTATCCCCCCCCATGCTCACAGTTGACATTATTGCATTATAATTCCCCATGCGACTTACCCTGCATGTGCGTTGTGTCCTGGTAGTCTGCGCTGTCCTGTCCTTGAATCCCTGTGACATGTCTCCTCAGGGATGACGGCTGCGACCATCTCCTCCATGTGGTCCAGGGCCTCCTGGTGTGCTAGATTCCCCACTCCAGCCTGCAGTGCTGCCTTCCTGTTCCTGGCCATCTTTTCCTTGGTTCTGCGTTTGCAGTCATGCCAGCGTTTCTTGCACTCGATGACTGTTCTGCGTACTTCTGCCACACTGTTTATCTTGTCAACAATTTGTTGCCATATAGCCTCTCTCCTACTGATTGGCAACTTTGATGTGACAAACAGTTGGTGCTGGTGTTCCGTCACCTCTTTAACCAGGATTTCCTGCTCCTCTGCACTGAAGCGACACTTTCTTTTCTTCTTAAAAGTGTCCTGGTTCTTGTGTGGGTCCTCCTGGCTGGTTCCTGTTCTGCTGTCATCTTCCTGGGGTCTGTAGTGGCATCTGGGATCCATTTTGGCTCTCGTCTGGTGAAATGGCTGTGTTCGCTGTGTTTTTTGACGCTATTGCGTCAAAAAAAACGGCGCATATCCGGTTTGCGGTGTCGTAAATCGACCCACAGTCATTTCCACTGTGTTAACGTCGTTTTCCTTCACGACTTGATGCCGCGGTGTGCGTCAAAAATAATGACTCCCACCTGTTGTTTGCGCCGCCGTGCGTCAAAGTATAAATCTGACGCCCGCACGGCACACCAAAATGGCTTTAGCCGGCGATAATATTTTTTACGCAAAACTGCGCCGGCGCAGTTTTGCGTCAAAAAGTATAAATATGGGCCCAATTGTTTAATAGACAACATTTGATTTCACTATTAAATTGGATTTTGAATAACTATTAAAATTAGTCCCTGAATTGTTTCTCTAGCTGTTACCAACTCACATTTAGCATTTATTAAATGTAGCCCAATGCTTACCTATGGAAGCAGCCAGCATTTCTACAGTGAAAATAGAGTTCAGGGATTTTTCACTGTATGGTCATGTTCAACATTATTTTCTACAAGTCCTACCTTTAAATGTCATGTACCCTGCCTTTATGGGCAATAATGCCTATTTAGTGGTAACTTAATTAATATTTAAAAGGAAGGGTCAGGCCTGGTTGGTAAAAAAGTGATTATTTTGACAGAATGTGCTGCTTAAAATTGCCACAGGCAGAGGTTCTGTCGTAGCTACTAGGATATACACAACAGTAGTCTTTCACGTGCTATCTGCATGTGCACGGATGTTGATATGTAACCAGCCCAGTGCCCCTTAACCTAGCTGTGCTGCAGGACCTTATCTTAATAGACAGACACTGACAGTAAATATACTCAGTCTAATTTACCATGAAATTACTACGAGTCAGACTCAGGTAGTGAGACTCACCCACAGTAAAGGTCCAAAAAGCATATGATCAAAATCAAAAACTACAGGCAGACTAAGTGGGTGGATCTCATTTGCTGTGTATTCAATTTGTCGGGTGGTTCTGATACTGTTAACATATGTTAATAACTATTAAAATGATAAAAATATTTTAACAACTTAATATATGGGATTTATATGTTATTATCCAATCTGTAATAACTGTAGAACATTGGGAATCTATTTTTTGACGTTTAACTCTTGAAATAGTTTATTTAGCAAGACATTAGCATCCTTTTATGTCTAAGCTTGCTGTCAACTAAATATTTGGCCAGCCCATTGGCTGCTAGTGAGTCAAGTAGTTTTGTTATCTATGAAGAAAATAAGACCTGACGCTTACTTGAGTGGTTGGGGGCAATGTTTTTCCCATAGTGACTTTACGTCTGGACATTACATTAGTTGTCCCAATGAAGCCATAACTTATACCATGTTTATTTGCTACAGTAGGACTGCACATTATCTTGTCTTGTATTTAATATACATCATGTTTCGACATACGTAAAAAAATGGTGAAATGTATATATCAATGCACTGGTTATGCTTATTTGATATGTTCCAAGTTGGCGCATACCAGGATGTTTGTTTGTAATGTGGCTTTCGTATTATAAAGGATTATCCTCCCTTCAGATATAACATTGAATTTTGAACTTTGCTGACATGTATATCATATATCATTAATTGGATTGTTTACGTTTAATATTTTGTGATGCATTCTTGTTCTTTATACTAAAGACACAAAATAGTTTAATGAATGGACCTTCATTATGAACGTATGGGAAAAGCTTCCAAGATGGCAGCCGCAGTAAAGTCAACTTAAATTTAAATAGCTGAAACCCCCCCTATGGCGCAGCTGTTTGGCAGACAGATCCTAGTTTGTCAGTACCTTATTAAAACCAAGCACGGTGGGTGTATGGGAAATATATATTGATTTGGGACCTGGGTTTATACTGTGTTGCTTGTTTCTTTTTTGGAATGAATTGAATGCATGACATTAAGAGTAGAGAATATGATATTAATTATGGTGATACTTGTGATTGGATTTCCGTGTCAGCATGACATGAAGAGCATTGGTAGGTAATGCCAGGAATGCCTGTATTAAATGGGAAATAATAATTATTTTTTTGAGGTTGTGTGCCAGCTGCATACAGGGTAATTATGGCCTAGTGCATGAATAGTGATATGAGGATTTGGGTGTACTAATAGGTTTCGCTGGGAGGCCTTACCGTACAGTATACTTGCAAATACCATCTTGGGTCCAGTCAGGTATGTTTACTTAACCTTAAGCTCCAACCTGGGTAGCTGTGGCTGTGAGCAGTAGGACTGAGCAAAGGAACAATGTGTAAAGCATTTAACAGCACCAAACCACAAAATAAAAATGTCACACAACACGAAATAAACAATGCACCAAGTTATAAAAATAGATTTGATTTTCATAAATGTTTAGAGACATTAAGCATCAAAATCCCCTGGAGGGTTCTGGAGATACAGATTTTAGAAGTAATAAATAACTTTTATATCAACTGCAAACAAGCATCGGCAAACAAAAAGTTTGAAAACTTTTGAAAAGTAGTGTTAATTCGACTCCTCCGGCCTGAGTTAGGTGATCAAGTCTAGCAGGACAGAGGTTTAGGGGCCAGAAAGGATCATTTGGGCAGTTACCTGGCCACCACAGTGTTTTTGAGGCACAAACCAAACTTTACAGGATGGCCACCATAAACATCAATGGAGGGGTCCTGATGCCGAGGGTTGCTGGCAAAAAGATGTTCAAAGGGTGCTCTGGTTGTGGTGTGGTTGACGGGGGTGCCTCTGTGTGGATTCCTCAGTCCACGGGTGACGTGGGGCAAACTTAGCCACAAAGGTCGGGGTCCCTCGAAGTCCTAGCCAGCCAGTCAATGCTGGGCTACTGGTCATTCTGCATCACGGTATGACAATTCTGGTCATGGATAGCACTCCTATGGTCAGGAGACATGTGTGCAAGAATTTAAAATCTCAGATTTCTCCTCTTGGTGCCCAGCAGCTGGTATCTACAAAACATCTGCGGTGGCTATCAACTTTGTAACTTTGGCAACTTCAGCTCTTGTGTCGCTGGATCTGGTTCCAGGAGATCAACCAACTGATCATTGGAGTCACTGCTGTTGCGGGATGTTGAGAATCAACTTTTCCCTGAGCCAGGAACCGTAGGCACAGTCCAATCTTTGTTGGCCTAAAGTGAAACAGGTGTTGTCCTTCTGAGCATGCAGTCTCTCTTTGTGTGGGTCCAAGGGCAACTGGGCAGTCCTTCAGTCCTCTCTCCAATTCCAGCTTGATCTGAGGGTCAGTGTGCCACGGCTGTCATATTTATCCCAGGAAAGTGCCCAGAGGGGACCACACAGTCACTAGCAAATAGGCTACTGGGTCCCCTGGTCCCTAGTGATGAATTTCCTGCAATGTGTGTTATCTGGCTATCCCAGAGTGCCACATTGTTGCCCCTTTCAAGATGGCACAACCCTTCCCTGACGTCAGGAACTTGGTAGCCCACCCTAGAGGTGTGGGTACCTGAGTGCTACACACCCACGGTAAAACTGGTTTGGGGGTGAGCTTCCCTTCTCTTGCCCTTCCTCCATGCTGTCCACAAGAACAAAGGCATCCTGCTCCAGGGTGTTGTGCAGAGTGACCCATCCTGGCAGAGGAGGTGACACCTTGCTGCTGCAGTACTGCTCCTGTTCCTGAGCTTGGGAGTCATTCACATGTCTCTCCAGATTTTCAGAAGGGGGAGGGGGGAAATGTATGAGAAGGCACAACCTCCGCCTTTGTTTTTGTATATGCAGGGTAAATGTGCTGATGAGAGTGCAGCTGAGTGGTGGAGCCTGGGAGGTTAGTTCAAGTGAGTGCAGCTGAGCGGTGGAGCCTGGGAGGTTAGTTCAAGTGAGTGCAGCTGAGCGGTGGAGCCTGGGAGGTTAGTTCAAGTGAGTGCAACTGAGCGGTGGAGCCTGGGAGGTTGGTTTAATTGAGTGCAGCTGTTGCGGTAGATGGGGCGTAGTGGTGTGTGTGTGTGTGTGTGCGTGTGTGCCCAGAGTGGCAACTTTCTAAAAGTTGCCTAGCTTAAATACTGACATTAATTTCGATCTGGCCATCAGGTTGCATTTAATGCCACAGTTAATTTGACTCATTACATGACACTGTTTGGTAGTCCCAGTCAAACTTAAGCCAGGCTTGAGATGCTAACCGGTAGCCCTGCATTAGCGGATGGGGCAACCATCTTTACCCACAGCTAATATGACAATTTGGAAGTGTTTCTGTTAAGACATATCAGAAACACATGTCTTACTTACAAAATATAGCCCCCTGCCATAGGACTCTAAAGGCCTTCCTTAGGGGAGACATATATAATGTTATGGGATAGGGTAGCTTTGCCATTGGTTTGAATGGCAAAGTCAAAGTAGCAGTGAAAACACTTCAAGTCTGCGGTGGCATGTTGCATCTTGTCACACGAAGGGTGGCACAAACAGTGCTGCAGCTATGAGTGGATACTCTGTCTTACATGCCCTAAGTACCCTAGGTACCATATACCAGGGACTTATAAGAAAGTTAGGCCTTTCCAACTGGGTGTATCTAATTCAACATATACTTTGTATGGGGTTAAAACACTGGCACTGAGGTCTGGTTAGTAGGCCCCAGTGTACTCTCAGAGTAGAAAACCAGCAACTAATAAATCCAAATGGGGCCAAACAGCGAGGGGAGAACTGAAAAAGGTTCCTCAGAAATCTTATACAAGGAAATCAGTCAGTTTGACATGTTACTTTATTGTTTTACAACACAAATGTGCTACTTCATTAATAATGTCTTGTCAACATTTGTGGACAAGCATGCTTGTTGTTCACTTATATATATTGTTTTAACCTTGAATGTTATGTCCACTTTGATCGTATATGAATAGACACATGTTGTTTGTATTTAGGTTAATCGTAGTTTTATATCTGCAGCACAAACCTAGTCTAGTCTATTCTAGGTAATGTCCTTAGCTTGGCAATCATTCAACTTACCTGAACTATCCAGTAACTCCTGGAAACACCAATTATACAGGATCAGTCACAGACGATTTTTCCTTATTGCGTTTTACGAGTTTTCTTCATAACTTCAGACTTGAACGCTTTACTGCAAATCAACCTTTTGAAATCGCTTACAGTTTTCTTTTTACTTTTATATACATCTAACCTTGAAAAAGTCACAGATGATGACAAAACACATGTAGACTCTTGTTGTGATAGTATATGCAATTTGGAGCATGGAATCTTCCAAATATTGATAGATGCACAGCAATGCTAAATCTCTGTGCTGGAACCAACTGAGTAGTCGTCAACTTGCTAGATCTGCAACATTTTGGAGGGAAGAGAAGGGAGTGACATACTGTACACTAATACTGTGCTTGGGTACACTCCCATGTCTGCACTCACACTTTGATTTTCCTTCCTGTGGATGCTAAAGCTTTGAAGGTTACAGTTGCTTCTGTGAACCACAGACCAAAGAATTGCAGGGGAAAATAACACTTTCACATGAACCATTTTCCTATAGGTGCACCCAGATACTCAGGCGATACACAATCTTAAGCATAGGCCAGTGAGAGCTGTGGCGGTCTCCATCAGAGGTGCAGAAGATTGCTAGTTTGTGAAAGAGACACTAGGAGCAGAATTAAACTCCCAATGGACAAAAAGGCAAATTCTGAGATCAAAGGAAGCAGAGTCAGACTATTCATCAGTACAAAGAGCAAAGAAACATCAAAGGTTTGTAAAGTGTCTTCTGTCCAAGAAACCACAGTGAAGAATGTTGAACAGATGAGTATTGTTATTTCACTAATGCTATAACAATAGCTTAAATGGAAAAGGAGGGATTTGGGACCTTAGAGATATAGAGATGAGTTACATAAAAGAGCCTTTTCCCTAAATATTATTATGAGAGAAAGAAATTGTATTATCCTTAAAAACTCAAATACTTAATACAATAGCAAGAGCCAATAATTATGCATCAGGAGCTTAGGAAAGAAGACTGCACGCTATGCTCTGACTTACCTATAAAGCAATAACCAATGTAACCTTAAAAGAGGCAGAAGGTTATGCCCCTGATCACCAAAGAAAATTGATACTCCCATCTTTTCCAAGCATCTTCTGAAGAATGAGGGAGGACACAAAATTAATTTAAGTAATAATGAAGAAGCCAAGCTACAAGACTGCAACCTGGCTGGCGTTCATTGATGGATGGAAACTGAACCCTAAGTGATTGAGTCAAATCTGAAATAGAACACCATAAACAGAATTGAATAAACTTGTATAGGATACTGATTTGTATTGCTTTAGTTAGCTCTCACTAGCTAGACTGATGATAATTCCAAAAAATGATTGTAAGCTTGAGAGAAAGCAGTGCAATCCATCTTGTATGAAAATGTGTCTTTTTCAAAAATTCAAGAATGTTTGTCATTCCACTACAGATATGAAAATGTATTCCACATGACTGCCACATATGGTGGAAGCTATATGATTAAAGAACACCTACTCAATAATGGATTCCTTTGATAATCAATTTACTCAAATACAATGCCATACATAGCAGGTTGTAAAGCAAAATACCTATATTGCTCAGGCCAACCTAAGGGCCTTCCAGATAATAAAAAAAGGGCAGGTAAAGAAACAAACATAGACTTAGGCTTAACAGAATTATATATTCTTAAAGCTAAGTGACCAGATAGCTGTATCAACAGTATCACTCATTGTGCTGGTGTCAATGTTTGAGTGATATACAGTAGAAGGACATCCTATTTTAAAAGAGTAGCTCAAAATCCAGCATGGTTGTCCAGTTGCAGGGACCAATATGTGGCTTTCTACCTCACTGGTGAGCACCATACTGCTTACCAAGTGACAAATCATTCATGCATCACTCCATATGATGACATGAAAAATGCACTATTGAAAGTTTTGATAATAGACTATGAAACCTACTGAGCAACATTTTGAGATAGAATAAAATGGTGAACCTTCTTGATAGTTTGTGACTGGCCTGCACACAGCTTCACGCAGATGTTTACAGACATGTTACGAAATACCTGCCTTACATAAGGTTTACATGGACTAAGAATCATTCAGATTTGTTTCTATTGTACACTTGGGGAAAGAGGGCATTCCATGTATAGGCCAATGAACTTCGACACATTTTCTTGCATGCTTGCTGTTTGAACTTTAATAAGTGAATTATGCATGTGCTGTTTTCCCATAGGTTTCTGGTGGGTGATTATGGTGGTGAGATTCTAAAGGTAGTCTGGTTCCTTGATAGAAGTGGTTTGAAGTATGATGCATTAGACTTTGAACTTGATTCTAGATTCCGAATCATAGCATATGAAGTGCCTTTGCGTCTGATTGCAAGTGCTCTTGTGTTTTTGAAGGTTCAGCCACAACCTAGCTGTCTGATTTTGCATAGTTTGAATGATGCACGTTATATTTCAGAGCTTTTCACAAGTCTATCCTTCAAATTGTACCAGAACTATTTCGCCTCCTCTACTGAATGATTTACGTTTGTTAGTGTTTTTGTATTCGGACTTGACAACCTTGCCGACTGCTGTATCAATAAATTACTCTACCTTTGTCTCCGATGCAAGAAGGTAGCCATCCTTCAATGTGGTTTTGGATAGACGAGCATCTGCACCTGGTTATATTGGCTATTGATTACAGGTATTCTATGTCAAAGACCCTTAAAGCAGAGAGTCTTGCCACTAATTGTTTCTGTGGAAGGGTATCACATGCCTGTCCCATATTTGAGTGGTGAGGTTAAAGATGTGCTGACAACTCCTTTGTCACAGACTATCGTCCAGGTGATCCGCATCCTTGAGCTAGTCCTGACCCTGTAGTGCTCTCTGTTGTTTACGTCTTGTGCGATTGGCCAAGTTCTATTTCTCCAATTAGGTGTGGATATGGATATAACTGTGTGATTTCAATTAGGCCAACTAAGGGGCATATTTAAGAGCCAATAGCGCCACCTTAGCGCCACCTTGCCATCATTTTTTTATGCTAAAGCAGCGCTAAAGTGGCTTTTACCCCAAACCATTATTACAAAGAGACATATTGCACCACTGTGTAAACTCGTGCGTCAGGCATAATGTATGTAAGGGGGCGTTCCAGCGCTAGGAGGCCCGCAAAAATGGTGCAGTGAAATTTAACAGATTTCACTGCCCCATTTTTGGCCTCATTTTTAATGCCTGCTCACAGCAGATTTCAAAATGACGTCTCCTTGCACTTTGCTACATTAGCATCAACATTTTTGAGGCTAGGGTAGCAAAGCGCCAGAATAGCGTCAAAAATGTTAATGCTATTGTGCTAACGACCACCAAGGTGCGTCGAATTAGAAATACAGAGCAACCATGGTAGGCAGGTGCCAGTAGGGGGGGGTGCAGAAAAAGCGACGCATCAGCTCTGATGCACCATTTTTTCTTAAATACGGGCCATAATGTGTCTCTGTTCGGTAGTATGCTCTAACCCAAGACTGCCCCAAGGCCCATTCCAACTGAATTAAAAGGCGCGAGGTCACATATTGCTGCTTTGATTTAATTTGGTTTGAGGTGACTGAGCAGGACAGATTAGCGTTTGTTTTTTACGTGTTTGCTTGTACTTGTGTGAGAGTTATGTAATATGGTTGTTTGCCTTTTTGGACTTACATATCTCTTTTTGCGGTGATCTTCTGCCCCTTTCTTGAACTATTTATTGACTTATGACAATATTCAATTCGAATGAAGTTGTGCAAAGGTTTAAATATCCTTCACATTATACAGCATAGTGATAGCATTCCATTTTGTGGAATTCAATCAACCCTTAATGGTCGTCTCACCCATTGTTTATAAAGGAAATATTAACAATTAACAATACCTGTGTATCGCACTAACAGTTTTTTTTCCTGTCACTACTCCTTACTCTACGTTTAATTGTCGACTGTTACTAATTAATATAACTCCCTCCCCAAGCTGATTTATGTTTGCCTGGTTGGAAGAATTGCTCCTTTCATTACTTATTATTGGGTGCTCAAAATTCGGATTCAGGGTATTCCACTTACTTTCTGATAATTCTACTGAAATCCCCCTTAATTGACTGGATGCTTAATTGCAACTTAGAGTTGACCTAAAAAGTACAGTAACGCAACAAAATGTGTTCATAAAATAGTAATTTCCGGTTGTTTATTTAATTACATGTCAACTCTCACACAGTAGGCTGCTATGGGTATTATGCCTTGTCTCCAATTAGCAAGAATGTACTTCATAATCTCTCCTGGTCTTCAGTCCTTCCTTAAATCTACCAGTGTGATGGGGTTTACCAAGGCAACTGGAGGATTTATTTGCTTTCAGTTCAATTTATGTTTGTTTTCCAACTAATTAAAGTTTTGGTGTCAAAAAGCTAACGAGGCAATCCATCTGTTGGTACGCGTACATTTCGCTAGATCACATACTGATGCAAATTAAATTGCTCTATGACAGCAACTTGTCTACGATATGTTTAATGAACCCGAAATTACAAACCCGTATAAAATGGAAATGGGCAAAGAATATCTGGCTTTCATTAAAAATGTATTTCTTCATGGTCTTATTTCATCGTTTCATAAAATACTGATGTGTGACCTTGTGACGCCCTGTGGGACGTTTTGCACCAAAAGATTTTTCACTGAGTGAAGATCATCACATTCAGAGTTAGGGGTAAAGGGATGGGGAAGAACGAGCCACTGGTGCTGCGTTCAACTGCGATGTTAGAGGAGATATAACGTCTTCCAGAAAGCTGGCAAGTAGAGCTGGGTGCAGGTAACATCCCTGCTGTTGTCCACAGAGCTGTGGATGTAATATTTGCTGGTTGAAGCTATACAGGTGACCACAGTGCTCATAGAGTTACTTGGATGGCCTAAGCCATCCAGGAAAAGTTAATGGTTAACATGTTTTTTCTGTGCTTTGCATAATTTCTGTTCTGTTATTCTCTAAACAGGGAATTTTTCATACTATTTTAAAGAGTAAACAATACCTTTAACATACTAGAAACCGGCCGAGAACATAGTACAGTTAGGAGTCTGGCACTAAGCAGGATTTTCCTCAATGCTCTCAACGTCTTGAATTGGTCTGGCAGATTCCAAGGGTCCAGATGGAATCTCAGAGGAGCCAAAGTAAAGACCAGGTTTTGTAAGTCATTTAGGGGCAGATTTAAGGAAAGTGGTGCTGCACCCATGCAGCGCCACTTTCCTTGCGCCCCTTAGCGCCCCCCTACCTCCACCGTGTATGCACCATATCTAAGATAAGGCACACCATTGCGCAGGGCAGGGGACAATAGCATAACATTTTTTGATGTACTGTTCAGGGCAAGCGCCACAATTTTGGTGCTCACCCTAAACAGTACATAGGGGCCCATTGTAAACAATGGTGTGCCCCCTTTTAATGCCTGCTCTGCGGCCGCCATTAACTAGGGACATGGGAGGAGGAGCGGACAGCTGTTAGGGGGGAGCGAAAAACGGCGTGAAAAAGGGGCAGGCCGCAAAAAAGGGGGCAGGGCTGAGGTGGCAGCAGTGGTGGGAGTGCAGCGCGAGAGAGAGAGGAGTGGGTGGGGCCACAGGGGCAGTAGCGGCAGGAGAGACGGAGAAGGGGGGAGTCAAAGTGAGAGAGAGCAGAGTGAGAGAAAAACGAGAAAGAGTGTAGCGCGAAGTGTAGCGTGAAGCAAAAGGGGCACAAAGGGACAGAAGTGAAGCATGAAGCAAAAGGAGCACAAAGGGATCGAAGTGAAGCGCGAAGCAAAAGGAGTACAAAGGGACAGAAGTGAAGCGCGAAGCAAAAGGAGCACAATGGGACAGACGTGAAGAAGAACAGAGAGCAACGCAGACAAAAGGAGGAGAGAGGCAGAAGGTAGCCTAATAGGAAAGCAGAGCCCTCCTACTAGACACCAGTGATGAGGCGCAGGCAGAAGCCTGCGGGTGGAGGAGGGCCTCGAACTCCTGACAGGGGTACATACAGTGCTAAAGATATGAATTTTATATGATTTATCTTAAATATACACTTCCTTGAAGTCGATTGCTCCACCTGGGGCCATCACGGCATCGTGATCAACAAAAACCAACAGTTCAGGCAGGCCACCGCGTCAGTTACGGAGTCGTCGGGCACTTGAAGTCACACGTGTTGCGGATCGAACTCTGGGCTGATGAAGTCAGGAGAGCTGACGTGGAGGGCATCGGGGCTGCGGTGCAAAGCGTGAAGGTGAGATGTGCAATGCACACAGGTCACGGTGCACGCAGCGGCTCGGTGACGGTCGTCCAGCGCGGTCGGTGAGACCAGGGCTGCGGTGGAAGTGGGGCTGTGTGACATGCAGTGTCACCAGGTCACGGTGCAGGCAGCGGCGGTGTCATTGCTGAAGCGCTGTCGTCGGTAGGCCCACGAGCTGTGTCCACAAGCCACGGTGCAGGCAGCGGCACCGGAGTTAGCAGGAGCGGTGGTGTCTGCGATGCCCAAGCTGCGGTGTGACCAGGCGATGCTGGAGTGCAGGGCCCACAGGTTGCGGTGCAAGCAGCGGCTCGGTGAAGTTGTCTGATGACGGCATCAGTGGGACCAGGATCGCGGTGTGAAGCGGGGCAGTGCAGCTCTGTGCGCCGTCTGCAGGTCACAGTGCAGGCCAGCGGCGCAGTGGTTTTTCTCCTTGAACAGCACAAAACGCACAGTTCCCAGTGCTGTAGGAAGTTGAAACTGAAGTCTTCGATATACCTGAGACTTCCAACAGGAGGCAAGCTCTATCTCAAGCCCTAGGAGAACTTTCTTAAGCAGGATACACAGCAAAGTTCACCCTCTGCACTGTTTTCATGCAGAAGCAGCAACTGTAGGCGAGTCCAGCAAAGCAACACAGCAAAGAGACAGTACTCCTAATCCAGCTCTTCAGCTCTTCTCCTTGGCAGAGGTTCCTCTTGATTCCAGAAAGATTCTAAAAGTCTGGGTTTTGGGACTTCTTCTTATACCCCTTTCTGCCTTTGAAGTAGGAAAACTTCAAAGCAAAATCTCAAGTGTTTGTGAGATCCTTCCTTGTCCTGGCCAGGCCCCAGACACACACCAGGGGGGTGGAAACTGCATTGTGTAAGGGCAGGCACAGTCCGTTCAGGTGTGAGTGACCACTTCTCCCTACCCCCTAGCTCAGATGGCTCATCAGGATATGCAGGCTACACCCCAGTCCCCTTTATGTCACTGTCCAGAGAGAGGTGCAAAACAGCCCAACTGTCAAACTGACCCAGACAGACAATCCACAAACAGGCAGAGTCACAGAATGGTTTAAGCAAGACAATGCCTACTTTCTAAAAGTGGCATTTTCAAACAGACAATTTAAAAATCAAATTCACTAAATGGTGTATTTTTAAATTCGGAGTTCAGAGACCCTAAATTCCATATTTGTATCTGCTCTCAAAGGGAATCTGCGCTTTAAGGATATTTAAAGGCAGCCCCCATGTTAACCTATGAGAGAAATAGGCCTTGCAAACTGAAAACCGAATTTGGCAGCATTTCACTGTTAGGACATATAAAACACACTAGTATATGTCCTACTGTTGTGTAGCTATTTTAGTTATAGCTCCATGCACGTTATTTTAGCACACTAGGACTGCCACTGTACTTTAACCTAGATTTATTTTATTCAGCTTCGTTTATTAGTTTAACAATAGCCACATTTGCGGTCTTGTTTTATTTCTCTCTATCTAGCTGTTCTTTACCTAAGCCAGCACTGTGTTCTTAAACAAGACATTTCTTTCACTCTGTGCTTCTCTCAAGGCTGCAGTAAGATAGGTTGCCGGTAAACGTGGTAACGTTTTGTCTCCGGTATTCATAGAAACATACACATCCTTACGTAGGGACATTTTCTCAGAACATCAGCTGTTTTATTATAAAAATACTTCCCTGTCCCATACACGTTAGAGGGAGATTCCAGCCAGACGACCACGACTGTATGCTAATTGCTGAATGCTTCGCTACAGCTGCTTATGCAGACTTCAGGCTTTGCTCAGGTATGGGGATGATGGCTTCCCAGGGGACCCTGAAGGGCAGAACTAGAGCTTAACATGCTGTGCTCTAATATAGCCTAGGTAGGAATTAGTCTATGGACTCTAGTGACAATATGGTTGAGTTATTTCTATGCTTTACACTCCATGTCACAATTTTAATCCTGTTATACTTTATCCTCCTGGTTATTGCAGTACATGCTTTATTATCTAAGATGCAGTTGCTTCATTAAAACCTTATTGAAACATATACTGCCTCTGCTTGTCATTGTATATATGAAACTAATGTAACTGACAGAAACGGATGAGATCTGAATGACCACGATTTCCCTGAGGAATCAATTGTGTCATGCGCTAAGCTGCCCAATCATCCCTGCTCTTGGGTAGAGATGAGGCACTGCTAGTTAGCCGGAGCAAAACCCGGATTGGGGCGACAGGTGTCACCTGTAGTGGGTCAGACTCAGTCTTCCACACCGCAGGCGATTCAGTCGCTAAAATCCAGTAGTCTCATTAGAATAATGAGAGCCTACGCAACATGACCTTAAACATACACTGCACCCTGCCCATGGGGCTATCTACGGCCTACCTTACAAGTAGTAAAAGGGAAGGTTTAGGCCTGGCAAGTGGGTAAAACGGCACACACAGACACTGCAGTGACAGGTCTGAGCCATGTTTACAGGGCTACTAATGTGGGTGGCACAACCAGTGCTGCAGGCCCACTAGTAGCATTTGATTTACAGGTCCTGGGCACCTCTAGTGCACTTCACTAGGGACTTATTAGTAAATCAAATATGCCAATCATGGATAAACCAATCCACAGGACAATGTATATGGGGAACACTTGCACTTTACCACTGATTAGCAGTGTTAAAGTGCGCAGAGACAATAAACCATCAAAAACATCCAATACACCATAAAACCAGGAGGTCAGAAGGCAAAAAGATAGGGGAGACACACCAAAAAGCTGCCAGGTCTAACAGCTTTTGGCATTTCTTTCCTCCGTCTTTCCCATATGTGTCTTTTGCTCGCAGTAATGACCTGAAGAGGAAAAATAAGTGCTGACTCTTAAAAATAAATGCAGGTGCCCCCCACTAGAAACCACCGGCTCAATTATGCACTGAGCGAGCTGAAACAATATAACAGCCCTTTCAGCGTTCATTTTTGGAAAATGTGAATCCGTCACACTGGTGGATGCCCTTTTGGTTAAATGATCTCATGAATGGAAAACCTTTGCAACAAAGTGAAATAATTTAAAAAAAATGTTCATCAGATTTAATCCTTGGCAATTGGGTGAATTGACACAGTTCATTATAGCACTAAATTTGATAAATCGGAAAAGCAAATAATGGCAAAGGATTTAATTAAAGTTTTGGACGACATGAATACACAACTTGAGCAGTACAAAAGGAAGATGCAGCGGAAACAAATCTAAACATTCCAAAGCAATGCCTAATTTAACAAAATTGGTCTGCACTTGTCAGGAACTATATGAGGCCCACAGATCAACTAGTTCAAACCAGTTGATGAGTGGTTAAAGCAGTGATGTGGTGGAGGATCTAGTGACCGATTAAGGGCCAGATATACAAGGCCTTAGAGCCTCTTACTGTGACACTAGTGTCATCTTTCTTATGCTAATGTGCATTAAGGAGGCCATTCTCCTTTGCCATATTTACAAAGTGGTGCAATGCTAGCACTCCACTTTGTAACCCCTTGCGCCACATTATACCTGCACCAAGTAAAATGTATGCAAGTGGGACATTCCCACATAGGGAGGCTGCAAAAAATGGCACAGTGAAATCTACAAGACTTTCACTGCAACATTTTTTCCGTCATTTGTAACGCCTGCTCAGGGCAGGCACTAAAGTGATGGGCCCATATTAGCCTATGGGCCTCCCTAGTGCTTTGATGCACTAGCACCATAATTTATGGCACTAATCCAGCAAAGCAACACAATAGCATCATAAATTATGACGCTATTGTAGAAACAAGCACCATGGTGTGCTGAATTGTAAATATGGCGCAACCATGGTGTCGTTAGGTGGGCAGGGGCAGCACAAGAAAAGTGTTGCATCTGGACCGATGCGCCACTTTCTTGTACATATGGCCCTAAGAGTCCTCATATTCTATAATCTAGACCCCTATCCAGCAGGCGTGGAACAACATAAACAATGTTTATAGACTCTGAAACCAGGGCCAAGTGAAAACCCACTGAGGAACAAATGTCCCAAAAATGAAGGCGAAACTAGCAAGAAAAACTTGATTGTAAAAAAATTTTCATACCACCTGAATAAAGATAAAGAAAACACATTCTCCCTGGAGGATTATCATTAATTTCCTACTGCTACAAAGGCTTTATTTATGATGATATATAAGCTTTTTCTCTAGGTTGTTTGAATTAGGGAACACAAAAGACCCCATGGATAAGGAGTTTACACTAGTACGTCCACTCTCTCATTCAGTATCAACAGCACTTTAGATCTCTTTGAAAATGTGATATTGAAAGGCATAACAAGGTTACCATAAAAACAAGGGAATGTTAGGGTAATTGACAAACATGGGCTCACTGTCAAATTGCATTAGACTAAAATTAAACAATGGATTTCAGGGTAAATTAAACAATGTCTGCTTAATAATTATCCTATGACACCAACTGTTAAAATGAGTGCCAAAATCCTAAATAAATAAAATTCTCCTGCCACACTGATTATTGCAAGCTCAAATCTGATTTTGCAACTTCTCTGCTGATATTCATAATTACATAATAGAATTTACAAAATTATGATTTTTGCACAGATAGCAGGCATACGGCTGTTGCTCGAATGAGGATTTACCTACAAAAACAAGAGACGATTCATCTGGCAAAACAAGAAACAGTTTGTTTAATTAAACATTACGGCCTGGAGAGCAGTTACAGCATCGGGTTCTGAGGACTATCGCTCATAGAACATCAAAATAACCCACGTTTTATACATTTCTCTGAGAGCAATAAACACATAACCATTCTTTTCCTTGGTGAAATATGTGAGCTATTGACAAGGAGTCACAGATATAATTTCCAGATAAAGAATGCAGCTACGCCTCAACCTGGGATGGACACTATGTGGGCCAGTGAGTATGTGTCCAGATGTACTGCATGGTTGCTGCGTACGCTGTGAGTTCTGTGTCCTGATTGGCTAAGTGTACCTAACTACATGTGGTGTCTACCTTTATGGTGTTTGGGAATGCACGGTCCCTCTGGCCATTTGTGCTTTATTGGGGCCAATCTCCGGGGACCATTGTAGTGTTGCTGCCTATCTGTGGGATCTTATCTAAGCTTGTGTGTTTGGCTGTCAGCTGTTAGCCCCATACCTCAATCCCCCACAGTGAGGAGATTGAAGCACTGTATTTGGGCATTACTATAGGAAGACTGACCACTACTAAAATAAATATCAAACATGTTGCTACAATATGTACTTTTCCACCACTATTTATAATTTGGTCAGTACATTTGTCTACAAGCCTCGGGCAGTGTGGTCCAGTCAACATCACATCACCTTGTGCAAATATTTTTATGTTCACTTACAGTTAAAAGTATTTGTTTATAGACACCATAGTGGTCATTACAACCCTGGTGGATGGTGTTAAAGCAGCGGTAAGACCGCCAACAGGCCGGCGGTGAAAAATTTGCAATTATGACCGTGGCGGAAACCGCCAACATAGACAGCCACTTTAACACTCCGACCGCCACGGCGGTACAAACAAACAGCGCGGCGGTCACCGCCAACAGACAGGCGGGAAACAATGTACCTCCCACACTATTATGACAGGCCAATCCGCCACCTTTTCCGGGGCGGATTCACCGTGGATAAAAACACGGCGGAAACAGGAATTTCGAAGGGAAAACGCTCACCTCTACACACCCCACGAGGAACGAGGACACCATGGACCCGGAACTCCAAATTCTACCTGCAATAGTCTTCCTGCTCCTGTACCAGGAGCACGAACGTCGGCAGCGAAGACCACAGTGAGTACTGCACCTATGACACAGGGGAGGGGGGAGGCAAAAAACAGGGACACACACACGCAACTCCCCCACCCTCACCCTCATCCACTACAACACACACACTAATACATGTTGATACATTACAGTAACACCCCCCAAGCCCCCCGGAAGAATGCACAGACAAAAGGAAATGATTGTAACCATTGTAATCTATTAAAATCCAGTACTCCAAAACATATATACACAATAAACAAATATATACACCAATAATACAAGTCCAGGTATTGCACCATTTATAGTCCGTGGACCACTGGGCCCAAAATGCATGGGCGAGGCCCACACCCGATACCATATCAAAACAGAGAGAACACTGCAGGGCCATCAGATAGAAATACAACAGGCACCTCGGGGGAAGGGAAGGCGGGGCACCTCAGCCGGATGAGTGCACAACGCCAGATCCACGAGGGGGCCCAATGCCCACTGTTCAATCCTGGGGAGTGCAAAGCCACAGTCTCTCAAGTCTCACAAGTGGGTGGCTTGCCCACTGCCATATCCTGGGGAGTGCAAAGCCACAGTCTCTCAAGTCTCACAAGTGGGTGGGTTGCCCACTGTTCAATCCTGGGGAGTACAAAGCTACAGCCTCTCAAGTCTCTACAGTGGGTGGCTTGCCCACTGTTCAATCCTGGGGAGTGCAAAGCCACAGTCTCTCAAGTGGATAACAGTCTCCACTGGTTCTGGAGGGGGACTGGTGCCCAGAGTGCTTCATCCTGTGAAGGACAGAGGTAGTGGATGGATGTCTCCACTGGTTCTGGAGGGGGACTGGTGCCCAGAGTGCTTCATCCTGTGAAGGACAGAGGTAGTGGATGGATGTCTCCACTGGTTCTGGAGGGGGACTGGTGCCCAGAGTGCATCACTCACCCGTGACGGACCCAGTTGCGTCAGTGCCCCTGCCGTTCATGGGCTAGCGGTGCTTGAGTTGGCAGTGCCCTGTGCAGCGGTGCTTGAGTTGGCGGTGCCCTGAGCAGCGGTGCTTGAGTTGGCGGTGCCCTGTGCAGCGGTGCTTGAGTTGGCGTGCCCTGTGCAGCAGTGCTTGAGTTGGCAGTGCCCTGTGCAGCGGTGCTTGAGTTGGCGGTGCCCTGTTCAGGTGTGCTTGAGTTGGCGGTCCTTCATGGCCCAGCGGGGCTTGTGCTGGCGGTCCTTCATGGCCCAGCAGGGCTTGTGCTGGTGGGGCCCTCCTGGGCAGCTGGGATGGGGATAGCGGGGCCCTCCTGGGCAGCGGGGCTTGTGCTGGCCGGGCACTCCTGGGCAGCTGGGCTGGGGCTGGCGGGGCCCTCCTGGGCAGCTGGGCTGAGGCTGGCGGTGGCCTCCTGGGCAGCTGGGCTGGGGGTGGCGGTGGCCTCCTGGGCAGCTGGGCTGGGGCTGGCGGGGCCCTCCTGGGCAGCGAGGATGATGGTGGTCTTCTCCGCCGTGCTGCTCTTCCCAGATTTGCCGGGTTTCTTGTGGCCCTTCCCCACCTTGGGAGGTGTAACAGCTGACTCCACACTCCCACCGGGACCCCTGGGAGCGGCTTTGGTGGCTGGAGTCTTCCCCCTCTCCCGCCGGGCACGGGCCAACTTCTGATGCTTCATGGGGGAGACTGGCTGTGCTGTGGCTCTGTGCCACACAGGCTGTCCTGGTGGCCGGTGCACTCCACATACCTGTGACAACAGGCACCACTGGTCCCGGAGATGTTGTGGCTGAGGTGCTACTTCGGGACCTATGAGATGGATGGGGTGGGGGAGGTGTGGGAAAAAGGTCAAGGCTGGACAGGAAAATTCTTTTGGACACATTGGGACGGGTAGCTGGAGGGGGTTTGGGAGTGGAGGAAGAGGTGGAGGTAGTAGTAGGTGTACGTTTGGTGACTTTGGGTGCAGGTGCATGCATTGGAGGCTGTCGTGAGGTGGATGGCTGTTGGGTGGGTGGGTGCCTGCGTTTGTGTATCCTGGGAGAGGGCGTCACAGACACACTGGGATAGGACACAGGGGACGTGTGAATGGTAGTGGGGGTAGTGTCTGCATGTGAGAGGGGTGTGCTGGTGGGTGTGCTGGGGATGGCCGTAGTGGCTGTAGAGGTAGTGCATGCAGGTGTGTGTGTAGACGAGACTGGGAGGGAGGAGGGAGACAACGAGGAGGGGGACACAGTGGAGGCAGTGGATGTTGGTGTGTCTGCATGTGTGTGATGCTTGCGTGAGTGCCTGTGGGATGTGTGGTGCTTATGTTTGCCTGAGCTTTCCTTGTGTGGTGAGGTGTGTGCAGGCTGGTCTGATGGTGTGCTTGGGATAGGCAGAGGTACAGGGGATTGGGTCTGGGTGGAGGAAGTTGGAGGGGGGAGGCTAGAGACGGGGACAACGGCTGCCATCAGTGCTGAGGCCAGAGTTTGAAAAGCTCGGTGAAGGGCTGCCTGACCAGAATGAATGCCCTCCAGGAATGCATTAGTTTGTTGCAACTGCCTTTCTGCACCCTGGATGGCATTCAAAATGGTAGACTGCCCAACAGTGAGGGACCTGAGGAGGTCAATGGCCTCCTCACTGAGGGCAGCCGGGGTGACTGGGGCAGGGCCCGAGTTACCCGGGGCATAGGTGATGCCCACCCTCCTGGGTGAACGGGCACGGGGTGAAGGCTGAGGGGCTGCTGGGAGGGCGGTGCTGGTAGGGTGGTGGCGGCTGTACCTGTAGATGCGGGTGGCACAGATGTTGCCGCCACCACAAGGGAGCTCCCATCATGGGACGAGTCCGTGTCGCTGGTCTCAGCTCCTGTCCCCGCCGTGGAGCTCCCCTCGCCCTCCGTCCCACTGGTGAATTCAGAGTCCGTAGTCTCGGCCTCCAGGGCCATGTGGGATGCAGCTCCCTCGTGCTCCGGTGCCACTGCTCCTCCGCCTGATGATGCTAATGCACACAAGAAGAGGAAGTCCACGAAAAGGGGGGGGAGAGAGAAGAAAGACATGTTGAGTACATGGATTACCGCTACCGTTGGCGGACAAGACAGACAGAGAAGCCCCCTGCACTATGCCGCGCTCTTGGGCTCTACAGTGCAATTCCTGGGAAATGGCCTACAAGGCTATGGACGACATCTGCACACATAGATGACACAGGGGTATGAATAGCTGTACTTGGCACTCTACAGAGGTGGGGTGGGGGGCCACAAGGCCATGCCTTACGGAGGGGCCTAGCCTACGGAACTCGCTCTGGCCTAGGGAAACCCACATCCCTCCTCCCCCACCCAGACACCTCCACTGCACGCAAAGTCAGCAGAATGAGAGTGTACTCACCCCCTTGTGTCTGCTGTGATGCCATCAAGTGCCCACCCAACTCCGGGTAGGCCACCGCCAGGATCCTGAACATCAGGGGGGTCATGGTTCGACGGGCACCCCTCCCACATTGGAAAGGCCATCGCCAGCTGAGCCTCCGCCATCTTCTTGCTCCAGCGGCGAATGTCCTCCCATCTTTTCCGGCAGTGGGTGCTCCGTCTGTGGTAGACCCCCAAGGTCCGGACGTCCTTGGCGATGGCACACCAAATATCTTTCTTTTTGGAAGGCGCTGACCTACATGAAATGTACAGGGGAAGAAGAGAAGTCATTACCAACTGCACCGTCAAAGTGAGTGGCCCCCATCCCTACCGTAGCCATGTGGCACATGCACCCACCGTCTTTCATGCACACAGCACTCTGCCCCCTTCCTTCTTACATCCAGCCCTCTCCACACAGGCATAGCCCATACAACATGCTCCCTGTGTACTTACCTGTTTGTCTGGAGGACCGTAGAGTAGCGTGTACTGGGGGAGGACCCCATCAACGAGCTTCTCCAACTCCTCCGATGTGAAGGCAGGGGCCCTTTCCGCAGACGCACAAGCCATTGTCTCTTCCAGACTGAGGTCACAGCAGCACTTGCAGTGTAGGTCCTCTCCTGTCGAAGATCAGGTATCGAGTGATTGAACAGATAGAAAATGGCGGTCACGTCCACGGCGGTCACGTCCGCGGCGGTGCGTACCATCACCGCCGGCATACATCGTCATTGGCTCTTGGGACCCATAGGGTCCAATGTTAACCAATGCAGCATTGCACCGCGGTCTCCGACCGCCTACCGCAACGGTGTACAACGCCAGCGCAGTTACCTCACATCCCATTGTCCCACTTTAGAGGTCAGTCATCCGCCATTTCAGGGGCCCACATGGCCTCATTTTAAACTGCGTCACACATACCTAGGCCTAGTCTCAACACACATACAGGCCACCTTTTGTGTATGATTGGTGTTCTGTGTAAACTGTGGGTACGTACCTCTGAGTTGTTTGACTCTGTGCTCGCTGTTGTCCTTCATAGGCACCGTCCACTGGGACATGTGAGGAGATGGCGGCATCCTCCGGTGTACCGACCGTTGGTGGACCTGTCGACAATGGAGGAGCGACATTTGATCATCACCTGGGTGGGGCTAGGTGGTCATATGATGAAGCATGACACTATATAGTGTGTGAGACCACCTAGTCCGTAAAGGAAATCCCCCTCACAGACCACACACCACTTTACAGCTCACCTACATTACACCTCTAGTCAAGGTACATGAGTGGTCTAGTTTCACAATTGATACACTACCGACCTACTTACGTTATAAGAACCCCGTACTCTCATTTGTGATTTAGTATTGTTTTTTGGGAGTCGAGTACGGCCTGTGTTCTTCTTCTTGCTCCCATTTACTCTCCCTTAGTGTAATGTTCCCTATTCTACTCACCAAAGAAGGTGTGCCAGATCATCGTGGCCTGCTGTATGCTTCACAACTTGGCTTTGCGACAATAGGTGCCTTTTCTGCAAGAGGATGGTCCAGATGGCGGTGTTATGGCAGCTGTGGAGCCTGTGGACAGTGATGAGGAGGAAGCAGAGGAAGAAGATATGCAGAACAGGGACTCAGTGGTCCAGCAATATTTCCATTGAAACACAGGTGAGAATACATTCCTGCATACTACATGTACTTTTACAATACTACCTCTATCCTGTCTGTCGTTTTCACCCAGTGTATGGTCACTGAGTTGTCACTTTCCCTTACGGTTTCACAGATGTGGGTCCCACTGTGTGTCATCTGCTTAAATTCCTCATGGACTAGAGCTGTGTGACATAGGTATGTTGACATTACTATTTCAAGAACATTTTGTCACTGTAATTGTAAATACACTATTTCGAAATCACAGACAGACTCAAGATCATTTTGTGCTTTAGATGTGTTTATTTAAATGCAAAATATTGGAGGGGGTAGTGAAATGGTGAGGAGTGATGGCGGAGGAATGTCCATGGCAGAGTCCAGTTTATTAGTCTCACATGTGCATTGCCCATATGGGCATAGGAAGTGGAGCTGGGGCAGTTTAATTATGGACAGGGTGACAAAGTGGGACAGTGGGATGACAATCAGGGTGGTCTCATTTCTTGGCGGGGGTCTTGGCATCGTGCTCTGTCTTGTTCCTGGATCTCAGGGACCGTTTGCGGGGTGGTTCTCCCTCTGCAGGGGGTGGGGTGCTGGTGTGGTGGTCCTGTGGCGGGGTGCCCTGTCACTAGCGCCGGCGGAGGTGGTGGGCAGTTCGTCGTCCATGCTAGTGTCAGGGGCCCCTTGGAGTGCCACAGTGTCCCTCCTGTTGTTGAGTAGTTACTTCAGCACCCCTACAATGGTGCACAGGGTGGAGCTGATGGTTCTGAGTTCCTCCCTGAAGCCCATATACTGTTCCTCCTGCATGCGCTGGGTCTCCTGAAACTTGGCCAGTACTGTTGCCATCGTCTCCTGGGAGTGGTGGTATGCTCCCATGATAGAGGAGAGGGCCTCATGGAGAGTGGGTTCCCTTGGCCTGTCCGCCCCCTGTCGCACGGCAGCCCTCCCAGTTCCCCTGTGTTCCTGTGCCTCCGTCCCCTGGACCATGTGCCCACTGCCACTGCCCCCAGGTCCCTGTTGTTGTTGGGGTGGTGGGTTATCCTGGGTTCCCTGTAGTGGTGGACACACAGCTGATTGACGTGTCCTGGGGACGGAGGTATGGGCCCGCTGGGTGGGTGCTGTGCTGGTGTTTCCAGAGGGGGGAAGGTCTGTGGTGGCCTGTGCCTGTGTGAGGGGAACCGACTGTCCAGAGGTCCCCGATGGTCCGGGCTGGTCATCTAGATCCAGTTGGACAGAGCTGCTGTCATCACTGTGGGCCTCTTCTGTGGGTGGAGTGGACATGTCTGGAGCCTTCTGTCTGGTGACGTTGGGTAGGGGTCCTGCAGGGGTGGAAAGGCATGATTATTGCATCTGTGTGTGGCATGGTGTGCAATGGGTGGGTGACCGTGTACCCCAGTGCTGGCATTCCTGTGTGGGACCTTGTGTGATGATGGTTTAGGGGGTTGTATGGGTATGTGCAGTGGGCATGCTTTGGTGATGGGTGTCCATGCTTTGTTGTTGCATGCAGGGCTTGGTGTTGGGATTGTTGGTTTGTGATATTGGTACATTTGTGAGGGGTTGGTGTGATAGGGGTGAGGGCGAGGGTGAGGGTATGTGATAGCATGCAGGTAGGGTGGGGGATGTAATAGTTAAGATTTGACTTACCAGAGTCCATTCCTCCACCTACTCCTGCGAGGCCCTCCGGATGCAGAGTCGCCAAGACCTGCTCCTCCCATGTTGTTAGTTGTGGGTGAGGAGGTGGGGGTCCGCCGCCAGTCCGCTGAACTACCAGGGGGTGTCTTGAGACCACGGAACTCACCTTCCCCCATAGGTCGTTCCACCTCTTCCTGATGCTCTCCCGATTTCTTGGGTGCTGTCCCACTGCGTTGACCCTGTCCACTATTCTTCGCCATAGCTCCATCTTCCATGCTATTGAGGTGTGCTGCACCTGTGCTCCGAATAGCTGTGGCTCTACCCGGACGATTTGCTCCACCATGACCCTGAGCTCCTCCTCCGAGAACCTGGGGTGTCTTTGCCGTGCCATGGGGTGGTGTAGGTGATGTGTGGGGTGGAGTGTGTGGTGATAGGTGTGGTGATATGTAGTGGTGTGTTGTGTGAGGTGCGTGGAAGTTGTGTGGGTGATGGTGTTGTTTGCCTGTGGATGCTGTTGGACTTGCTGGTGGTGTCTCTCTCTGTGCTTCTTTCTCAATTGTGGTCATAGGGGTTTGTGGGTGATGTGGGTGTGTGTTTTATATTGTATTGGGTGTGTGGGAGTGGTGTGTATATGTGTATCAGGTGTGTGTATTTCGAATTGTCCAATGTGGGGATGTTTTGTAAGAGTGTATGTATTTTGAGCGCTAGTGTGGGCGTATTTCTGTTGGTGTGATGGTGGAGGTTTTGTTTTCGCCAGTTTATCACTGACCTTTGGTGTGGCGGACTTGTGTGGGTGTCTGAATTTTGGCGGGTTCCGACATGTGGGTCATAATGGCTGTGGCGGAAATCCGCAGCCGCGGTGGTGTGTTGGCGGTCTTCTGCACGGCGGTAAGCGGCTTTTACCGCCAATGTTGTAATGAGGGCTCATTTGCCATTTTGAAAGGGACAAAATAAAACCTGAAAATGTTTGCTATCAACTGAGCAACATTAGCCATAGAAAACATTTGAATTAATGTGGGCACTCCAGTAGTTACCTTCTTAGAAAAGTGAAAGTTGAATGAGAAAATGTTAAATTGAGAACTGATTTGTTTAACAAATCCAAAGACAATAACAATGTGCTGCACTGCCCAATTTTCCACCCACCAGGAATTATAAAGAGTTGATTGATAAGTTAATGAATGCTTATTACAAGAATAGCTTCAGATGAGCAACAGTTAAATATAAATAAAGATTGTTAGAAAGGTTGAAAGAATAATATTACGCAGATGAAATATTTCAGGAGTCCATGAAAATTGTGATTTTGATAGGACAGGACTCACTATTGATGATTAAACAAAAAGAAGTGAGGGGGATTTAGAGAATGCCATTCGTCAGCACTTTAGTACAATATAAAAAATTCAAGAGAAATATTAGAAAACTTTAGGATACTACAAAGAAATATAAAATTTTAACCAAAGAAACGTCATTGTTTTCAAATAAAATAGGAAAGAAAATATAGTACAAATTAATACATACAGAACTTGAACAAATAGAAATGCAACAAATGATCTGTGATGGAGCTGTGGAAACTATATTAATATTATTAAAGGACACACTATGGGGGTCATTATGACTTTTGCGGTCTCAGGACCGCCATGTTGGCGGCGGCGGTTGTACCGCTAACAGGCCGGCGTAGAAAACTGCCAAAGTATCGCCATGGGGGTCTTCCCAACAGAATACAGCCAATCCACCGCCAGCACCACTAGTGCGGTCAGGCCACCAAGGATGGCAGTAGGCACCTTCAGGCCGGCGGACACTTTGTTTCCATCGGACAGATTATGAGGCTGCACACAGCCCAGGTTTCCGCCGCATTCGCACCACCACAGAAATCCTAGCAGAAACCAACACTATAAAAGGAGACACTCACCTTCTGGAACACGTACCTGACTGGAGCTGCCATGGAACCTGAACTGCACATCCTCCCATGTAACCTCACACCCATACACACATTCACACACAGCCACACACACACCACAGCCAACAGACATGTACAATACACACAGCAACTTCGCAGACACACAGCATGGGCACAGTCGAATACAAAAATACACTACCGAATTACACAACAACACCACAACCGCACCTACATAAAGGTCACCTCAAACAAAGACAATACCCACCTCAACCTGACACTACATACATACAACAACACGTAACAACACCTGGCAACCAATACACACAATCACACAGCCATACAATGAAGCATACATCACACCACGATACACAAAGTGGTTCGGACATACCCATCACCACACACATGCACGCACCACACAAGGGCACACAACACTACCATTACACATGTCAACATAAACAATACACAAAACATCAACATACATGCATGTTCCAAATGCAAAAAAGTCCAACACACAATACACAGCCATCACAGCGGTACAAATGCCAGGGCCACACCCACACATGCTGCCCAGACACAACAATGAGCACAACCAACACATACACACGTCACTCACACACAAACCAAAGCAGGCAAGACCAAAACAGCCATGTGGAAAGAAAGGCAGGACAAATATGTTACCATCAAACCAACAACTGGTTGCCCCAGATATATTAATATATAATATGTCAATAAAAAGCAACTGTGTACAGAATAAAAGGCCATAGGTCTGTCCAATTTGCCATGTGCAAAATGCACAGATGGCACTTCTGTGTGCCCCTACATGACTCCTGACTGCTATATGACCTCCACAAGGTAGGGGCATCAAGGGGGCAGGCAGTTACCTCAGGGATTAGTGGGGAAGGTTCAGCTTCGGTTTGTTAAGTGGGTCTTTGGGCTTAGGAGGGGGGGCTTAGGGCAAGCTTTAGGGGAGGGCTGGGAACACTTGGGAGGGATCGACTTCTTGGCAGGGGAGGGGCATGGGTACTAGCAGGTGGGGTGGGGAGGGGCTGGACATGTGTGTGCGAGGAATGCTTGTGGGTGCCTGGTGTCTGCTGGGTGTGTGAGTGTGGGTGGGTGTTTATGTGTCTTGGGGGGAGGTGCTGGGAGACGCCATATTGGATGGGTGACTGTCTGTTGGGGTGGTGCCTGCAGGTATGGACAATGTGCTGCATGCAAGGGTGTCAGTGGTTGTGGTGGCTGCAGATGTGGTGACTGGGGTAGATGTCTGAGGGTCTGCTATTGTGCTGAATGGCTAGGATAGAAGTTGTGGCTGTATCGGAAAATGTTGGTGTGGTGCCTGCAGGTGTGTCTGGTGTAGTGTCTGTGAAGGTGGGGGTGGTGGGGGAGTCTGTGCAGGTAATGGATGTTGGAGTCTCTTCAGGTGGGTGTTGTCTGTGTGCATGCTAGTGGTGGGTCTTGTGGTGCTTGTGTATGTGTCAGCTGTAGCCTTGGAAGCTGTGTTAGATTCTTGCTTGTCTGTCTTTGTGCTTTTGCTGGGTTTAGGAAGAGGGGTTTGGGTTTAGGAAGAGGTAGGTGTAGGGGGGGCAGTATACAAAGGGTGATTGGCTGCGTCAGTGTGGAGGCCAGAGCCTGAAAGGATCTCTGTAGGCCAGCCAATGCACCATGAATGCCCTCCAGGAGCGCAATTCTTTGCTGGACTTGAGCTGCCATTCCCTAGATGGCATTCACGATGATCGATTGACCCACAGAGATAGACCTCAGGAGGTTAATAGCCTCCTCACTGAGGGCAGCAGGGCTAACTGTGGCAGGGGCAAAGGTGCCTGTGGAGAAGGAGACGCCCACCCTCTTGGATGAGCGAACACAGACAACTGGGTGGGGAGCTACAGGGAGGGTGGTGCTAGTAAGGGGAATGTCAGACTTAGATGGTGCTGGGGTGGTCCCAAAAGGGTCTGCCACTGCCAGGGAGTGTCCAGTGGAGGAGGATTCTGATGATGGTGAAGATCCGGTCTCCCCTGCGGCACTCCCCTCGCCCTCCGTGCCACTGGGTCCCTCGCTGTCACTGGTAGCAGCACCCCGGGTCCCGTGGCCTGCTGCATCCCCACTTGCCAATGCCCGTCTCCTTCGCTTGCTGATGCTGATGCACACAAATAGAGAGAGGGAGGCAGTGAGAAGAAGAAAGAGGGTCACGATTTACCTCACATACCCACATTTAGACATCTGTAGGAGTACACATCCTGCCTAGGCCATCTCTGGTACCAATAAACATATCCTAGGTCATGTCACAACATGTCATTTTTACCCACCCTTGTATGCCAACCCACATCTAAATTCAAGTAAGTCAGCATGTCTGAAATCATCCACATCATCACAACCAAATCCATGTTTGCATGCACATCATGCCCTGGCTGAAGTACACATGACTACCTGAATCATCATCATACCTCTCCATATTCCTATCACCTATTGGAAGTGCAGGTGACTGAACAAAACCATCAGGCCTGTATAGTTACTACACCTGATCTTTCCATGACTTTTGTTAAATACCATGATAGTGAAGACTACTTCACTCACATACCACACAGCATATGCCTGTCACATAACATGACAGACATAACACTACGTACAGAGAATCCATTAGCGAACTGATAATTGATGCAGGTACTACAGGTTGGACACCCATGCAGGTGACATCTGACGTGCAGAATGCAGGTCTGGGGCACATGCATGTGATAGGTCAGTCCCATTTACAGATGAAGATCCGCAGACACCAAACCCATTTATACCACCACTATTCATACAACTAAGTGCATCTACAATAGCCCAGATTGCACACATTACAAATCCATACTCAATCACTAAGTGCAGTGTCACAACTAATGAGCTTCAGGAACACACATATGACATCATGGTCCACATACAATTTCACCACACATGCAGTATCACCAGTTGGACTTCACAACATGTGAACACCATCATCACTCATATCATTCCTGATGTGAATACCTGTGCTTAAGTCCTGAGAACACACATGGCAAACGGAAAAGACATGTAAGAATTATGCACGCATGGACCAACACCACTGCCATAGCACTGACAACAGATCCCACAACTACACAGGGCTCCTTCATGAAAGAAGAAACAACACATATTTCACATCAACATGTCATAAGTCATACAATACCGAATTCTGGCTGATTCACCAACTTCATCTAGGCCAAGGGTATTGGTCATTGTTCCACTCCATCAAATGTGCCCCCAAGTAACCATCGAGACATGATGGAGGCTGTCACTAAGCTAAGTTGCACTGTAATTGCTAGGGCATTGGCATACATGGCATTTATATTACATATTGTCAATGGCAAGGTCTGTCTAGGCACTTACCACCTCTAGTACTATCTCATTGGGCTCAAGGTCATATCCCCACAAGTCTACCACATTGAAATGCATGATGACTGCAATCATACCGAATCAAACACCCAATTCAAGTTATCCTACTATTGCAACCTTCACATACCCCATAGACAGTAGATGAACATCACATGGAGATAAAACTACCAAGCCATACGTATAGTGCCATACAGCCCATATTGTGTTGGAAATGTAATGGCTGCCACACATGGAGTCAATACTAGTACCAGTACTTGATGTCTATAGTCCCTGTGAAACAAATGTGAGTCGCCCAGTTGCTAATACAGGTATGCAATACAGATGGGAGTGGACTGACACCTTAGAGCCACTAATGCTCAAATGCAGATGGGTGGACCAGGTCATATGCAATGGGTAGTGTAAAATACCGGCTCACATCCATGAAAAATCAGGATGGAGTCACACATATGCTATTGCCATTTGACCATCTCCACATGCAGACATGGAGATGTCTTGGTTTAGGAGAAGTACATCCACTGACAGCAAAGCATGAAAACACATCAAAAACTGATACTCAGGCAGGGTGGATACTACCCATGTCCACTAGTCTTCATACATGTTGCATTGACTACATTGTCACATAAGCTACAGTGAGGTAGCTAACACCATACAACCAGAGCCAAGTCCCAGGATACAGTCGGTACTCACCCCCTTGTGGCTGCTGTGCATCCCTCAAATACCCATCCACCTAAGGGTAGGCCACTGCCAGAATGCAGGCCATTAGAGGGGTCAGGGTCCGGAGGGCACACCTCCCTCATTGGGAGGACATCCCCAGCTGGGCCTCAGCGGTCTTCCGGTCCGAGCATCTCAGGTCTTTCCACTACTAGGGACAATGGTTGCTCCACTGGCTGTGGACCCCCAGGGTCAGCACTTGCTTAGCGATGCCACACCGTATCCCTTTCTTCTGATGGGCGTTCACCTGCATGGATGACACAGACAGAAGGAGAAAGTCATGTTCACTGGCACCATACCAACAACAATGGCCAGTACACATCTGACTCACCAAGTGCCCACACATACCCATCCTCTCTGCTCACATGCCTTCACTTTCTGTCATCTGCATGCATATACTCTCTCACTGTTACACTTGCACGAGTCACACATGACTATGGAATTGGGCTCACCTGCTCCTCTGGTGCCACATATAGCTGTTAGGGCTGTGTGTTAGCACTGATACTGTAATCCATTTATCTTTCTGATTTTCCCGATCACTTTCCTCAAAGGAAAAATTATCCCCAAAAGCTGGGTTCTAGACAATTTCATGCTCTTTTATATGAAGATGACATTATTCTTTTAGATCAGACACCATCAGGCCTCCAATCCCCTCTGCATGGTTTACACAAATATGTCCAGATTTCTTTTTAAGATTAACACATTGAACTAAAAAATGTAAGTTTTCAGAGGGAAGAGAAGAGCCCATCTTGCATAAAGACAGGCTAGAAAAGGTTAAGAACTATGCCTATCTAGGGAGAAGCTTCTACGATACTCTAAAGGACATTCAACACTTTACAAACCTAAGCACTAAAGCAATGGTCCAGGTGAATTCCATACATATGTTATATTGTTCTAAGGAGAAAAGAAATTGTGATCACTCAATTCAGATATACAAATGTAAAATTCCACCTACATTAACCTATGCCTTAGGGCACACACCGGTTAGATCATGGCTTTTTTTAAAATAAATGTGAGGTCTTAGACCTAACAGCCTTAGGGTGGTCTCCCCCCAACTTTATGCCTACCTCCTCATCTTTTCTGATCTTGTTTTTGTTGGCTTTAGGTCTCTGTGGACTTTACCACTACTAACCAGTGCTGAATTGCTTGTGCTCTCTCTCCTAAACATGGTAATATTGGTTTATCCCTAATTGGCATATTTGATTTACTTAAGTCCCTAGTACAGTGCACTACATGTGCCCAGGGCCTGTAAATTAAATACTACTTCTGGGCTGTAGCACTGATTGTGTCACCCACTTAAGTAGCCCCCTAACCATGACTCAGGCCTGTTATTGCAGAGCCTGTATATGCACTTTACATTGCATGTCAACCTGGCAAATTAACCCTGTTGCCAAGCCCAAACCTTCCATTTGTATTCATATAAGTCACCCCTAAAGCAGGGCACTGGACAGCCAGAGGGCAGGGTGCAGTGTATTTAAAAGGCAGGGCATGTACCTGGTAGTGAAAAACTCCCAAAGTCGTTTTTCACTACAGTAAGGCTAATGTCTCCCATAGGATAACATTGAGATTACATTATTACATCTTATATGTGTAATTCACAATCTGGGAGAGAATCTGTTAGAAACGGTATGCACCCAAGCCAGGCAGAACCCACCACTCTAGTCAGGGCAAGGGAGCTATACACCCAAGATAACCCCTACTCACCCTTGGTAGCTTGGCCAGAGCAGTCAGGCGTATTCCAGAGGCAATGTGTAAAGCGTTTGCACAACACACACACTGCAGTGACACAATAAATACACCACATAAGATGCTTCACACACTATTATATGAAAATAAACTGTGTTGCGTAAAAACATAGACCAATAATTACTTTTTCAAATAGGCAATTGTCAAACCATCATAGTGCAATAAGATACAGACGTATAGGTTGCACACGTCATGACAAACAACCCTCCTTATGCCTACATTGCAGATCCTAAAATATGCTTGTTATCCAGACAGGGTAAAAACGAGTTATACCATAACATCATGAAATGCAGCAGTTAGGTTAGTGAGAGAAAACACATGAATTACCAAACATCCCTGTAGTACATAAATCAGCACATTGGTCATCACATATCATGAGTGATAACTGCATTAGCAATTACCATCATAACCACATAGTTACAGTTCACCTGCACATCTATTATATGTTAAGCAGTATTGTAGACACCAATCGTAGGTTTCAGGAACAACTGCATGCTTACTACAATGAATACAGTCATTTCAGGGCAAATATAGGGCATCAGAGCATCTGGGTGCCTGCTACAGTTAATATGGTAATTTCAAGCAGAGCTAGCAGGATTGGAACCTCCGTTGAGGAATGCCCTCAAATGTATGTGTATACATGGGGCCGGGGAGCACACACACTTCTCCTGCCGGCAGTGAGACCTCTGTATGTCCCTCACTCACGAAATAATAAAAGACCACTGGGGCCACTGCGGGATATCACTCACAGGGAGGTGTATTACTCAAAAGGATCCCCCTGGCTCAGGAACCTCACATGCAGTTTACTGAAGGGCCATTGTGGCCACTGCAGGCTCCCCCACTAGGGGAAACACAGTATTCTCAGGATGAGCCTCCTGGCTCTGGCATCCGCTTCCTGAGGCCCAATGGAGGCCCCCAACACTCCTCTGCCTTTGGCAGGCGTCGACGGCCTCCCTCACAGGGCCTGCCTGGGTTTGCCTGGGTCACCACAATGCGAACAACACAGCTGAAGGGAGCGCTGCATCACCCGGATCTCCCGCACTGAAGAGGGGGCCTGCTTGTGCCCTGGGAGCACTAGTTAATGCGGACTTCGTCGGCGCACCTCAGAGCTCTGCGGGTGGACATCGCCAGAATTCTACATCTCCCCAGCCCCACCTCAGAGGAATAAAGCTGCACTTCCCTGGAGTTGTAGAGGGCAGAGCACTCTCCACGCACTCCCTGGAATCCTGTCCAAGCCCTTGCCACGCGCTAAACAACCAGGACTTCCACAGAGGTTTCAGGCTGCCGGATGATGCACTGGTCAATCCGGATGGCTCCTCACCACGAAGGCTTCCTCCTGGTCACAGGAATGTGGCACTCAGTATGTGCTCTGATAAAAAATTATATATATTGTACCGCTCACCAGGTGCTATAACTGCAGGGTCAGAGGCAGCATTTGTATCATGGAAATACTATGCTAGCCCCTGGGTGATCACTGGTGGCACACAGAAACAAGATACCAGCAGCTGGCCAGCACATCAGGGCACTTGGGGTGAAGTGGCAGTCCTTGTGACCCAGCAGGACACAACAGGCAGGTCAGTCCTAATGGCGGTTCCTCCTAGCAGTATAACAGTTCCTTCTGGCAGTGTCCAGAACCAGCAGCATCTGGTTACAAGTCCACGCAGTTACAACCGAGTATTTATAGTCAAAATGTCTTTGATTCAGGGGGTGCTTCAAAAGAAACTTTGAAGTGCACAACACCCCCTTCCAAAACCAGCCCTGGCTCCAGACATCAGAAGGGGGAAAACGAGCCCTTTGTGTGAGAGCAGGACACAGCCTTCACAAATGTAAGTGCTTCCCGTCTCCCTTTCTCCCAGCCCAGGAAGACCAATCAGTATGCAGATATAGGGGGTCATTCTGACCTCGGCGGTAAAAGGCTCTTACCGCCGGTCAGAAGACCGCCATTCTACCGCCGCGGCCGCGGTAAACCGCCACGGTCATTCTGACCCACAACTGCCAAGCCGCCAAAAACCCGACATCCACGGAAGGCCGCCTCATCAGCGGGCAGCGATAAACTGGAGATGACCAAACCTCCACCGCCACGCCAACACAAACACGCCCATGCCATTACGACCCACGAATCCACGCGGCGGTCATTCAACCGCGGTATTCCATTGGCGGTACACACCGCTGCGGTCAAAATACACACCCAGATCCAAAACACAGCCACATTGGACAATTTGAAATACACACACCTGATACACATACAAACACCACCCCCACACATCCAAGCAACCATAAAACACACACCCACATCACCCACAAACCCCCACTAGTTGGAAATCGGAGAGAAGGCGATAGAGAGAGAGAGAGAGCACAGCAATCGAAAACCCCAACACACACAGGAACCCAACATCATCAACCACACCACATCTACGCACACATCACCACACACCACCACTCACATCACCACAAACACCACCCCACACCTCATCCACACCACCCCATGGCACCCCAAAGACACCCCAGGTTTTCGGACCAAGAACTCAGGGTCATGGTGGAGGAAATTATAAGGGTAGAGCCCCAGCTCTTCGGCACACAGGTGCAACACACCACAATAGCCAGGAAGGCGGAGCTATGGCAGTGGATCGTTGACAGGGTCAACGCTGTGGGACAGCATCCCAGAAACCGGGAAGACATCCGAAAGCGCTGGAACGACCTACGGGGGAAGGTACGGTCGATGGTCTCAAGACACAACATCGCTGTGCAGAAGACTGGCGGCGGACCACCACCCACTCCTCCCGAATTCACAGCATGGGAGCAAGAGGTCTTTAACATCCTGCATCCTGCGGGCATCGCTGGAGTAGGTGGAGGAATGGACTCTGGTAAGTCTAGTCTCAACTACTCCCCCCCCCCAACCACCAGCATGCCAACCCACACCCCCACCCTCACCCCCAACACCCCAGCACACATCCTCCCTGCCAATGTCTCACCAGCACAACCCACCCAACCCAAAACCAAACCCTGAATGCCAACACAAACCATGGACACCCATCACCTATGCATGACCACTGCACATACCCATCCCCCCCACAAACCACCCTCACAACTCCTGCCACAAGGGAATGCCAGCACTGGGGGACAAGGGCACCCACAAATCGCACGCCATGGAACACACAGAAGCAATAACCATACTCTTTCACCCCTGCAGGGCCCGAACGCCAACACACCGGCCAGGAGGATCCAGATATGTCCATCCCACCCCCAGAACAGGCCCCCAGTGAGGACAGCAGCTCTGTCGACCTAGAACCTGATGACCAGCCCGGACCATCGGGACCTCTGGACAGTCGGTTCCCCACACACAGACACAGGCCACAGCAGACCTAACCCCCTCTGGGAATATCAGCACAGCTCCCACCCAGCGGGCCCATGCCTCTGTCTCCAGGACAGGTCAATCAGCGGTGTGTCCGCCACTATAGGGCACCCAGGCTGACCCAACACCCCAACAACAACAGGGACCTGGGGGCAGTGGTAGTGGGCACACCGTCCAGGGGACAGAGGCCCGGGGAAACAGGGCAACTGGGAGGGCTGCAGTGCGACAGGGGGGGGAGGACAGGCCCAGGGAACCGACTCTCCAAGAGGCCCTCACCACCATCATAGGAGCATACCACCGCTCCCAAGAGACGATGGCGACGGTACTGGCCAGGTTCCAGGAGATCCAGGCACAGCAGGCGGAACGGTACATGGGGTACAGAGAGGAGCTCAGGAACATCGTCCTGGCCCTGAACCTAATAGTCACCACATTGCGGGACCATGTGGTCCCCCAAAGGGCCCCTGTCACCAGCCCGGACCAGGAACAGCCTACCACCTCCGCCGGCGCTAGTGGACAGGAGGCCCCCACACAACGACGGGCCACCAGAACCCCACCTCCTGCTGAAGATCAACCACCCCGCAAGAGGAACCTGAGATCACAAAGGAAGACAGAGTAGGATGCCAAGACCCCCGCCAGCCTAAGATCCCCCCGGATGTCATTCCACTGTCCCACATCGTCACCCTGTCCAACCTTGAACTGCCCCTGCTCCATCCTTCCACAGGCATATGGACAATGCACCTGTGCGAACGCGAACTGGACTCTGCCATGGACATCACTCCACCCCCACCCATCACCGTTTTACTATCATGGACCTATATGTAGCACTTTAAATAAATCACTAATTGCACTTAAAACACTCAGGAGTCTGCTTGTATTCTTAACAAATGTATTACACATAACGGTTCAAAAATGTTCAGTTACATTGTGATGACAACATACCAATGTCAATGTGCTTTACTCCATGGGCGAACAAACCAGAAGTTACGCAGTGGGTCATACAGCTCTGAAAAGGCAAGGGAAAGTCACAATTCAGTTGAAAGGAACTGGGGGGAAACACAGAAAGTAGAGATGCAGGAGGCCAGAAGTAAATGTAAAATGGCGTGGGGGATTCTTACCTCGGTGCTACTGAAAATACTGTTGTATGACTGTGTCCCTGTTGTCCATGTCGTCCTCGTCGTCTTCCTCCTCTTCACTCTCCACAGGCTCCACAGCTGCTACAACACCACCATCTGGACCATCCTCCTGCAGAAAAGGCACCTGGCGTCGCAATGCAAGATTGTGAAGCATACAGCAGGCCACGATGATCTGGCACACCTTCTTGGGTGAGTACATTAGGGATCCCCCTGTCATATGCAGGCACCTAAACCTGGCCTTCAGGAGGCCGAAGGTTCTTTCTATAATCCTCCTAGTTCGCCCATGGGCCTCGTAGCGTTCCTCTGCCCTGGTCCGGGGATTCCTCACTGGGGTCAGTAGCCACGGCAGGTTGGGGTAACCAGAGTCACCTATTAGCCACACACGGTGTCTCTGTAGCTGTTCCATCACATAAGGGATGCTGCTATTTCGCATAACATACGCGTCATGCACTGACCCAGGGAACTTGGCATTTACATGGGAGATGTACTGGTCAGCCAAACAGACCACCTGGACATCCATCGAATGGTAACTTTTCCTGTTTCTGTACACCTGCTCATCGTCTTTTGGGGGTACTAAGGCCACATGGGTCCCATCAATGGCAACAATGATGTTGGGGATATGTCCAAGGGCATAGAAGTCACCCTTCACAGTGGCCAAAACACCCTCCTCAGGGAAAATAATGTAGCTCTGCATGTATTTCGTCAGGGCAGACAACACTCTGGACAAAATCTTAGAAAACATAGGCTGAGACATCCCTGATGACATGGCCACTGTTGTCTGAAAAGACCCACTTGCCAAAAAATGGAGGACTAACAGAACCTGCACCAGAGGGGGAATTCCTGTGGGTTGGCGGATGGGGGACATCAGTGCTGGCTCCAGCTGGGCACACAGTTCATGTATAGTGGCTCGGTCAAGTCGGTATCGAAGTATTATATGACGTTCCTCCATTGTCGACAGGTCCACCAGCGGTCGGTACACGGTAGGATTCATCCTTCTCCTCGCAAGTCCCAGCGGACGGTGCCTAGGAAGGACAACATGGAGCACAGAGTCAAGCAACCCACAGGTACGTAACTACAGCTTGCACAGTACACGATTCTCAATGCATTGAATGGCTTGTATGAGTGGCAATGCAAGGCCTAGGCCTGTGTGACGCAGTAGAAATCTGGCCATGTGGGCCCTTGAAATGGGGGCTGCCTGACCTGAGAAGTGTGACAGTGGGATGTGAGGTCAATGCGCTGGCGTGACACACCGTGGCGGTAGGCGGTCGAAGACCGCGGCGCCAAGCCGCATTGGTTAACATCGAACCCTATGGGTTTCACGAGCCAATGACTAGGTGCGCCGGCGGTTGCGGAACGCACCGCGGCGGTACGCACCGCGGCGGTACGCACCGCCGCGGGCGTGACCGCCATTTTCTATCTGGTTAATCACTCGAGACCTGATCATCCACAGGAGAGGACCTATACTGCAAGTGCTGCTGTGACCTCGGTCAGGGAGATCCAATGGCTGCTGCGACTGGGGAAAGGGCCCCTGCCTTCACTACAGAAGAGTTGGAGAAACTTGTGGATGGGGTCCTGCCCCAGTATGCGCGACTCTACGGTCCTCCAGACCAACAGGTAAGTACACTGTGTGCACGTTGAATGGGCTATGCCTGGGTTGTGTATGGTGGATGTAAGATGGTGGGGTGGGGAGACAATGACGAGTGCAAGGCACGACAGATGAGAGCATGTGCCACATGGCAAGGTTGGGGAGGGGGGGCCAATCGCATCTATCATGCAGAAAATTGATGATATTTCAATTTCCACCCTGTACATGTCAAATAGGTCAGCGCCCATCAGAAAGTCGACATTTGGCGTGCCATCGCCAAGGAAGTCCGGAACCTGGGGGTCCACAACAGACGGGGCAACCACTGCCGCAAGAGGTGGGAGGACATCCGCCGCGGGACCAGGAAGACCGCTGAGTCACTGCTGGGGATGGCCTCCCAACCTAGGAGGGGTGCCAGTCGTAACCTGACCCCCCTGATGTCCCGGATCCTTGCGGTGGCCTACCCCGATTTGGATGGGCGCGTGAGGACATCACAGCAGACACAAGGGGGTGAGTACCAGCACATTCAGCTATCTTTACGTGCAGTGGAGGTGCCTGGGTGGGGGAAGAGGGCTGTGGGTGACATTAGGCCAGGGCGCTTTCTGTAGTGTAGTCCTCTCCTTTAGCCATGTCCCTGTGCCCCCGCCCCCCACCTCTGTAGGGTGACAAGTACAGCTATCCATGATCCTGCATCACCCATGTGCGCGTTTGTTGTCCCTAGACCTGTTGGCCTAGTCACAAGTACTGAGTAGTGTACCCCGATTGCGCGGCTTAGTGCATGAGGCTCCTGTGTCTGTCCTCTCCGCCAACGGGTTGACAATGCATGCACTCAACCTGTTTTTATGTCTCCCCCCACCCTTTTTCTTTATCTTCTTGTGCATGTGTGCATTAGCATCATCAGGCGGAGGAGAATTGGCACCGGAGCACGAGGGAGCTGCAACTCACAAGGCCCCGGTGGGCCATGGCACAGACACCGAGGCCACCAGTGATACGGAGGGCGAGGGGAGCTTCACAACGGGGAGCCGTGGTGATACCAGCGACACCGACACGTCCTCGGATGGGAGCTCCCTAGCGGTGGCGGCAACATCCGTGCCCCCCGCCTCTACAGGCGCCACCCAGCGCACCAGCTCCGCCCTCCCAGCAGCCCTTCAGCCTTCGCTCCGTGCCAGCTCGCCCAAGAAGGCGGGTGTCTCCTTCGCCCCAGGCACCTCAGGCCCTGCCCCTGTTACCCCTTCTGCCCTCAGTGAGGAGGTCATTGACCTCCTACAGACCATCATTGTTGGGCAGTCTACCCTTTTGAATGCCATCCAGGGGGTAGAGAGGGAGGTGCATCATAGCAATGCATACCTGGAGGGCATTCATTCGGGTCAGGCTGCCCATCAACGATCGTTCAATGCTCTGGCCTCAGCACTGACGGCAGCCATTGTCCCTGTTTCCAGCCTCCCTCTTCTAACTGCCTCCAGCCTGTCTCTGTCTCCTGTTCCTCTGCCTATCCCACCCACACCATCAGACCAGCCTGCACACACCTCAACACCCAAGGTCAGCTCATCCAGACATAAGCACCACAGATCACACAAACATTCACCCAAGCAACACCCAGATGCAGACATGCCAACAGCCACTACCACCTCTGTGTCCCCCACCTCCTCGTCTCCCTCCTCCCTCCCTGTGACGTCTCTACTCACACCTGAATGCACACCACCAACAGCCAGTACTTCCATCACCAGCACACCCTCCAGTACAGTCCGCACACGTGCAGTCACCACCCCCACTGCCATTTACACGTCCCCTGTGTCCTCTCCCACTGTGTCTGTCACCCCCTCTTCCAAGACACACAAACGCAGGCAGCCACCCACCCAACAGCCAACCACCTCACGACAGCCTCCAGCCCATGCACCTTCACCCAAGGACAGCACACCTGACTCTCCTACAACCACCTCCTCTTCCTCCACTCCCATAACCACTACACCTACCCTTTACCCTGGTCCTAAAAAACTTTACCTCTCCACTCTTGACCTCTTTCCCTCTCCTGACCCCCCCCCCTCCATCTGCTAAGAGTCCCAAGAGCGCCTCAGCCACCACCAGCCCGGCTTCAAGGGTCACCGTAGTGCATGGATTTTGGAGTCCCCCCTTTGCCAGCAGTGATACATCGGTCAGCAGCAAGGGGACAGCCAGCCCCCCCCCCCCTGGAAAGAGGACCTGTAAAGTAAGGGGCCGCCGCGGGACGACTGACACGGCTGCCCCCAAGGACCAAAGTTCTGCTACTTCACCTGCCACAACATCCAGGGGAGGCAAGGGCCAGAGAGCCACATCGAAGGAGGGCAAGGGCAGCAGGGCTGAGAAGTCAGCCAGCAGGAGCGCGGACCAGGAGGGCCCCACAAGCCCCATCCCGGGTGTGAGGGAGGACACCCAAGGGCCCAGGACACCGTCACCGAAGGGTCCAGCAACTGCACGGTCGGAGGGCGACTGAGCAGGGAGTCGTGGCCAGGTCTGACTCCCTTGACTTAAAGAACAAGCGCCGCTGAACAGGGCCCCGCCGTCCAGAAAGGCCCAGCTGAACAGGGCCCCGCCGTGCAGAAAGGCACCGCTGAACAGGGCCCCGCCGTCCAGAAAGGCACCGCTGAACAGGGTCCCGCCGTGCAGAAAGGCCCCGCTGAACAGGGCCCCGCCGTGCAGAAAGGCACCGCTGAACAGGGCCCCGCCGTCCAGAAAGGCACCGCTGAACAGGGCCCCGCAGGGAGGATCACCGCTGAACAGGGCACCGCCGGGAGGAGCACCGCTGAACAGGGGCCCTTCATCTCAAGCACCACTCCGCTGGGCCCCACCATCTCAAGCACCGCTCCGCTGGGCCCCGCCGTCTCAAGCACCGCTCCGCTGGGCCCTTCCTGTCAAGCACCGCTCCGCTGGGCCCTTCATCTCAAGCACCGCTCCGCTGGGCCCCGCCGTCTCAAGCACCGCTCCGCTGGGCCCTTCATCTCAAGCACCGCTCCGCTGGGCCCTTCCTGTCAAGCACCGCTCCGCTGGGCCCTTCATCTCAAGCACCGCTCCGCTGGGCCCCGCCGTCTCAAGCACCGCTCCGCTGGGCCCT
The DNA here is from genome assembly GCF_031143425.1 of Pleurodeles waltl. Taxonomy (NCBI): domain Eukaryota; kingdom Metazoa; phylum Chordata; class Amphibia; order Caudata; family Salamandridae; genus Pleurodeles; species Pleurodeles waltl. The sequence continues at coordinate 907,016,203 of NC_090442.1, forward strand.
TCATCTCAAGCACCGCTCCGCTGGGCCCTTCATCTCAAGCACCGCTCCGCTGGGCCCCGCCGTCTCAAGCACCGCTCCGCTGGGCCCTTCATCTCAAGCACCGCTCCGCTGGGCCCCGCCGTCTCAAGCACCGCTCCGCTGGGCCCTTCCTGTCAAGCACCGCTCCGCTGGGCCCTTCATCTCAAGCACCGCTCCGCTGGGCCCCGCCGTCTCAAGCACCGCTCCGCTGGGCCCTTCATCTCAAGCACCGCTCCGCTGGGCCCCGCCGTCTCAAGCACCGCTCCGCTGGGCCCTTCATCTCAAGCACCGCTCCGCTGGGCCAGCCGTCTCAAGCACCACTCCGCTGGGCCCTTCATCTCAAGCACCGCTCCGCTGGGCCCCGCCGTCTCAAGCACAGCTCCGCTGGGCCCTTCCTGTCAAGCACCGCTCCGCTGGGCCCCGCCGTCTCAAGCACCGCTCCGCTGGGCCCCGCCGTCTCAAGCACTGCTGGCCCAATGACAGTGCCGGTTCTGTGTCGTGCTACTGTTCACGCTGCACTCGGGCCACCCTGCCTCCTCCATTGCCTGTGGAGACTGTTATCCACTTGATGGACTGTGGCTTTGCACTCCCCAGGATATGACAGTGGGCAAGCCACCCACTGTAGAGACTTGAGAGACTGTGGCTTTGCACTCCCCAGGATATGACAGTGGGCAAGCCACCCACTGTAGAGACTTGAGAGACTGTGGCTTTGCACTCCCCAGGATATGACAGTGGGCAAGCCACCCACTGTAGAGACTTGAGAGACTGAGGCTTTGCACTCCCCAGGATTGAACAGTGGGCATGGTGGCCCCTTCTTGGATCTGGCGTCGTGGACTCATGTGGCTGTGGTGCCCCCCCTTCCCTTCCCCCTGAGGTGCCTATAGTTTTATCATCTGATGCCCCTGCAGTGTTCTCTCCAACGGACTCAGGTCTCCTGTGTGGGCTTTGCTCATGTGTTGATACACTTTGGCCCACGGACAGTTGAAATTTCAGTGACTGTGCTGGACTTATTGCCTCTATTTATCGGTTACGCAATGTTTACACTTGGATTTTTTTTATTCATTTTCCTATTTTACCATGACTTCAATGAACCTATTTTATACATAAATTTAGTTTCTCACTTTAATTATATCTTTTCGTTATTCCGGGGGGTTTGGGTGGGGTCACTTTGACTTGGTGCTCTGCATTGGTGTGTAGATAGTTGGGGGGTGGGTGTAATGCGTATGTGTGTGCCCGTAACCCTTCCTCCTCCCCCCCTCCCCTGTGTCGTAGGTGCGGTACTCACCGTTGTCGTCTGCGCCGGAGTTCGTACTCGTGGTAGATGAGCAGGTAGACGAGAGCAGGTAGGATGTTCAATTCGGGCTCCATGCTGTCCTCCGTCCTCGTGGAGTGTATAGAGGTGAGCGTTTTCCCGTTCGGAGTCTGTTTCCGCCGTGTTTTTATCGGCGGTGCTCCCGCCCCGGAAAAGGTGGCGGGTTGGTGAGTTGTGATAGGGTGGGCGGTACATTGTCTGCCGCCTGCCTGTTGGCGGTGACCGCTGCGCTGTTTGTGTGTCCCGCCGTGGCGGTCGGAGTGTTAAAGTGGCGGGCTCTGTTGGCGGTTCCCGCCAGGGTCAGAATTCCATTTTTTGGACCGCCAGCCTGTTGGCGGGTTGGCCGCCGCTTTATCACCGACCGCCAGGGTCAGAATGACCCCATAATCTTTTTACACTTCCACCCTCCCTGTGTGATGGCTATCTGGAAAGTATGCACAAAGCCCAGCTGTCACTCTACCCTAGATGTGGATTGGAGTCAGGCTGCAAAGCACAAGAGTCATAAGCACAGTAAAATGCCCACTTTCTAAAAGTGTATTTCCACAGTAGTAGTAAAAAATACACCTACACCAATAAGCAGATTTTCTCACTACTTTTCCAAACAAGCAAATGCCGCACAGATCAGAAATTACCACTTACATACCTTTAAGGGAATTCCCAAAGCTAGCCTATGAAAGGATCAGACCTCACAGCAGTGAGAAACCAAATAGGCTGTTTGCCGCTACTAGGAGATGTCACACAGTGAAGGCACATGTCTTATCTTTTACCTACACAGCACCCTGCCCATGGAGCTACCTAGCGTCTTCTTTAGAGGTGACCAATATGTAGTAAAAGGAGAGTTTCAGGCTTGGCAAGTAACTTTAAATATCAAGTCAATGTAGCAGTAAACTGGACACACAGGCCTTGCAGTGGCAGCCTGAAACAGGTTTGAAAAACTACATCTATGGATGGCCCAAGCTGCGCTGCAGGCCCACTAGTAGCATTTCCAGTGGCCCCCCGCCCTTTAGGGCAGAGGGGCCACGCCCCCCCCCCCCTTTTGCCCCTCATGAAGAGTGTCTGTCAGGCTGAACAAAGTTCAGCCTGACAGACACTCTCCATGTTCAGCTCAGGCAGCCAGGTGCAGACATGCACGATTTGCGCACACTCATGGCTACCTGAGCTGAACTTTGCTGGGCTGAGGAGGTCACAGCTCCTATGGGCGTGACCTCCTCGGCTCAGCAAAGGTGCCTCGAGTCCCTCCCCTGGGTGACGAGGAAAGCGTCAACAATTGATACTCTCCCTGGGCGCTTCAGGTTTAAGCCCTGAAGTGCCCAGGGCGAGTGTCAATCAGTGACACTTCGTCACAGAGTGGGGTGGGGTCAGCAGTCTCACTGACCCCATCCCACTCTGTGACGAGGCTGGGACTGCTGCCTTCCCTCATTGGCTGACCTGAGGTCAGCCAATGAGGGAAGGCAGCAGTCCCAATACTCCTGGGACCTGGAAGCTGAAGGTAAGTGTGTGTGTATGTGTGTGATATTTTAAATTGAATGTTTGGTGCGCGCGTGCATGTTTGAGTGTTATGAGTGTTGTTAATGGATGTGCGTGCGTGTGAGTGTGAAAAAATGAGTGTGTGTGATCTTTTAAAATGAATGTTTGGTGCGTGTGTGCATGTTTGAATGGTATGAGTGTTGTTAATGGATGTGCGTGCCTGTGTGTGAAAGAATGAGAGTGTGTGTGTGTGTGTGTCCCGCCCTCCCCCATCCCTCCTAAAGGTGCTGGCCGCCACTGAGCATTTCATTACAGGCCCTGGGTATATGGGATACCACTGTACAAGGAACTTATAAGTAAATTAAATGTGCCAAACTGGTGTAAGCCAATTATACTAAGTTTAAAGGAGACAGCACATGCAGTTTAGCACTGATCAGCAGTGTTAAAGTGCCCAGAGTCCTAACACCAACAAAAAGAGGGTCTGAAAAACAGGAGGAAGAAGGAAAAAAGTTTGGGGATAATCCTGCAAAAAGTGCCAGTTCCAACCGATATACTTTTTGAGTTTGGTGTCTCTAGAATCACAATTTAAAATCACAACATATGGTGAAGTCAGATTCTAAAGTGTAATTTTGAAAATGCCACTTTTAGAAAGTTGGCATTTTCTTATTTTAGCCCTTTGGTGCCTGCTGCCTGTCTCCGATCACTTGGCTGGGGTGGGTGACTGCTGGGCTTCATAAGACATCCACAAACATTGGGAACGTAGGTGTGACTTGATGGGCCTTCAACATTCTGATGGGCCAGCCTGGGCAGGATAGGATGTAGGAGATGGGCACAGCCTCACACGTACACCTGAATAGACTTTGTCCTGTCTCCACACAAAGGGCTGCATAACCCCCTGTACTGAGTCTGGAGCCAGGACAGGAAGGACAAGATCTTTGTGCACTTCAAAGCCCTTTCTTTGAAGACTCCCTCACTTTAAAGTCCAAACTGGGTATAAGTACTGGACCTCTGACACCACCAAAACAGAACAGTTCTGGACCTGTGAATAATCTGCCAGGAAAAGGACTGCTTCGCTGCTACAAGGATTGCCGCTATGCTGGAATTCTACTCTGCTGGACTCCTGCTTTGCTGTGCTGACCTACTACTGGCTACCCTCTTGCCTGGGCATGAGAGGAACTGGACCTTCATCCCTCCAACCCAGAATGACCCCAAGTGCCAGCTGACTGGCCTCCTGATTGAAGTCTCGGTGACATAAAAGACTTCCAGCCCACCTACATCCCACCTACATCTATACCTGGACTCTGCCATCTGTGAGCCTACCCTGCTGAGTGGTGCCACCCCAGTGGGCTTAAGGAGTTTGCTGCAGCTGAAGCAACACATTGCCACCGCTGCACAGATCGAAACCACTGCGTCATCCCTGTTGCATGGATCAGAACAGGCATATTGGCCTCCTTCTGTAGATCGGAGTCGATGCATCACCTGTCCAGCACAGATTGACCTTGGCACATGCATGAAGAAAATGGACACATCTTCACTACTGTGTAAGAAGGGACAGCGCATCACTGCCACTGCGGGGATCAACACTGATGCATCGCTTCAGTCTGCTCCCCACATTTTCAACATTGAACAATTAGGATTAAGATACTTTTCTTGAGCTAGGCCAGTAGGGTGCCTGCAGCCAACCCAAGCGGCACACCCCGTCTAGTTGTGCCTGAGCTTTTCACTTTGTCCCAGACCAGATATCCCTGGTTGGCACTTGTTAGAAATGGGGTAATTCTAATACAGTAATACAATGGAAACACTGAAAAAGGGATACCACACCTGTTTAGAAAAATAGGTAATATTTATCTAAATCAAACAAGACCAAAACGACAAAACTCCAACATACACAAGTCAAGATATACATTTTTAAAAGAATAAGGCACTCGTGAAATTGGCGGTCTTTTTCGAAGACCGCTGTGGTGACGGCCACCAACAGACCTCTGCAGAGGTGGGAATCTGCCTGCCAGATAATGACACACAAACAGAAAACTGACAGAAACCAGCCACAACAATTCCGCCAGACGCAATGGAAGTGAAAAACTATCGGACCCACCACCCTCCCCCCTACGCCAGCAACATACCACCCTCCAAATAATGGACCACGAATCACCACAGCGGACACTCAACGGCAGTCACCCATTGGCTGTACACGCCACCGCTGTAGAATTGGGCACCCAACACCAACAGAAGCCAACATTGGCCAGATGAAAAAACCCACACCTGACACATATACACACACCATACACACCCACCAACAGCACTACAAAACACACCCCCACACAACCCACAATCCTTTGCAAACACGAAAACAAACCACACCTTACCAGCAATAGACAAAACAAGAACTGCACACACAAACCACAGCCACCTATTTACTGCTCAGGCATCACAGACCACATAGCATAGCCCAACACCCATCACACTCTGCACAACACACACACTACACCCACCACACAATAGGCATGTCCCCACAGAAGAATCCCCGTTTCACAGATGAAGAGATGCGGGTGATGGTGAAGGAAATCGTCAGGGTAGATCCACAGCTCTTGGTGCACAGGTCCAGCAGATATCCATTGCCAGGAAGATGGAGCTAGGGCGGAGAATCGTGGACAGGATGAACTTCATGGGAACATATCCATGCACAAGGGATGACATTTGCAAGAGATGGAATGACCTACAGGGAAAGGTGAGTTTCATTGCATCTAGGCACCAAGTCACCATCATGAGGATTGGCCGTGGACCTCCACCTCCTCCCCCACAGTTGACAGCATGGGAGGAGCAAGGCTTGGCAATCCTGCATCCCGAGGGCCTCACTGGAGTCACTGGAGGGCTGGACACTGGTAAGTCTCCATTACTACCCTACCTCCACAGATACCTGCATGGCATATCACCCTCTCACCCTGACTCCCTACACCCCACTCCATCCCATACAGTGCACCACCCCAATAACCACCCTCAACTGTGTACCCCTTCATACCTTACCCACTGCAAGAACACCCCTCCCAGCTCTGCATGCACACACAACAGCAATGCATGGGCAGCATGTAGCACTACCAATCACACAATCCATCACCATACACTAACCAAAGGTGGGAGGACAACACCAAACCCAAAGGGAAAGCCAGAAATGTGGAATATGTGACAGACAATGACTGTAACCAATTACTTACATGTCCACAGGTGCCCCAGCCAATGTCAGTGGTGAGCATGTCCCACGGCAACCCAGTCCTGCACCAGAAGATGCCCTCAGTGATGACAGCAACTCAGTATGTCCCGATCTGGAGGAAGTCCCTGGCCCATTTGGGACCACTGGTCAGTCGGCTTCCACATCCTACACCCAGTCCACCACAGGGTGCCCCCCTTCTGACTTCAATACCACAGCAGCCAGCCAACATCCACAAACATCTGTCCCCAAGACACGTCGATCAATAGTGTGCCCACCTGTACAGGGACCCGAGTCAACACCACACAGGCAAGATGATGAAGGTCCTGGTGTAAGTGGGAATGGGCACACTGTTCAGGGGACAGAGGCACAGGAGGTCAGGCCCAGTGGGAGAGCAGTTGTGCACCAGGGGGAGACCAGACCCAGGGAACCAACTGCCCAGGAGGCACTTACACATGTCCTGAGGCATACCAACAATCCCAGGACAGGATGGGCCAGGTGATTAACATCTTGCAGGAGAACCAGTGGCTTCAGGGGGCACACCACCAGGAGGTCATGCAGCAGTTGCAGGGCCTAAATGCCAACATGGCCTTCATTGCAGGGGTGCTGAGTGACAGGGCCAACACGATGCATGAGAACAGAGCACGCCAGTGAGCCACTTCCACTAGCCAGTCCAATCATCAGCCAACAACATCTGCTGCAGCTAGTGGGCAGGAGGACCTGCCACACCACTCACAGGCCACCAGAACCCCTCCCCCTGCAAAAGGTAAACCACCCAGCAAACATTCCCTGCAACCCCGAAAGACACCAGAGACTGTTGCCAAGAACAAAACCATCGCCAGAAAATTAGCCCCTCCAGAAGGCCCCTCTTCTATGCCAATGAGTCACCTTGTTCACTTTGGACTGCCAGAGCTCCTTTTCCTATGGTCCCATGGATAATGGGCCTGTGCTACAAACCAACTGGGCCACTACACTGAAGTTTTCGTTCAACTTCACCACACTCTATTGTACCATCCCATCCTTTGTGCCTCTTAAATAAACACCCTTGAATACAACTTAAGTAATTGTGATTTATCATACAACAATTCGCAATGTGTTGAACTGCATAATCCTGTGTAAATGTCCTGAAATGTGTGAATCCGCCCAACAAATGTGTTTAAGCAGTCTGTAGTCATCACATCAGTACACAGTTGTGACCACACCAACATCTGCAAAAAGGGAAAGCATAAGTGACAGTCAATTGAAAAGTAAAGGTAGTGCTTGGCACAACAGAGCAGGCACCCAGCACTTAACTGTAATAGAGATATGAACAGAAGTACAGTCTTACCTGAGTGTCATTGGAAGTACTGCCTATCCACATCCTCCTCCTCCTCCTCCTTACTGTCTACACTGTCCTCTGCTGCCACAGGTGTATTGTCTCCTCCCTCCTCCTGCAGGTAGGGGCGCATGGCGTCTGAGGGACACATTGTCCATCATGCAGCAAGCCACCACTATCTGGCAAACCTTCTCAGTGGCGTAGTATAGGAATCCACCTGTTAAATGGAGGCACCAGAACCTGGCCTTCAGTAGACCAAATGTGCGTTCAATAACCCTCCTGATACGGCCATGTGCTTCATTGTACTGATTTTCTGCCCCGGTCCTTGGATTTCTCACTGTGGTCAACAGCCGGGACAAGTTTGGGTAGCCAGAGTCACCTGGAAGTAGTGTGGGACACACATTGCTCATGTACAATGGCATGGAGTGCAACTTCAGTTGGCATTCACTGACATACACTGGTTAAAGACTGAAGCTCACCTATGAACCGCACTCTCTGCCTCTGTAGTTGTGCCTTACCTGTGGGACGCAGCTATTTCTCAACACATAAGCATCATGCACATATCCAGGAAACTTGGCAGTGACGTGGGAGATGTATTGATCAGCAAGGCACGCCATCTGGACATCTAGAGAGTGGTAACTCTTCCTATTCCTGTAGACCTGCTCATGTCCCTGGGAGGGACCAAGGCAATATGGGTCCGTCAATGGTCCCAATCACATGTGGTATGTGTCCCATGGCGTAGAATCCAGCCTTCACAGTGGGTAAATCTTCACTCTGGGGGAATGAGATGTAGCTGCTCATGTGTTTGAGCAACAGCCAAAATCCTTCCAAGCACAATCAAAAACATTGGCTGTGACATTCCTGCAGCCAAGCTCACTGTCACCTGCAAAGAACCACTTGCTAGGAAGTGGAACACTGAGAGTAACTGTATGCAGGGGATATTTCTGTAGTGCCACGGATAGCAGGAATCAGATCTGGCTGTTGACATAGCTCATTAATTGTGGCCCTTTCCAGATGATAGGTGATTATGATGTGCTGTTCCTCTAGTGTAGCCACGTCTACCAGGGGTCTGTACACAGATGCTTGCCTCCTCCTCCTCCTCCGCAGTGGTAGGTAACTAAGTAAACCAAAAATGAGATGTATGTGACTAAAGGAAGTATGGACACACAATATCACAGTACACAGAGCATGTATGTATGTATGTATGTAGCAGACTTGAATTGTCTTGGTGTGTACCTTCGATACCTATGACGCACATTAAATTGTCCGCCATGAGTACAAGCATTAGGAACTGACAACCGTCTGTCCTGTATGCAGGGACAGGTGGAAGTGACCTAACTCTGCCGGTGATTGGAGTCATGTCGGTAGGCGATCTGCACCGCCGTGCAACTCCTCATTGGCTAACATGGAGCTCTATGGAGCACAGGGACCAACGATGATCACCGCCGGCGGGGATGGTGTTCACAGCCATGGACGTGACTGCCATTTTCTCTGTGCCACTTCACTCGATTCCTGATTCTTTACTGATCAACACGTCCACTGCGTGTGCTGCTGTGTCCTGTGTCTGGACCCCGCAATGGCTCGTGAAACAGGGTAAAGGGCCCCAGTCTTCACATTGGAGGACTTGGAGATGCTTGTGGACGGGGGCCTATCCTTGTATGGGCAGTTGTATGGGTCTCCAGACCAACAGGTGAGTACATCATGGGTACGTTGGATGTGGCATGGTTGCATGAAGATGTATGTGTGTGCTGACAGTGTGTCATTTGGGGGGGTTGGCTGCATGCAGTGTGTATGCAGAGGTACGGGTCATGTGTGTACTTATCTATGCAGTATGTAAGTCATATCTGTAACAGAATCGAGTGCTGAGTTCATGGGGTCCATTCATCTGTGTTCCCTATGCAGGTCAGCGCCCATCAGAAGAAAGGGTTGTAACGTGTCATCGCCAAGGACGTATGAACCATGGGGGTCCACAGCCAGAGGAGCACCCACTGCAGGAAATGGTGGGAGGACCTGAGATGCTGGGCCAGGAAGACCGCAGAGCCCCAGCTGGGGATGGCCTCCCAATGAGGAAGGGATGCACGTCGGACCCTGACCCTCCTAATGGCCTGCATACTGGCAGATGCCAATCCTGAGTTAGATGGGCATTTGAGGGCAGCACAGCAGCCACAAGGGGCTGGGTACAGACTGTGTGGTATTTATATTTTGTTGCCTGCCATGGGGTTTGGGTGCAAGTTTCTAGTCAGTGGATGCCCCAATATGCTGGTTCAGCTATTCTTGTGGAGTCTTGCTTAGCAATGTAGGGTGGTAAATATATTTGGTATTGGTTAGTAGCTGGCATACCATGGCAGACATTGCTTAGTGAGTCCCAGTAGTTGTGCAGATGGTAGTGTTTGGGTTATTTTATGCTGTTGTTCCCAGTCATTGAGATTGTTACTGCACAGTGTTAGTCCCAGTGATGATTGTGATGTGTATGTCATATGTGCTGTTGTTACTGTGATTGACCGTGTGCTCCCTTTCTTCCTCCCCCACCCTCTCTCCTTTTCTCATCCTGTCCTTGTGTGCATTAGCATCATCTGGTGAAGGAGCAGTGGCACCAGCGAGTGGGGGAGCTGCAGCCCACGGGACCCAGGGAGCAGAATCCACCGACGCCGAGGGGACCGGTGGGTTGGAGGGCGAGGGGAGCACCACCCGGGAGATTGGATCTACGACATCTGACTTAGATTCCTCCTCCGATGGATGCTACCTGGTGGTGGCGGACCCCTCTGGGACCACCCGACCTGCTACATCTTCCGCCACCCCCGTACCAGCACTGCCCTCCCAGTAGCCCACCACCCAGTTTCCGGTGCCTGCTCACCCAGAAGGGTGGGCATCTCCTTCGCCCTAGGTACCTCAGGCCCTGCCCCAGTCAGCCCTGCTGCCCTCACCTAGGAGGCTATTGACCATCTGAGATCCATCTCTGTAGGGCAGTCAACCATAGTGAATGCCATCCAGGGGCTAGCATCTCAGATGCAGCAATGCAATGCGTACCTGGAGGGCATTCATGGTGGCTTGGCTGCCCTACAGAGATCGTTTCAGGCTCTGGCCTCCTCTTTGATGGCAGCCAGTGTCCCTGATTCTTCGGTCCCCCCTCCAACTACCAGTTCCCATTCCCAAAGCCCTCTCTCCCAACCCATCCCACGCACACAATCAAATAAGCATGCACCCAAGACAACAGCCAGGGCTCGCAGAGACAAGCAAAGGCACCACACTTCACTCCACAAGCACACACACAGCCAAGATACAGAAGCACATACAACAGCTACTGCCTCCACTGTCTTCCTCTCCTCCTCCCTCACAGTCACATCAACACACACACCTGCATGCCCTTCATCATCAGTCCCAGATCCTGCCACCTGTACAGCCTTGCCCACAGTCACCACAACAGAAGACACGCAGACTAGCACCCCATTCACCACATGCACAGTCACCACCTCCGCCATCACAACCTCATGCAGCCCACCCACCTCACTTGCAGACACAACATACATAAACACATCCTGTTTGCCCTCTCCCTCCCTGTCTGCCCAGCCCCTCCAAAAACACATAAACGCTCCCACTCCGAAACTCAACAGCCATCCACCTCATACACGCACACTGTCCATGCACCTGCAACCAAGTCCAGCACACCTATTCCTCTTACAACCACTCCCTCTACCTCCACTCCCAAACCTCCTACCAGAGGCCATCCAATTGGACCTAAGAAACGTTTCCTCTTCCGCCTTGATCTCTTCACTCCTCCCCCTACGTCCTGCCCATAAGAGGAAGATCCCTCTCCCCACTAAGCAATGGAGCAAGGACCTGCCCTCTCCCAAATCCAAGTCCAAGGAACCCCCCCCCCAAGAAGAAAACCAACCCCCACCCCTGCCCCTGAGGTGCCTGCCTACCATCACCATGATGCCCCTGCCCAGTGGAGTGATTTGGGCTGTGAGGAGTCAAGTTGGGCCTTGGACATCGCCCTGTGGCTTTTGCCTAACATTGGACTGGCCAATGGCCATTTGTATTTAGTTGCCTATTCAGCTGTGGGTGCAGGTCTACCGAACTAAGGTATGTTTCCTGCTTTTCTTTACTCATGGCTTATGCTGGTGTAGGATTTCTCTGCAGATGATTCTCGGTGTGTGATATGTGTGTATGGTGTGTGTTGTGCATGTGTGTGTGTCACTCTCCCCTCCCTACCTCGTGTGCCAGGCGGCTGTACTCACAGTCCTCGTCTTCGTCGGCATTGCTGCTCCTGGACTGCCATTGCGTGGTACAGCATTAGCAGGACTTCCAGTTCAGGTACCATGACGGCTGCGGACTCCTCTGTGTCCCTGGAGGTGAGTGTCTCCTTTTATATGATTCATTTCCGCCAGGCTTTTAGTGGTGGTGGTCCAGCCCCGGAAACCCTTGTGGTCTGCTATGTCATTATATGGTGGGCAGGGTGTTGCCTTCTGCCAGCCTGAAGGTGGCAACCGCCGTGGTCAGTGGATGGACCGCACTGGCGGTTCGGGTGGTACATTGCTGTCTATGGGAGGGATCACCACCATGGTCATAATTTGGCAGTCTTCACTGCCAGCCTGGCAACTGTACTAATGCCATCGCCAGCGTGGCAGTCAGCTGACCGCCAAAGTCCTAATGAGGGCCCAAGAATGTTAATCCTTAGAAAACAGTGAGAATGCTGTTGTTACAGAAAGTACCTGGTTAGCAACAAAAATAAAGCTGCACTGGCGAGAGTGCATCGGAAAAGAGTAGCAATGCACCAATTCCTTACTCGCAAGTAAGGCAGTGTGCTGTTTCCGTATCTGGTTGGGTTGGTGATGCGTTGTTTTTCTCCCTCGGAAGAGAGCGATGTGTCGATTTCCGAACAAGGCACCTCGGATCCGTTTACTTGGATGCCCAGGGACATTGCGTGGGGTTTGCGTCATTATCAGCCTTCGTAAGAGGGTGCGGTGTGTCATTTCTCCAGCTGCTATGCGTCGATCTCCCAGCCGCGATGCAGGTGGAGCATCAATTTTAGCCACGAAACCGGTAGCGCGTCGTTTATCAGCCGTGTTGCGGAATGTGTGTCGAAAATTTCTCCACATGGTGTTCTGTGCGTGGATTTTTAGTTCTTGTTTGCCACCCTCACCGACTGCACTAAAAATTGTTCTACAAAATTAGGCAAACCCCAATAACCCTTAGGCCTGGGTAATTAAATGATAAGTACAAACTTGGCCACTTGGGCTTAACAATAGGTCAGTTGATATACAATTTACTATGGAATACAGCAAAGAAAGTATCCCTTTCCTGGACCTGTTGATACAGATGGATGAGGATAAGTTATTTGTTTCTCTCTACAGAAAATCAACTGAAAGGAATATGTTATTAAATTACAATAGTAGTCATCCTAGGAATCTGAGGGATAATCTCCCTTTTGGGCAGTTTCTTCATATATACGGAGAAATTGCACAAAAAAGACAGATTACTTCAAGGAATCTGATATCCTTATTGAGAAACTAATTGAAAGAGGCTATTGAAAGAGATTGGTAAAGAGAGCAAGAAAGAGAGCATGGTATAACCACAGAGAAAGCCTATTGGAACTTAAACCAGTCAAGGAAGAAAACAAGAGACTAGCTTGTGTTACCACTTTCAGTCCAGCTGGTAATGAAATTAAGAACATTTTTACACGTCATTGGGAGTTAGTGAAAGGACACCTTTCTACACAAGATCCCCCCTCTTTTCTTTTAAAAGAGGAAGGAACATAAAAGATACATTGATAAGGGCATTTCTATCTCAAACACCCAAAATAGTACATAACATAGTTTGGGGTCTCCCGGCTGTACTGGGTGTGTGTTAAAATGGACTGAATTTGAGAATATTATATTGTTAACAGACATTACACTTAAATTATGTGATGAAAAGAAGACAAACTGGTTTATGATAATATCATGTGTAAAATGAATGTATTATGAGCTTTTTTATAATTGAATAGGTTAAATTTAATTAAGTAAAAAAGAGGCCAATTCAAAATGGATAGATCAATTCGGGACGTTCCGATTTTTCTGACAAAATGACTGATGTCAATTTAGTTCCCCAAACAATACAAGGTTATGATTTTTTAATTGTTACTAAACAGTAACTTTAAAGTGAGATACTTACTTACTGCTAAATGGTTTAAAGGTTACTTATCTATTTGTTTCAGAAAAACGGTCAGACGTTTTTTGATAATTACTATGAAATACTTGTGAAAACCAGTGTTTAAAATCTTGAATAATAGGGGAGTGATTTTTGATCTTTGGCTGGCATTCATGAAGATATAACTAAAATATGGACTAGATCATTTATGAAAGGATTATAAAAGGAATGTTTATCTCATTTTTATTTAGGTGCTACCGGCATAAAGAACTTTTCACTCCTGAAGATGACCCGATATTAATTTGTGTCTTTACATAGTGTCGAAACGTTGACTATATTAAATGTGGATTAAATATACAAGGTGACTTCAAGACACCTGGAATAAAGGGGTCTTCTTGAAGTTCACTGCTTCCTTATGATTTTTAACCGCATTCTGTATATATTGTATATAACACTCTGACACTTTAACTATCACACTAATCACTTTCACTCCGCCGTTATTTTTGGAGCACCTTTGAAGAAAATAATTTGAAATATTGAAGTATTTTATGAATACATAAACCTATTTTGATAAAAGAAATAAAATAAATAAGATATACTAATTAATCTGAGGATATTATACCGAGATATAAGTAATTTCGGTGAATTTAAGAGTGCTGTGGAAGTCTAAGCATATACTTCTCCCAAGCGGCCACGTTTGTACTTATCATTACTTTCTAAAGGTGGTATTTTCAAACATACAATCTGAAAACAACCTTTACCAAAATATCTATTTTAAATTGTGAGTTCAGAGACCCTAAACTTCATATTTCCACTGCTCCTAAAGTGAATCTGCACTTTAATAATATTTAAAGGCAGTCCCCCATGTTAACCTATGAGAGAGTTAGGCCTTGCACAGTGAAAACCGAATTTGGCAGTATTTCACTGTTAGGACATATAAAACACATTAGTATATGTCATACCTAAAACATACCCTGCCCATGGGGCTACAAAAGGCCTAACTTAGAGGTGCCTTACATGTATGAAAAAGAAAGGTTTAGGCCTGGCAAGTGGGTACACTTGCCAAGTCAAATTGGCAGTTTAAAACTGCACACACAGACAATGCAGTGGCAGATCTGAGCCATGTTTACAGGGCTACTCATGTGGGTGGCACACCAGTGCTGCAGGTCCACTAGTAGCATTTGATTTACTGGCCCTGGGCACCTGTAGTGCAATGCACTAGGGACTTACTAGTAAATCAAATATGCCAATCATGGAAAGTAAATTACACATACATTTTACATAGGACCACTTGCACTTTAGCACTTGATAGCAGTGGTAAAGTGCCCAGAGGATCAAAAACAGCAAAACAGAGTCCAGCACAAATCATCAACCTTGGAAACAGAGAAAAAAAGTTAGGGGAGACCACACCAAGGATGTCAAGTCTAACAGTGCTTCTTGTTTCTAAGTGCTATTTTACAGTTTAAACTTTAAAAAATCATAAATCAAGTTCTACTTATTAGATTTTTGACATTTTTATCATTTGTATTAATAAATTAAGTTGTAGTTTTCTATCCAGGCCTGGTATCTTTTTGTGTGGTATTTTCACTGTTTGCAGTGTTGCACAAACACTACATATTGACTCTTAAGTTAAGGCAAACTGCTTTGTGCCAAGCTACCAGAGGGTGGGCACAGTTTGATTTAGGGTCCTGTGATTTACCATAATAGGATTGTGGGTCCTGCTTGATCAGAGTGCATACCTCTGTCAGCCAGAAACCCCATTTCTAACATGAGGGAAAGAGTCTGTGGTGTAAGACATCTTATTATGTGTTTAAGTATAGGAAATATCACTCTAAATAGTGCCTTGGCAAGTAGGAATAAGAATCTACAATATCTCCTGCTTGTAATCGCTGATATAATGAAGATCACAATATGTTTCATGTTGTACACCTATGCCCAGGTCTGAAAGAGGTTAGAAATAAATATGTGCTTTCTTTAACAAAAATATTTAAGTTGAACTCTACTCAGGGTATGATGTACTCGTTGCAAAACTGTCCAAATTCATGTGTGTGTTTTAAAGTGTACACATTTTTTAAATGTTTTTATCTGTGTATTAAATAGAAGAAATATGTTAAGGACTTGTAAATGATAAAGAATATTTTATGCATTTAGATTATTTGTATGATAGAGATGTGGATTAAAAATTTGTTTTAACATGTTGATAACTGTAGACCTCAGGAGAGGTCAAGATCAATTTTAAAACATAAACTTGAAATTTGAAAGTATATGGAACATGTTGCCAGCTTGTGTTCTGAGTTAAAGACTGACAGAACATTTCCAGGGCTAAACGGACGTCTACAGTGGTTTGGGAGGAACAGTCCATAATTAACTTGATTGGCTCTTTCTCCTTCATTCTCTTTTGTACCCTTAAGAATGGGATGTGGTCACTGCTGATTGGAATTTCTAAATCTGTATTGGCTTCCAATAGCTTGATAATTCTTGCCTGGAGTTATTTTCATCCATCAACTTTGTCTTCCGCGACAGAGATCTACTCATGGGCATTCATTAGATTCACAGCTTGTATTTCCTCTTTATTCAATAGACTTGTTCAAGTCTTGTAAATTCTTATTGTTTCTTCCTGGTGCCTGTAATGAAGCACACATTAACTCAAGACATCAAAAGAGATGCTAAATCGAAGTATTTATTTCCATTGTTCAAGACACCCAGATGTTTCTGCTTAATCTGTACCATAAATTATAGTATTGGTTGATACAGCTGTTGCTGGTATATTAATTATTTGGATATTTGTCCTGAAATTTAAGGGCCTGCGGAATTCTCTATAGATTTAGTAAGCTGATATGTTACAGTAAAGAATTCAGTGTTACTTGTGACATACGGAGCGATAATTATAGGGGCCTTGCCAGGGAATCATTTGAGGAAACT
Organism: Pleurodeles waltl; assembly: GCF_031143425.1. Classification (NCBI taxonomy): domain Eukaryota; kingdom Metazoa; phylum Chordata; class Amphibia; order Caudata; family Salamandridae; genus Pleurodeles; species Pleurodeles waltl. The sequence goes on from NC_090442.1 coordinate 907,032,571, forward strand.
TGGACATTCAGGGATAATCTGGAAAAGCCATAGAGGACATGGAACAAACTGATCATCTGCTACTCGGAGCTGAGAGAAATGTATTTACTGGCAGGTCGTCAATACATTTATCTCAAAGAAGAGGAAATGCTACTACCTGCATGGCTCTGAAGATTTGAAAATAATTTGGCTAAAAGCCACTCAGTGCATTGTGAGATCAGTAAAATAAGAGGGTCACACTTACTAAATCCATGTAAAGCAGTTCCCAGACAACCTTGTACTGTATGTATTACAGCATTTATGTAGCACTTACTACCCCTACATGGAGCGCTGAAGTGCGTGTCTACATGCTACACCATGAATGGTGTGTGGTTGGAAGCAGTCTGTTTTTGTTTCGATCACATGTGAGAACTGTTTCCATGTTGTGCATGATGACCACCGAGGTGCAGGTATCGTGTAATTAATACGTGTTGGGATGGAACAGGTCCCTTACATGGCTCTTGGGAACATGCACGGCTACCCTTAATTTCGCCTCGTAATGAAGGGATAAAATTCTTTAATCAGCCCAATTTTGACCATAAAATATTTATGTAAACTATTACATCAGCATTAGAACAACTCAATGCATACGATATCAATAACATTGAACACTGCCTGTCGTCCTAAAACAGCAATTATTCTATACCTTCTGCCTGAGTCAAAAACATAAACTATATAATTTTCTTCGTTTTGGTAGCAAATGTATTACATCTCTACAGGCAACTTCGGAAGTAAGCTGTTGTAAGAAAATATATGCAGATCTGCACTCTCATATTTAAAATACGCAATTTTGGCAAGATATATATAATTTTCTAGGAATTATGTAACATTATCAAAAACCAAAGGGGCAGATTTACAAGAAACTGGCGCATCAGCACTGGTACTCCAGTTTTCTTGCATTGCCCCTGTCCCACCTAACGACACCATGGGTACACTGTATATATAATACAGCGCACAATGATGCACATTAGGCCAATAGCGTCAACATTTTGTACGCTATTGTGGTGCTTTGCTCCACTAATGTCAAAAATGTTGACACTAGTGGAGCAAAGTGCAAGGAGGCCCATAGGTTAATATGGGTGCGTCATTTTAACACCTGTTTTGAGCAGGTGTTAAAAATGATCCCAAAAATGTCGCAGTGAAATCTTGCAGATTTCACTGTGCCATAATTGTGGGCCACCTAATGCCAGAATGTCCCCTTGCATACATTATGCCTGATGCAGGCATAAGGTGGCGCAACAAGGTGCAAAGTGGCGGAATGCATGCATTGCGCCACTTGGTAAATCCGGCTCAGCAAAAATGCCTTTCTAACGCCATACTAGCGTAAAAAATAAAGACGCTAATGTGGCGCAGGGAGGCACCAGGGGCTTGTAAGTCTTCCCCAAAGTGCTCTGGAATTGCTCATTAACACAAGCACATCTTGCGGTTCTGGAAATTAGGTGCCACAACTGGGAAATAATACTAAAACGCGTGCAGTATTTAATCTCAAACAAGTCAGATAAAATCTGTGTTACGGTACAATCACAAAGAGGAGATAAAGGTCTGTCAGTGCTGTGGTCAAGATTATAATATGGGCTCTCACCGAGGATATACATAATTCTTGCGATATTCTGGTATTCCCAGAATATTTAAAAACACATTTTCTTTGGTTGTGGCACTAATAAATGAGGTCCAACACATAATTCTGTAGCACCTGGGCCGATTCACAAAGGTAAACCTAGACCAAAAGTGCAAGTTTAGACCAAAAGTGTAAGTTTAGACCTAAAGTCTAACTTTACACTTTGCCTAGGAAAGGTCCATTTGTGATTGGTCTGTAGTTGTTGATGTCCTGTGGGTCTAGGCTTCTTTTCTTTAATAACGGACGTATGTACACCTTTTTCAGATCTTCGGCAAAAGTTCCTGTAGTTAAAGAGTTATTGATGATTCTTTTTACAGGTGTGGCAGCAGAAGTAGATAAAAGAATATTCTTGAAGATGTGTGGTGGACAAGGGTCAGAAGGGCCTGCTTGTTGTGGCCAAATCCATAAATTCACCTTGTGATATTTGTTTGAAGGAGTGCAGAGGCTGGGTTGTTTTATACATGGATGGGATTTTAGGAACGGGGTTGGTGCTGATGGTCTTCTTCTGTTTTAAATAGCAGTCCAATGTGTCTGCCTTGGTTGTGTAGTAGGTTGCTAGTTTGTTTGTGAAATCTTGAGTAGTGGGATGACTTCCTTCCATGCATTTAGATTTTTGAAATTCATTCAGAATTTTATAAAATTCTTTGGTTGCAAATTTAGCATTTTGAATTCTGTACCTTTTTTTTTGCTGTTTTGATTGATGATTTGTATTTTCTGTTAAGTTTGTGTAGCTGAAGTTTGTCTTGAATGTTGTTTGTTTTGAGCCAGGTCCGTTGCAACATTCTGATTTTGTTGCTTTATCTTTTTAAGTTCTGTGTTTCTTCAAGGTGTTGCTTTTCTTTAGTCCTGCTTAGGTTTTCTGAGTGGTATTAGGATATTGAAAGCTTCCTGTAGCCACTCAAAGTTTTAGAGCAGAATTAATTTATCTAGATTTGTGTTGGCTGTTAGTTGTGTTTCTAAATCTTCAAAATTGAGTTTGCTCCAAGGTCGAAAGATGCATATATGTAAGTTGCTTTAGTGTCCATTGATTTGTGGTGTTTCATGTTGGAAAGTAATCAAATGGTGGTCTGAACATGTAATTGGCGTGATGCTATGAACGGTAACTAGTTCAGGTTTTGCTCGGCCGCAACACCACCGGCTCAATTTGGAGCCGGCGCCTATGTTGCGGCCGTGATCCCTGCTGGGCCGCATGGCGGTCAGATCTTGGCGGGAAGGTCGTAATGACCCCCTATATCTCATTTTATATTTGTGGCAACGTTTATGTTCTATGGTCATATGCACACCATGTATGTACCGTATGAGTGGAAATTAACTAAAAGTATCGTCATTGTTTTAGCATTCTTGTGCATTTCAGATTCGTAAATTATATTTTACTGAATTTTAGTTACTTCACTTCTCTCACGTTTTACTTTAACTATGGCTAACCAAATACATCCAATATAAATTAATGCTTTTCTTCACAATCCTGGAAAACCATCATTAAAATGGCCACAATGGTTTAGATCTTTTGAGAATTATTTAGTTGCCATTGATGGAAAGAATTATTCAAATAAAAGAAAAAAAACTTTACTATTTGGCTTATTAGGTGATGCTGGCCAGGAGATTTTTGATAATTTGCCTGAAGTTGAACCACTTCCTGGTCAGTTCATACCATGGGATGTATATATTGAAGCTGTAAAAAGACTTGATAAACGATTCTCTGAACAGTCTAACATTATGATTGAGAGAGCCAGTTTTTTATAGGAAACAACTGATAGAAGAAGCAATTGAGGATTATATTTCAAGTTAGCGTATTATAGTTGCCAAGTGTGAATTTGGAGAGACTCTAGATGTTTACCTTTGTGATCAATTTGTTTTTCTGGCAGGACAAAGTCACAGGTGCTGCGTCGATCCGGTGGGCGTTGCGTCTAATTTTCTACTGCACGGAAGGCGATGTGTCGATTCCTCTCTGGAAGTCGGGCTGCGTCGTTCCAGCTCGGGTGTGGGTCGATCCAGTGGGCCGTGCATTGAATTTCCGGTACCTACGCTGGCGCTCCATCGATCTTCTCGTTGCGAAGTCGGGCTGCATAGTTCCGGTTTGGAGTGCGGTGAAATTTTCACCGCGGTGCAGGCTGTGCGTCGTTTCTGGCAGGCTGTGCAACTAATTTCGCCGCACAAGGAGTCCTTCTTGTAGAGATGAAGTCTTTTTGGTCCTGAGACTTCAGGGAACAGGAGGCAAGCTCTATCCAAGCCCTTGGAGAGCACTTCTTCACCACATCCAGAGAGCGGCAAGGCAGCAGGGCAACAGCAAGAAAGCAGTCCTTCACAGAAAGCAGACAGGTGAGTCCTTTGGACAGCCAGGCAGTTCTTCTTAGCAGGATGCAGGCTCTGGTTGAAGTTTCTTCTCCAGGAAGTGCCTTTAAGGTAGAATGTCTACCCTAGAAGCATCTAAGTTGGTAGGGTCAGGGACCCTGCTTAAACACCCAAATGTGCCTTTGAAGTGGGGTAGACTTCAAAGAGTGGCTTAGAAGTGCACAAGGTCCCCTTTCAGTTCCATCCTGTCTGCCAGGGTCCCAGCAGGGGGTGTGGCAGTCCTTTGTGTGAGGGCAAGCTACTGTCCTTTGGCATGTAAGTGTCAAGCCCTCCACCCTCCCAGCCCAGGAAGACCCATTCAAAATGCAGATGTATGCAAGTGAGGCTGAGTATCCTGTGTTTGGGGTGTGTCTGAGTAAATGCGCAAGGGAGCTGTCAACTAAACCTAGCCAGGCGTGGATTGGAAGGAACAGAAGGATTTAAGTGCAGAGAAATGCTCACTTTCTAAAAGTGGCATTTCTAAAATAGTAATATTAAATCCAACCTCACCAGTCAGCAGGATTTGGTATCACCATTTTGGCCATACTAAATATAACCTTCCTTCTCCTTTCAGATCAGCAGCCACCACTCAATGTATGAGGGCAGCCTCAATGTTAGCCAATGAATGGAGCAGGCCTCACAGCAGTGTAAAAACAAATTTAGAAATTTTACACTACCAGGACATGTAAACTACACAGCTACATGTCTTGCCTTTTGCCTACACAGCACCCTGCCCTATGGGTTTCCTAGGGCATGCCTTAGGGGTGTCTTACATGTAGAAAAAGGGGAGTTTTAGGCTTGGCAAGTACTTTTAAATGCCAAGTCGAATTGCCAGTGAAACTGCACACACAGGCCTTGCAATGGCATGCCTGAGACAAGGTTAAGGAGCTACTTAAGTGGGTGGCACAACCAGTGCTGCAGGCCCACTAGTAGCATTTAATCTACAGGCCCTGGGCACATATAGTGCACTCTAATAGGGACTTATAAGTACATTAAATAGTCCAATTGGGTATGAGCCACTGTCACTGTAGGAAAGTACCATCTTGCCTGGCATGTTACCCCCATTTTTACATGTATGTAGGTTTGTTTTTGCCTGTCTCACTGGGATCCTGCTAGCCAGGACCACAGTGCTCATAGTTTGTGGCCTGAATGTGTGTACCTGTGTAGTGACTAACTGTGTCACTGAGGCTCTGCTAACCAGAACCTCAGTGCTTATGCTCTCTCTGCCTTTAAAATTGTCACTGTAGGCTAGTGACCATTTTTACCAATTCTAATTGGCACACTGGAACACCCTTATAATTCCCTACTATATGGTACCTAGGTACCCAGGGTATTGGAGTTCCAGGAGATCCCTATGGGCTGCAGCATTTCTTTTGCCACCTATAGGGAGCCCAGACAAATCTTACACAGGACTTCCACTGCAGCCTGAGTGAAATAACGTACACGTTATTTCATAGCCATTTTCACTGCATTTACGTAACTTATAAGTCACCTATATGTCTAATCTTCACCTGCTGAAGGTTAGGTGCAAAATTACTAAGTGTGAGGGCACCCTTGCACTAGCAAAGGTGCCCCCACATAGTTCAGGGCCATTTCCCCGGACTTTGTGAGTGCGGGGACACCATTACAAGCGCTCACGACATATAGGTCAATACCTATATGTAGCTTCACAATGGTAACTCCGAATATGGTCATGTAACATCTCTAAGATCATGGTATTGTCCCCCCCATGCCAACTCTGGTACTGGGGTGCCAATCCCATGCATCCCCGGGGCTCCCCTATGGACCCTGGGTAGTCCCAAACTAGCTCTCTGGGGTTTTCTCTGCAGGTACCGCTGCTGCCAACCCACAGACATGGTTCTGCCCTCCTGGGGTCTGGGCAGTCCAGTCCCAGGAAGGCAGAACAAAGAATTTCCTCTAAGAGAGGGTGTTACACCCTCTCCCTTTGGAAATAGGTGTTAAGGGCTGGGGAGGAGTAGCCTCCCCAGCCTCTAGAAATGCTTTGAAGGGCACAGATGGTGCCCTCCTTGCATAAGCTAGTCTACACCAGTTCAGGGAACCCCCAGTCCCTGCTCTGGTGCAAAACTGGACAAAGGAAAGGGGAGTGACCACTCCACTGTCCATCACCACCCCAGGGGCGGTGCCCAGAGCTCCTCCAGTGTGTCCTAGACCTCTGCCATCTTGGATCCAGAGGTGTGAGGGCACTCTGGAGGCCTCTGAGTGGCCAGTTCCATCAGGTGACGTAAAAGACCCCTCCTGATAGGTGCTTACCTGACTAGGTGGCCAATCCTCCTCTGAGGGCTATTTATGGTCTCTCCAGTGGGCTTTTCCTCAGATAACGACTTGCAACAATTCACCAGAGTTACTCTACATCTGCCTCTTTGACTTCTGCCAAGGATCGACCACTGACTGCTCCAGGACGCCTGCAAAACTGCAACAAAATAGCAAGAAGACTACCAGCGGCATTGGAGCACTTAATCCTGCCGGCTTTCTTGACTGTTTCCTGGCGGTGCATGCTTTGAGGGCTGCCTGCCTTCATCCTGCACTGGAAGCCACAAAGAAATCTCCTGTGGTTCGACTGAATCTTCCCCATGCTCCAGCAGGCACCAAACTTCAGTGTCACCGGTACTCTGGGACCCCTCTCATCCTGACGAGCGTGGCCCCTGGAACACAGGTGGTGGACCCCAGTGACCCACACTGTCCAGTGATCCAACTGTCCAAATTTGGAGGAGGTAAGTCCTTGCCTCCCCTCTCCAGACAGCAATCCTGTGCACCATGTGAACTGCAGCTTCTAGGGCTTCTGTGCACCTTTCCAAGGAATCCTTTCTGCACAGCAAAGTCCAGGTCCCCAGCACTCTGTCCTGCATTGCTCAACTCCCTGAGTTGACCTCTGGCTTTGTGGGACCCCCTTTTGTAGTGTTGAGACGACTGTTGTGTTCAGACTTCTTGAACCTGTGCTCAAGGACTTCTGTGGGTGCTACCTTCTTGTGCATGGGCTCTCTACATTGCTGAGGGCCCCCTCTGTCTTCTCTCCTAAGTGGCGACATCCTGGTCCTTGCTGGGCCCGGGCAGCACCCTTTTACTTCAATCGCAACTCTTGCAGCTAGCAAGGCTTGTTTGTGGTCTTTTGCGAAAGAAACAAGTCTGCATCCTCTAGCGCTCCGTGGGACATCTTCTGCACAAAGGAAAAATTCCTAGCACCTTTTGTTGTTGCAGAATCTTCAGCTTCTTCCAGCCAGAGGCAGCCATTTTGCACCCACATCCAGATTTTAGTGGGTCCCTGCCCCCCCGGACACTTTCACGACTCTTGGACTTGGTCCCCTTCCTTTACAGGTCCTCATGTCCAGGAATCCGTCTTCAGTGCTTCGCACTCTTTTGTGGTCTTTGCAAAATCCTCTATCTAGTACTTTACTCCTACTTTCCAGGGTCTTGGGGTGGGGTATCTTGGACACCCTTAGGGGGTCATTCTGACCCTGGCGGTCATTGACCGCCAGGGTCAACGACCACGAGAGCACCGCCAACAGGCTGGCGGTGCTCTCAAGGGCATTCTGACCGCGGCGGTTTGGCCGCGGTCAGAAAGGGAAAACCGGCGGTCTCCCGCCGGTTTTCCGCTGCCCTCAGGAATCCTCCATGGTGGCGCAGCTTGCTGCGCCGCCATGGGGATTCCGACACCCCATACCGCCATCCTGTTCCTGGCGGTTCGCCCGCCAGGAACAGGATGGCGGTATGGGGTGTCGTGGGGCCCCTGGGGGCCCCTGAAGTGTCCATGCCAATGGCATGGGCACTGCAGGGGCCCCCGTAAGAGGGCCCCACAAAGAATTTCAGTGTCTGCTTAGCAGACACTGAAATTCGCGACGGGTGCAACTGCACCCGTCGCACCTTCCCACTCCGCCGGCTCCATTCGGAGCCGGCTTCCTCGTGGGAAGGGGTTTACCGCTGGGCTGGCGGGCGGCCTTCTGGCGGTCGCCCGCCAGCCCAGCGGGAAAGCCAGAATGGCCTCCGCGGTCTTTCGACCGCGGAGCGGCCATATGGCGGTTCCCGCCAGGCGGGCGGCGACCGCCGCCCGCCGGCCTCGGAATGAGGCCCTTAGTGTTTTTGTGCACTCCCAGCGACCCTCTACACACTACGCTAGCCTAGGGGTCCATTCGTGGTTCGCATTCCACTTTCTTAGTATATGGTTTGTGTTGCCCCTAGGCCAATTGCATCCTATTGTATTCTACAGTGTTTGCACTACTTTCTGACTGTTTTACTTACCTGATTTTGGTTTGTGTGTATATTTTGTGTATTTTACTTACCTCCTAAGGGAGTATATCCTCTGAGATACTTTTGGCACATTGTCACTAAAATAAAGTACCTTTATTTTTAGTAACTCTGAGTATTGTCTTTCTTATGATATAGTACCTATATGATATAAGTGGTATAGTAGGAGCTTTGCATGTCCTCTAGTTCAGCCTAAGCTGCTCTGCTATAGCTACCTCTATCAGCCTGAGCTGCTAGAACACTACTAATCTACTAATAAGGGATAACTGGACCTGGCACAAGGTGTAAGTACCATCAGGTACCCACTATAAGCCAGGCCAGCCTCCTACAGTCACCATGTTTAAAGGAAAGAGCATATGCACTTTAGCTGTGGGTGAGGTAGCAGGACACAGAATGAATAGCAATATTTGAACTTGCAAGTCCCAGGGGACCAAGTACAGGATTGTATATTAAAGTTCTAACATGAGCCTTTCCACCCCCCTCTTCCCAGGAAGCACCTTGAACCTGAGCCCTCCCAAATGGGCTGACTGGGAGTAGCATCAATCCTTTGAGGCTTCATAAAACGCAGCCAAGTATTCACATCAATCTGATCCCACGCTAGTGTGAGCCCAATGGCCTTAATCCTCCTGAACTCCTTCTTGTTATCCCTCCAGGCCGTGTCATCAAACTCAACAAGTGTGCACACTATTCTGTTCTGGTAGTATGCCAGTTGGGCTCCTAAATTAGGAAACCATTCAGCAATAATAGCCTGAAAAATCGTGAAGCTTTTCACCCAATTTATCAATGTTTTCTCAACCATCTTTTTGTAGGGGCAATAGCTGCAGTACCTAGAGTGGGAGCACTTCTTGCAAACCTTGCCCTCTTCCCTTTTGGGCCTATCCACAATCAGCGCCCACATATCCATGTCATTCCGTATCCAAATGTATTCTTTCATGTCCATTGGCACATGCCTGCCCAACTGGTCATGCTCAAAGCACACATCCCTCAAACCAATACTCAGCAATGATGTCCCAGTACTGGTTACTGTAGATTCCTGAGTCCAGAGTGTGGCCCCTACTGTTGCTGGTCCTGCAGGAGAGACAATTGCTAGTTTGCGGAGTAGCTGTAGCTGTAGTCTCCTGCACCTTAGGGTTAGGTTGCGGCACCCAACTGACCCTTGCCACAGGTGCGCCCCCCACTTGCACTCTCTGACACTCTGCCGGAGCAGTAGTTCCTTGCACCACATGGTTAAGATGCCGCACCCCACTAACCCCTGCCACGGGTGCACCATCAATTTGCACTCCCTGACACCTTGCATCGTCCAGGTGAGTCACTAACCTCCTTGCCCCCCCAACATTCTCACCTTCTGCCACACCGACTACTGCACCCCACATTAGGGAAGTGGACAGCATTCCCATCTTAAAAAGCCAAGGCAACACACTGGCTAAGTTAGCCACCAAGTCAGGGTGGGCAGTACCTCTAGCCAAAGTAACCACAATTGCCATACAACTGTTACCGTTCTGCACAATTCTACCGCTTGCCACAGGCACCACAATGGCGGAGACACTACCCTGTCATACATCACAAGCGTCACCTGCTAGCTGGACCTGGAGAGCGACCTCAGCACTCACAGCCAACCCCTTTGGTGTTCTCTGACCCCTGCTCCGCTTCTTAACCATGGGAAATGCCACCCTTTGTGCCACTCCAGTCTCCTAGGTCTCTCTGCAGGTGTTACCGGTTCGCTATGCTGCCCCCCCATCACCTGCGGCTATTCGGTCTATCCTATATACTAATGCCTCCATATCAACCTCAGCCCATGAACACTTGGAACCTCTCTTCGCACTACCAGGCATCTTTAGATAAGGCTTACCACAAAAGCACGAAACCAATGTACTACGGAAACTCTAAATCAGCAAGACAACTTAGGCACCTCAATATCACAAACAACAGATCCTTGCCAAATCATGTCCATAGCCACACACACTTAAATGCCCCAAAAAGCAAAGGAGGGGCATCAACAATCTGCAACTACCACCCTGAGGCTCAAAGTGCAAAAATCTCTCAAAATTAAGAATTCAATGAGTGGTTAAAAACACTTTAGCAAATAAACCAGTGCCCCAGGTCTAATGCCTAGCCCCCACATAACCTCCAATAAATGAAAACACTCCCAGGAAAAAAGAAACAGGAATGTCCCAGCACACCCAATTGTCAAGCAGGAAATCAAGTGGTTAGACAAAATGCCCCTCTAAGGTGCACACACTTGCACACCTAATCAAAAAAATTGTGACACACCAAATATTCCCCCAAGCACAAGGCCCCCCTATAAGCCCTCTCACCTACACAGCTACAGCACGTCTATCGGAGCTGACACTGAGTGCAGTAATCACCCGGGTCGGGAGGGAAGGGAGTCCCGGAGCAAAGAGAGGTCTCCCCCCTGGGAAGACTGGGGAAGGTGATACGGCCTATGGGAACCATTTGGGTGATTTTTGAGTGGAGGGGAGTAAGATAGGTAGGGGGACATTTTGTAGACAGTCACCATTTTGTGTGGGTGACACGGTGGCCAGTAGTTGGAAACTTTTTTGCGCGTAGTGGTGAGGAGATAGGGCATACATATATATAAAAAAAAATAAAAAGCAAAAACAATTGTGCATTCATATATTTGATGATAGTTTTAGGTACAGTGAGGTGGTAGGCCAGGGATCGCAGGTAGTTTGGGCACGTAGGCAGACTGGGCAGAGGAGTAGTGCAAGGCCAGACGGAGGGTGACAGAACTTACCAGCTGGAGGCATGGCGGAAGACATGATGCAGGCGGCACTGCAGCTTCTTCGTGAGGCTGGGCGCACTGACCTTGTCCATGAAGGTGCATTCGAGCACCTGCGCCCGGCTAGGAGAGCAGCGAGTGGAGTGGTGGTGTGGTGGCGTAGTGTTGGCCTGCTCACCTCCAGTCCACTCAAGGTGCGCGGGACCCCAGGTTAGACTGGGAAGCTGTGGAAAGGAGCAGGGAAGGAGCGACGGGACGGTGTGGGGTGGGGGGGAAGCACGTGTGGCATCCCCACCTACAGCGGCAGTGGTGCCATTGAAAACTCGACGGGTCATAGCGGGGCCCCAAGGTGGAGTGAGCGCACCGGTAGTAGGTGGCTTTGGGGCTGGGCAAGCTATCATTACGGGAGGGAGAGTGCAGGAGCACAGTGGATACAGGGGGAGGGGTATGGGCCCAGGGGGCAGGTCTTCTAAGGGAGGGGTGGAATCGGCAGGCAGTGCTGCAACCTGGGGAGCAGGTGGCGAAGGAGGCAGTGGGGCCAGGCCCCCCCCCCGAACACTAGAACAGGTCGGGGTGGGGGGAGGCGGGACCCTCTGGGAAGGGACTGTGGATGAAACAGCAGTGGACGGGGTAGAGTCTCAGCAGTGGCCTAACTTATTAGAGTGGTGTGATGACGAGGAGGGAGGTGATGACGAAGTGGAAGGAATCACATTGAGGGTCAGACCCTTCATGCGCACTTACGATAGAAAGGGGGAAAGAGAGTATGCCAAAGATGAGGTAGGTGGTGGTGGTGGGGTTAGGGGCAAGCGGAGAGGGCACAGCTGGGAGAGGGCAGGGTGAGAGAACAAGGGAGCAGGGGCAGAGGGGTGGCAGGAGCAGAATAGGAGGGGGTCTGAGGCAGTTATCACCAGCACATCAGGCCTATTTTGGCAGGACGAGGCGGTGGAGGAACAGCGCAACCTAGGCGGGTTCAGTGAGACCCGGCGACCCTGGGAAGAAGTAAAGGCGGGGCCACAATCGGCCAGCTGGATTGCATCACTGCAGGAGGAAGGAGGCCGGGCATCGGGGGCCAAGGTTGTCTTGCTGAAACTGTGTGACGGAATGGGTTTTGCACCAGCCGGCATTGCGGTCTCTGAGGGGCAGCGGCCTGGCACATCGGAGCGGCATGGAGGGCTGAGGAGGCCCCTAGACGGCAGTCGAGGGACTGGGTCCTTGGAGAGGAGGTAGTGAAGGGGGCAAGGGCCTTTGGGAGCGCCCTGCTAGGTGATTACGCCGAGGGAGGTTATGAGGATGATTGCTTAGATTATGACAAAGAAAGTATGGAGGAGGGTGAAATCAGGGAGGATAAGGAGGAGGAATGGTGGAACACAAGAGGGGTGTCTAACCCTGTACCTCAGTCTTTACCAGTCCGCACAAAAGGGGGTGCATGCGCAGATGACGAGGCGAAGGGAGGAGCCCAACTGGCGAGGCAGACGGCACGGGAGCGGCCCCTGTCTTTGACGCCAGGTAAGGGCTCAGAACACAAACAGACTGGTTTGGTGTCTGTGGCAATTGAGGCGAAGGTGGACAATGAGGAGGATCAGTTGCACAAAGGAGTTTATGTCTCAGACATAGGAGTGAGGACGGATGAAGGGTGCGGAACTGTGACTCCGTTGACAAGAGGCGAGGCGGGAAAACAAAAAGGGGACGCAGACGCCGACAAAACGGATGGAAAGGTGAAACAATTATCCTACATGGGTACAACAAAACCCTTAGGGGCACACCTTATGTTGACAATGAAGGAGAAGATTTGGAAGGGAGAATATGTGGAAATGTTAACGCTTCTACATAGGGAGGTCAGGTCTAAGAAAGGTTCGAAGAAAGAGGACTATGAGTTAGCCAAGTGGCCAAAAGTCCCTGTTACCATTGAAAATTGTACTGGTGAATTTTTTATATTTGCGAGTGTGTACTGCGAACGTGCACCCGAAAGGTTAGTTGCGTTGTTTAAATACATGGACATCATCCGTAAGGCGCAATTGAATTATGAGGGGTATGCCTGGGTACAGTATGATGAGGAGTTTCAGGCATGAATGGAGGCCGATCCCGAGGTTCAGTGGGGGGAGATTGACGTAGATTTATGACAGTACACAATGGTCCCCTCGAAGTTCGGCAAAACCATTTTTACGGCCAGCGGATTGCCCATCACTTACCGGCCTCTCAAGAGCACCCCCCCAGGGTGGGGCAGGAACAGGTACTAAAGGGCGTTGTGGAGCAGCGGGGATGGGAGCAACGAAGCCAGGAGCCTGTTGGGACTACAACAAAGGATGGTGCACTCGTGAATACTGTAAATTTTAACTTAACACGAGTGTTCGAGGTGTGAAGGGTGACATGCTCTCATTAACTGCTATGCTAACATCAACAACGGATCCCTGGGTATGGGGCAAGGGCAGGTCTATCCAGCGAGTACCCAGGGAGGACAAGGTCCAGCACGGCCCGGGGGGGGGACAAGGCTCGATGGTAAAAGGCTCTTACTCTGGTTAACATTCACAGACTGCAGTTGGGGTTAGAGAGGTATGACAACAAGAGGGATGCACAGGTTTTGACGCAAGGCTTTTTAAGGGGATTTAAGTTTGGTTACACAGGACTGAGACAGAGATGGTGGGCTGAGAACTTGAGGTCGGTGAGAGGCAAAGAGGAGGTGGTGAGACTGAAACTTGAGAAAGAGGTGGCGGAGGGGCGCATGGAGGGACCTTTTACGGACTGGCCTTTGGAGAACCTTGTTGTTTTCCCGATTGGTGTGGTGCCCAAAAAAGAAATGAGGCAGTACTGACTTATACATCATTAATCCTGGTCAGAGGGGTCATCCGTGAATGATTTCATTCCGGAGGAGTTGACAAAGGTTTCTTACGCAACGGTGGATGTGGCTATTGGAATGGTGGAGTCCCTTGGCCCAGGCGCTATGATGGCCAAGACGGATATAAAATCAGCCTTCTGGCTATTGGCAGTGAATCCAAGTGACTTTGAGGTTTTGGGCATTCAATTTCAGTGGAGGTGGTATGTGGACAAGGCATTACCCATGGGTTGTTCGATTTATTGCTCTTTATTTGAGTATTTCAGCACATATTTGCAATGGATATTCACAATCACAGGGCATAAGGAGGTGACGCATTACCTGGATTATTTTTTCTTTGCCCTTCCGACAGGCTCGGACAGGTGTGCGGTGGTTCTACGACAGTTTCAGGACATTATGGGGGACCTGGGTGTACCCCTGGCCCCCCAAAAGACAGTGGGGCCCGGAAGAGCCTTATCCTTATCCATTCTAGGCATTGAGTCAGACACCAAGGCCATGATGGCTCGATTACCGGGGGAAAAACAGAAGTCTATGATTACAATGGCACAGTGAAAGGAAATGCCTCCTTGGCATGGTTACCCCCTAACTTTTTGCCTTTGCTGATGCTAAGATATGATTGGAAAGTGTGCTGGGACCCTGCTAACCAGGCCCCAGCACCAGTATTCTTTCCCTAAACTGTACCGTTGTCTCTACAATTGGCACAACTCTGGCACTCAAGTAAGTCCCTTGTAACTGATACCCCGGGTACCAAGGGCCCTGATGCCAGGGGAGGTCTTTAAGGGCTGCAGCATGTCTTATGCCATCCTAGGGACCCCTCACTCAGCACATGCACACTGCCTCACAGCTTGTGTGAGCTGGTGGGGAGAAAATGACTAAGTCGACATGGCACTCCCCTCAGGGTGCCATGGCAACCTCACACTGCCTGTGGCCTAGGTAAGACATCCCTCTAGCAGGCCTTAAAGCCCTAAGGCAGGGTGCACTATACCACAAGTGAGAGCATAAGTGCATGAGCACTATGCCCCTACAGTGCCTAAGCAAAACCTTAGACATTGTAAGTGCAGGGTAGCCATAAGAGTATATGGTCTGGGAGTTTGTCAAACACGAACTCCACAGTTCCATAATGGCTACACTGAAAACTGGGAAGTTTGGTATCAACCTTCTCAGCACAATAAATGCACACTGATGCCAGTGTGCAATTTATTGTAAAATACACCCAGAGGGCATCTTAGAGATGCCCCCTGAATACATGCCCGACTTCTAGTGTAGGCTGACCAGTTCCTGCCAGCCTGCCACACACCAGACATGTTGCTGGCCACATGGGGAGAGTGCCTTTGTCACTCTGTGGCCAGGAACAAAGCCTGTACTGGGTGGAGGTGCTTCTCACCTCCCCCTGCAGGAACTGTAACACCTGGCGGCGATCCTCAAAGGCTCACCCCTTTTGTTACAGCGCCCCAGGACATCCCAGCTCATGGAGATGCCCACCCCATCTGGCCACTGCTGCACTTTTGGCAGCAAGGCTGGAGGAGATAATGAGAAAAACAAGGAGGAGTCACCCACCAGTCAGGACAGCCCCTAAGGTGTCCTGAGCTGAGGTGACCCCTGCCTTGAGAAATCCTTCATCTTGAGTTTGGAGGATTCCCCCAATAGGATTAGGGATGTGCCCCCCTCCCCACAAGGAGGAGGCACAAAGAGGGTGTAGCCAACCTCAAGGACAGTAGCCATTGGTTACTGCCCTCCCAGACCTAAACACCCCCCTAAATTCAGTATTTAGGGGCTCCCCAGATCCCAGGAAATCAGTGTCCTGCAACCTGAAGAAAGAAAAAGGACTGCTGACCTACAAACCTGCTGAGAAGGAGGAAGACGACAACTGATTTGGCCCCAGCCCTACCGGCCTGTCGCCAACTTCGAAAATCTGCTCCAGCGACGCATCTGACAGGGACCAGCGACCTCTGAAGCCTCAGAGGATTGCCCTGGACTACAGGACAAAGAAACTCCTGTGAACAGCGGCCCTGTTCAAAACCAGCTACTTCTTTGCAACAAAGAAGCAACTTCCAAGGACTTCACGTTTCCTGCCGGAAGAGTGAGACTTCACACTCTGCACCCGATGCCCCCGGCTCGACCTGCAGAAAACCAACACCTCAGGGAGGACTCCCCGGCGACTGCAAGCCCGTGAGTAACCAGAGACGACCCCCTTGAGCCCCCACAGCGATGCCTGCAGAGAGAATCCAGAGGCTCCCCCTGACCGCGACTGCCGGTAACAAGGGACCCGACGTCTGGAACCAACACTGCACCCGCAGCCCCCAGGACCTGAAGGTACCAAACTTCGACGCAGGAGTGACCCCCAGGTGACCCTCTGCCTTGCCCAGGTGGTGGCTGTTCCGAGAAGCCCCCCCTGTGCCTGCCTGCTCTGCTAGAGTGACCCCGCGTCCCTCCATTGAAACCTATACAAAACCCGACGCCTGCTTTGCTCACTGCACCCGGCCGCCCCTGTGCCGCTAAGGGTGTACTTTGTGTGCCTTCTTGTGTCCCCCCCATTGCTCTACAAAAACCCCTGGTCTGCCCCCAAGGACGCAGGTACTTACCTGCTGGCAGACTGGAACCGGAGCACCCCTGTTCGCCATAGGCGCCTATGTGTTTTGGGCACCTCTTTGACCTCTGCACCTGACCGGCCCTGAGCTGCTGGTGTGGTAACTTTGGGGTTGCCTTGAACCCCCAACAGTGGGCTGCCTATGCCCTAGGACTGAGACTTGTAAGTGTTTTACTTACCTCCTAATCTAACCTTTACTTACTTCCCCCAGGAACTGTTGATTTGTGCACTGTGTCCACTTTGAAAATAGCTTATTGCCATTTTTACAAAGACTGTACATAATATTGTTTTCATTCAAAGTTCCTAAAGTATCTAAGTGAAGTACTTTACATTAAGGTGTTTAATGTAAATCTTGAACCTGTGGTTCCTAAAATAAACTAAGAAAATATATTTTTCAATATAAAAACCTATTACCCTGGAGTAACTCTTTGAGTGTGTGTTCCTCATTTATTTCCTGTGTGTGTGCAACAAATGCTTAACACTACCCTCTGATAAGCCTACTGCTCGACCACACTACCACAAAAGAGAGCCTTAGAATTATCTACTTTTGCCACTATCTTACCTCTAAGGGGAACCCTTGGACTCTGTGCACACTATTCCTTACTTTGAAATAGTATATACAGAGCCAACTTCCTACATTGGTGGATCAGCGGTGGGGTCTAAGACTTTGCATTTGCTGGACTACTCAGCCAATACCTGATCACACGACTAAATTCCAAAAATTGTCATTAGAAACGGATGTTTGCAATTTGAGCAATTTTTCTAAATTTTTAAAAAGTCCTGCTAGGGCCTTGTGTAAGTCCCTGCTAGCATTTCTTTTAGAGTTTAAAAGTTTTGTAAAAGTTTGGATTAAGTTCTAGAGATAGTTTTAGATTCTTAAAAAGTATCCCAACTTTTAGAAAAATAATGTCTAGCACAGAAGAGATGGTGGTGGAACTCAACCTCACCCCTTACCTGCATCTAAGGATGTCAGAGTTAAGGACTCTCTGTAAAATAAAAAATATAAAAACTGGATCAAACCCTACCAAAGTACAGCTCCAGGAGCTTTTGGCAGAGTTTGCTAGAGACCACCCCTCTGAAGACAACCTTACAGAGGGGGAAACTAGAGACCTGGAGGATAATTCCCTCCCTCCTGTCCTAGTTAGGGAGACCAGGGTCCCTCAAACCCTGACTCCACAAGTGATAGTCAGAGATGCTGCTTCTCCCACAGGGGAGTCCAGCAGCTCTGGAAGCATTGAGGGCAGCCTCAATGAAGATGACCTCCTGTTAGCCAGGATGGCCAAATGATTGCCTTTGGAGAGACAGCTCCTAGCCATAGAGAGGGAAAGACAGGAGAATGGTTTAGCTCCCATCAATGGTGGCAGCAACTTAAATAGGATCAGAGAGAATACTGACATGCTAAAAATCCCAAAAGGGATTGTAACAAAATATGAAGATGGTGATGACATCACCAAATGGTTCACAGCTTTTGAGAGGGCTTGTGCAACCAGAAACGTAAACAGATCTCACTGGGGTGCTCTCCTTTGGGAACTGTTCACTGGAAAGTGTAGGGATAGACTCCTCACACTCTCTGGAAAAGATGCAGAATCCTATGACCTCATGAAGGCTACCCTGATTGAGTGCTTTGGATTCTCAACTGAGGAGTACAGGATTAGGTTCTGCGTGGCACAAAAATCCTCGAGCCAGACCTAGGTTGATTTTGTTGTCTTCTCAGTCAAAACACTAGATGGTTGGATTAATGGCAGTGGTGTAAATGATTATGAAGGGCTGTATAATTTGTTTATGAAGGAACACCTTTTAACTAATTGTTTCAATGATAAACTGCATCAGTATCTGGTAGACCTAGGTCCAATTTCTCCCCAAGAATTGGTAAAGAAGGCAGACTACTGGGTCAAGACAAGGGTGACCAAGACTTCCACAGGGGGTGACCAAAAGAAAGGGGTCACAAAGCCTCCCCAGGGGAAGAGTGTTGAGACATCCAAGGGAAAAAGTAAAGAGTCTTCTACAGGGCCCCAAAAACCTGCACAGGAGGGTGGGTCCAAAGCCTCTTCACAATCCTCATTTGGGTACAAGGGTAAAAACTTTTATACCAAAAAGGCCTGGTGTCGCAGCTATAGTCAGCATGGACACCAAACTGGAGACAAGGCCTGTCCCAAGAAAGGTTCCACTTCAACTACTACTCCAGTTAGCACTGGAATAGCCAGTCTCCAGGTGGGATCAACAGTGTACCCAGAGCAAATCAGGGTTTGGATGGGGTGTACTTAGCCACACTAGCTGCCTGGCCGCCTAACATGCAAAAATACAGGCAGCAGCTCTTTATTAATTGGACTAGAGTAGAGGCCCTGAGGGATACAGGTGCCAGTGTCACTATGGTGACAGACAAACTGGTTTCCCCAGGACAATACCTGACTGGACAAACTTATCCAGTCACAAATGCTGACAATCAGACTAAAGTACATCCCATGACTATGGTAACTTTAGAATGGGGAGGGTCATTGGCCTGAAACCGGTGGTAGTCTCTTCTGCTATACCAGTTGAATGTCTGCTTGGAAATGATCTGGAGTCCTAAGCATGGGCTGAGATAGAACTCAAAACCCATGCAGCCATGCTGGGTATCCTTGAACTGGTGTGTGTCAGGACGAGGTCACAGTGCAGAGCTCAGGGTGAAAAAGAGGCGTTGGAGTCTGGAATAATGGCTCAACCCTCCGAGAGAAAAGGAAAGAAGACTGGGGAACCAGCTTCAGCACAGAAAAAGAAACAGAACCTCTCTTCTCAGGAAGAAGTTCTATCCCCTGAGGGAACTGAGCCTATAGAGTTAGAACCTTATTAGGTTGAGCTCTTGGGCCCAGGGGGACCCTCAAGGGAACAGCTGTGCAAGGGGCAAGAAACTTGTACCTCTCTTGAAGGCCTAAGGCAGCAAGCTGCTGACCAAGAAAAATTAAATGTCAGTGGAACACACATGGTCTATTGGGAAGATGGACTCCTTTACACTGAGGCAAGAGATCCCAAACCTGGTGCCACTAGGAGAGTGGTAGTGCCTTAGGAGTTTAGGGAATTCCTTCTGACCTTAGCCCATGACGTTCCCCTTGCTGGGCATTTGGGACAAACCAAGACATGGGAGAGGTTAGTCAACCATTTCTATTACCCCAATATGTCCCAGAAAGTGAAGGAGTTTTGTGCCTCCTGTGCCACCTGTCAAGCCAGTGGTAAGGCAGGTGGCCATCCAAAGGCCCCCCTCATTCCACTTCCAGTGGTGGGGGTCCCCTTTGAAAGAGTGGGAGTGGACATAGTGGGTCCACTTGAACAACCCACAGCATCAGGGAATCAGTATATCCTAGTAGTAGTGGATCATGCTACTAGGTACCCTGAAGCAATTCCCCTTAGGTCCACTACTGCCCCTGCATTAGCCAAAGCACTCATTGGTATTTTTACCAGAGTGGGATTTCCTAAGGAGGTGGTTTCTGACAGAGGTACCAACTTCATGTCAGCTTACCTAAAACACATGTGGAATGAGTGTGGGATGACTTACAAATTCACCACACCATACCATCCACAAACCAATGGTCTTGTTGAGAGAGTTAACAAGACATTGAAGGGCATGATCATGGGGCTCCCTGAAAAACTCAAAAGGAGATGGGATGTCCTCTTGCCATGCCTGCTTTTCGCCTACAGAGAGGTGCCTCAGAAGGGAGTCGGTTTTTCCCTCTTTGAACTTCAGTTTGGCCATCCTGTTAGGGGACCACTAGACCTTGAAAAAGAAGGCTGGGAGAGACCTCTCCATGAGCCTAAGCAAGATATAGTGGACTATGTACTAGGCCTATGTTCCAGGATGGCAGAGTACATGGAAAATGCAAGTAAAAACCTTGAGGCCAGCAAACAACTCCAGAAGATGTGGTATGACCAAAAGGCTGCTATGGTTGAGTTTCAGCCAGGGCAGAAAGTCTGGGTTCTGGAGCCTGTGGCTCCCCAGGCACTTCAGGACAAATGGAGTGGCCCTTACCCAGTGCTAGGGAAAAAGAGTGAGGTCACTGTATTGCTACATACACTACGTGCATGTGGCAGCACTACGTGCAAGGTAAACAGTGGTGCAGAGTGTGGACCATTGGCCTCTGCTTTCATTGGCCTTCGCTTCCATTTTGGTTCACGACTCCATTTTGTCGAGTCTGGTTCGGTGCGTAAGGCACTGTTCTGTGTTTTTCCACAAGCTTCGGCAAGCTGAAGGGTGGGGTGTTTTTCTGCTCAACTTCGCTCCATCTGCCTGGTACGAAGGGCGCTATTTACATTCCACGAGCTATCAGTTAGAACAACAGGGGGATGCGCCTGTACACAAGGAGGAATGCAAGCTTCACCTTGGAGTCCTCTCCTGGGAACTTGGCCCGTTCTGAGGAGACGTCTCGAAGGGTGAACAAGGTACCGCCGATTGCACAATTTGTAAAGGAGGGGGTCTTTTTCTAGAAAAGACTCCTGGGCGTTAGTAAATACTATAAAAGTTGGGGGCCTGGATGGGCTGGGGTAGGAACTCTCTTCTGGGTTGGACGCAACGCCAGGAGGACTGATTGTCCCGAACAGAGGCTCCCTGTGCCAGCTGATTTGGGTTCCCCAGCTTTGTGTACGGCGGAGGGATGCAGACGCTCTTTTCGGTGAAGCTTTTCAATTTATTAAGTGTATTGTGTGTGCGCGCGTAATATGTACTTATTCTTGCAGTCATTTTCATGCTATTGAGCATTGAAGTATATTGTGTGTGCGCGCGTAATATGTACTTATTCTTGCAGTCATTTTCATGCTATTGAGCATTGAAGTATATTGTGTGTGCGCGTGTAATATGCACTTATTCTTGCAGTCATTTTCATGCTATTGAGCATTGAAGTATATTGTGTGTGTGCTTGTATTATATGCACTTACTCTTGCAATTATTCACAGAGTGCTTATATCTTTATCATTATTCTCATGTTATTCTCCTGATGTATATATATATATATTAGTGTGGTTTAGTTTTGCTAGCTGAGAACTTGCCCCTTAAATAAACTTGATTATTCTACTTACGAAGGTGTTTGAGAGTGATTGCTTTACATTGTGCCTTAAGATATCCTGAAGTGCATAGTTTTGATATTCTGAAGAGTAAAGCAGCACAGTCACCTACCTGGTGGCCCTAGGCACTAGCAGGACCCCCAAGAGGGTGATCCATGTTAACCGCCTAAAACTCTTCCATGACAAGGCAGATGTAAACATTTTGATGGTTACAGATGAGGACCAGGAAGCAGAGAGTGAACCTCTCCCTGATCTCCTCTCCACTGACCCTAAGGATGGCACCATAGATGGAGTGATCTACTCAGACACCCTCTCTGGCCAACAGCAAGCTGACTGCAGGCAAGTCCTCCAGCAGTTTGCTGAGCTCTTTTCCCTAACCCATGGTCAGACACACCGGTGTACCAATGATGTGGACACAGGAGACAGCCTGCCTGTCAAAAACAAAATATTCAGACTGTCTGACCAAGTTAAGGAAAGCATCAAAGTGGAAGTCCACAAGATGCTGGAGTTGGGAGTGATTGAGCACTCTGACAGTCCCTGGGCTAGCCCAGTGGTCTTGGTCTCCAAACTTCACACAAAAGATGGCAAGAGAGAGATGAGGTTCTGTGTGGACTACAGAGGGCTTAATTCTGTCACCAAGACAGATGCTCACCCCATCCCAAGGGCAGATGAGCTGAATTGGGTGCTGCCAACTACCTGAGTACCTTTGACTTGACAGCAGGGTACTGGCAAATAAGAATGGCACCAGGAGCAAAAGAGAAAAAAGCATTCTCTACACCTGATGGGCACTACCAGTTTACTATGATGCCGTTTGGCTTAAAGAATGCCCCTGCCACCTTCCAAAGGTTGGTAAATCAAGTCCTTGCTGGCTTGGAATCCTTTAGTGCAGCTTATCTTGATGATAATGCTGTCTTTAGCTCCAGCTGGCAGGATCACCTGGTCCACCTGAAGAAGGTTTTGCAGTCCCTGCAAGCAGCAGGCCTCTCTATTAAGGCATCTAAATGCCAGATAGGGTAGTGTACTGTGGTTTACTTGGGACACCTTGTAGGTGGAGGCCAAGTTCAGCCACTCCAACCCAAGATCCCGACTATTCTGGACTGGGTAGCTCCAAAAACCCAGACTCAAGTCAGGGCATTCCTTGGCTTGACTGGTTACTATGGGAGGTTTGTGAAGGATTATGGATCAATAGTGACTCCCCTCACAGAATTTAGCTCCAAGAAAATGCCCAAGAAAGGTAACTGAACCTTGGACTGTCAAAAGGCCTTTGACACCCTGAAGCAAGCAATGTGCACAGCACCAGTTTTGAAAGCTCCAGATTACTCTAAGCAGTTCATAGTGCAGACAGATGCCTCTGAACATGGGATAGGAGCAGTCCTGTCCCAAACAAATGATGATGGTCTTGACCAGCCTGTTGCTTTTATTAGCAGGAGGTTACTCCCCAGGGAGCAGCGTTGGAGTGCCATTAAGAGGGAGGCCTTTGCTGTGGAATGGTCCCTGAAGAAGTTGAACCATACCTTTTTGGTACTCACTTCGTAGTTCAAACTGACCACAGACCTCTCAGATGGCTCATGCAAATGAAAGGAGAAAACCCTAAACTGTTGATGTGGTCCATATCCCTACAGGGAATGGACTTTATAGTGGAACAGGAACACAGACCTGGGACTGCCATGCCAATGCAGATGACCTTTCCAGGTTCTTCCACTTAGAAAATGAAGACTCTCTTGGGAAAGGTTAGTCTCATCCTCTTTCGTTTTGGGGGGGGGGAGGTTGTGTAAGGAAATGCCTCCTCGGCATGGTTAACCCCTAACTTTTTGCCTTTGGTGATGCTAATTTATGATTTGAAAGTGTGCTGGGACCCTGGTAACCAGGCCCCAGCACCAGTGTTCTTTCCCAAAACTGTACCTTTGTCTCCACAATTGGCACATCCCTGGCACTCAGGTAAGTCCCTTGTAACTGGTACCCCTGGTACCAAGGGCCCTGATGCCAGGGGAGGTCTCTAAGTGCTGCAGCATGTCTTATCCACCCTAGGGACCCCTCACTCAGCACATGCACACTGCCTCACAGCTTGTGTGTGCTGGTAGGGAGAAAATGACTAAGTCGACATGGCACTCCCCTCAGAGTGCCATGCCAACCTCACACTATCTGTGGCCTAGGTAAGTCACCCCTCTAGCAGGCCTTACAGTCCTAAGGCAGGGTGCACTATACCACAGGTGAGGGCATAAGTGCATGAGCACTATTCCCCTACAGTGCCTAAGCAAAACCTTAGACATTGTAAGTGCAGGGTAGCCATAAGAGTATATGGTCTGGGAGTTTGTCAAACACGAACTCCACAGTTCCATTATGGCTACACTGAAAACTGGGACGTTTGGTGTCAACCTTCTCAGCACAATAAATGCACACTGATGCCAGTGTGCAATTTATTGTAAAATTCACCCAGAGGGCATCTTAGAGATGCCCCCTGAATACATGCCCGACTTCTAGTGTAGGCTGACCAGTTCCTGCCACATGGGTGAGAGTGCCTTTGTCACTCTGTGGCCAGGAACAAAGCCTGTACTGGGTGGAGGTGCCTCTCACCTCCGTCTGCAGGAACTGTAGCCCCTGGCGGTGAGTCTCAAAGGCTCACCCCTTTTGTTACAGCACCCCAGGACATCCCAGCTAGTGGAGATGCCGACCCCCTCCAGCCACTGCTCCCACTTTTGCCGGCAAGGCTGGAGGAGATAATGAGAAAAACAAGGAGGAGTCACCCACCATTCAGGACAGCCCCTAAGGTGTCCTGAGCTGAGGTGACCCCTGCCTTGAGAAATACTCCATCTTGAGTTTGGAGGATTCCCCCAATAGGATTAGGGATGTGCCCCCCTCCCCACAGGGAGGAGGCACAAGAGGGTGTAGCCACCCTCAAGGACAGTAGCCATTGGTTACTGCCCTCCCAGACCTAAACACCCCCCTAAATTCAGTATTTAGGGGCTCACCAGATCCCAGGAAATCAGATTCCTGCAACCTGAAGAAAGAAGGACTGCTGACCTACAAGCCTGCAGAGAAGGAGGAAGACGACAACTGATTTGGCCCCAGCCCTACCGGCCTGTCTCCATCTGCGAAAACCTGCTCCAGCGACGCATCCGACAGGGACCAGCGACCTCTGAAGCCTCAGAGGACTGCCCTGGACTACAAGACCAAGAAACCCCCGTGAACAGTGGCCCTGTTCAAAACCAGCTACTTCTTTGCAACAAAGAAGCAACTTCCAAGGACTTCACGTTTCCCGCCGGAAGCGTGATACTTCACACTCAGCACCTGACGCCCTCGGCTCGACCTGCAGAAAACCAATAACTCGGGGAGGACTCTCCGGTGACTGCGAGCCCGTGAGTAACCAGAGACGACCCCCCTGAGGCCCCACAGCGACGCATGCAGAGAGAATCCAGAGGCTCCCCCTGACCGCGACTGCCGGTAACAAGGGACCCGACGCCTGGAACCAACACTGCACACGCAGCCCCCAGGACCTGAAGGAACCAAACTTTGACGCAGGAGTGACCCCCAGGTGACCCTCTGCCTTGCCCAGGTGGTGGCTGTCCCGAGAAGCCCCCCTATGCCTGCCTGCACCGCTAGAGTGACCCCCGGGTCCCTCCATTGAAACCCATACAAAACCTGACGCCTGCTTTGCTCACTGCACCCGGCCGCCCCTGTGCCGCTGAGGGTGTACTTTGTGTGCCTTCTCGTGTCCCCCCCGGTGCTCTACCAAACCTCCCTGGTCTGCCCCCAGAGGACGCAGGTACTTACCTGCTGGCAGACTGGAACCAGAGCACCCCTGTTCTCCATAGGCGCCTATGTGTTTTGGGCACCTCTTTGACCTCTGCACCTGACTGGCCCTGAGCTGCTGGTGTGATAACTTTGGGATTGCCTTGAACCCCCAACAGTGGGCTGCCTATGCCCTAGGACTGAGACTTGTAAGTGTTTTACTTACCTCCTAATCTAACCTTTACTTACCTCCCACAGGAACTGTTGATTTTTGCACTGTGTCCACTTTGAAAATAGCTTATTGCCATTTTTACAAAGACTGTACATTATATTGTTTTCATTCAAAGTTCCTAAAGTATCTAAGTGAAGTACCTTACATTTAAAGGGTTTAATGTAAATCTTGAACCTGTGGTTCTTAAAATAAACTAAGAAAAGTTATTTTTCAATATAAAAACTTATTGGCCTGGAGTAAGTCTTTGAGTGTGTGTTCCTCATTTATTGCCTGTGTGTGTACAACAAATGCTTAACACTACCCTCTGATAAGCCTGCTGCTCGACCACACTACCACAAAATAGAGCATTAGAATTATCTACTTTTACCACTATCTTACCTCTAAGGGGAACCCTTGGACTCTGTGCACACTATTCCTTACTTTGAAATAGTATATACAAAGCCAACTTCCTACACACGGGACATTGTGCGCCGGAATAAGGTAACGGTCAGGGACATTCAGGTGCTTCTGAACCACCTTAACTTTGCTGGCAGGGTTGTAAGAGCAGGGAGAACAGTTTCCAGGCGACTGAGTATGGCTTTGTCAGGGCACCGGTTGCCCCATCATCATGTGTGGCTTAGCTCTGGGGTGAAGGAGGATTTGAGGATGTGGTGCATATTTTTTGAATCATTTAATGGCATACCCGTACAGTCGTGGATGGTTTGTGAATGGGACATTCAAATATTTTTCGGATGCAGCAGGAGCGTCAGGTTTTGGGATATATTGGCAGTGCAAATATTGTGCAGAGGAATGGCCGGTTGTGTGGGGGCGGAGCATCGCATTTTTCGAATTGTTTCTGCTGGTGGTGGCAGTATGCATATGGGGTGACCTGTTGGAACATAAAAAAGTGTTGTTCAGGGTCGACAATCTGACAGCAGTACAGGTTGTTAATAGACAATCAGCGAGGGAAGTACAGGTGCTGCAGCTATTGAGGGTGTTTGTGCTGGAATGTTTGAGGCATGACATTATGTTTAGGGCAAGACATATCCCGGGAGTGAACAATGACATAGAGGATGCGTTGTCTCGTTCACAGTGGGAGAGGTTCCAGGGGCTAGTTGCGGAAGAGGACCTGTGCAGGACAAGAATGCCGGAGCCGCTGTGGACCATAGGCAACAGAGGATGCTTCTATTGGTGGTGAACTCACTGGCACACTCCACACAAAAGGCGTATGCCAGGGCGTGGCAGGAGTTTTTGCGGTCTGGGGTGTGCAGGAGGGACTCAAAAAAGGACAGAATGGAAGATGTGGTGCAGTTTATCATGGACCTGGTGGAGAGAGGGCAGTCTAGAATCACGATCGCAGGGAAGTTAGCGGGCCTCTTCTTTATGGGGAAATTGTTGTTGGGTTACACTAAATCGGCTGGGGAACTGGGTCAAAGGCTTCTGGATGGTTGTCCAAGGAAGGGGGGAAGAGGGGCAGGGTGAGGCAGCCAATGTCATTGAGACTCCTAAAACAGGTAATGCATGCATTACGGGTGGTATGGTCGGACGAGGACGAATGCCAATTGTTTTGAACCTTAATGTCATGGATGTTTTTTTAAACACTCTGGGTATCAGAACTGCTGGGGTCGAAGTTGAGGACGTCCATAATGTGGGATGACGTTCAGTTTAGTTCACACGGCGTAGCTCTTTGGCTTAGGAGTTCAAAAACAGACCAGCTGGGGAGGGGAGTACACGTTGTTCTCTGGCAATATCCAGTTTCTGGGATATGCCCCGTTTCACTGGGTAGGCAGCTGAGGGCGAGCAATACTGACGGAGATTGAAGGGTTTTCCGACACAGAGATGAAAAGGGGGTTACCGCATACCAGCTGTTGGTCAATATTGAGGGGAGGTCTGAAGTTAGCAGGATGGGGGGCATCACACTTTGGGACCCACTCCTGGATCGGGATAGCAACAGAGGCGAGGAGACGTGGTTGGCACAGGGATGACTTAATGGGACTTGGGAGGTGGAAATCTGACGCCTACAAGAAGTATGTGAGAAGTGTGGAAGGGACAGAGGAGAGTGACCACGTTTATTATGTTTTTTCTACTTCTGCAGGTACTGTGCCAGGTCCGGAAGGTGAGCTTCCTCTCTATATGGGTTGTCGGGCATTCGTTTGTAAAGTGGGCCCAGAAGCAAGCAAGACAAATGACAATGGGGAAACCAGGGCCTGGCTGGGGAGTGGTACAGGGTGCGACAGGATGGGAAAGAGGGGATGAGGTGCCAGGAATTGTTAGGGAGACTGCAGAAATTAAAAGCCAGGGGTCATTGTTCTGATGTCCTGTTAATCCATCTAGGGGAAAACAACTTAGTACAGATGAAAGGATTAGATATAATGAGGAGCATGAAAAAGGATTTACAAGAAATTATTCAACAGTGGCACAGGTGTTATGTGATGTGGGCAGCCTTTGTTCCACAGTGGGTGTGGAGAGGTGCGAAAAAAACGGGGTTTATAGAGCGGGCAAGGAAGAAAATCAATAAAGAAATGAAAGGTTTTTGTGCGGCGAAGGGAATTACGTATTTAGAGCATCAGGATCTTCAGTTTGAAGACAGAGATTTTTCAGGGGCGATGGTGTACACCTGTCCTTCATGGGCATGGAGTTGTACCTTTTCCACATGAAGGAGGTCCTGAAGGCTTTGTTTAAGGAACAATAATTAAAAAAGAAATAAAAAAAAAATGCAACAGTAGTTAGACCAGGGAGGGGCAGAAAAAGGCAGGGGTTTCTTTTTCTGGTGGCGGAGGCAGAGAGAGTTCACATGCCAACGAAAATAGGTACGGACAGCGAATCTGCCAGGACACTTTCCGAACTGAAGGGGGTGGACAGCAGCAGGACAGGACAGACAGGAAAAAAGCTTGGCATTAGGGGTATGCTAGTTGCAGGTTCAATTGTTAGGTGGCAGCAGGAGACAATTAAGGTGATAAAAACGGATACAACAAAGAAAATCAGTATTAAAGGAAGAATGTATTAAGAGACTGCAAGGTTAAGGGCAAAGGGAGCTGGGAGGGTAGGGTAGGGGAGGAGGGAGCATTTTGGTTAGGTGAAATTTGCTGTATAGTGAGGTTGTTAGTTTTGTGAGCCAAAGGGCAAGGTTAATATTCTAAGTGCACCTGTTTCCAATAAAGTACCCTTTTCACACATAGCAAATGTGTTGTGGTGTTGTTCCCCCTTTCCCAAGGGGGTCCCGGAGGGAGGTGGGGGGGGGACGGCCTAGCGAAGAGAGGTCTCCCCCCTAGGAAGTTTGGGGAAGGTGGTACGGCCCATGGGTGCCACTTGGGTGACTTTTGGTGGGCACGGAGTAAGATAAGTAGGGGGACATTTTGTAGAGGGCCACCATTTTGTGTAGGAGACACGGTGGCCGATAGGCAGTAGTTGGAAACTTTTCCCACCCTCCCTCCCTATAAACAGGATTCAGATAACTGAGGTAGGCTATACACAGGGAGTAAGAGACGTGCTTTTAGGACAATGGGTGCACGGGGTGTCAGCGTTGTAAGTTATCCCTTGGGACAGGTCAGGCGGAGGGAGAGAGAGTTCACATGCCACCGAAAATAGGTACGGTCAGCGAATCTGCCAGGAAACTTTCAGAACTGAAGGGGGATGGCAGCAGCAGGACAGGACAGACAGGAAAAAAGCTTGCCATTAGGAGTATGCTGGTTGCAGGTTCAATTGTTAGGTGGCAGCAGGAGACAATTAAGGTGATAAAAACGGATTTCCAGCATAGAGAAGGCTCCTCCGAGTTGTTTTTGTTTGCTTAAGTGCAGATGTTCAAACATAACCAGTAATTGTTTTACAACCTAAATGGTTCACTTTCATTGAATTAAATTTCATGTTCAAAGTGTGCCTAACCCAGAACACACACCAGGGGCCACATGTAGCCAAGTTCCGATTTGCGACTTGCAAATTGCAAGTCAGAATGACTCGCAATTTGGGAGTCGCATATCCGAATGTAGGATAGTGTCCTTGACACTATTTGCAACTTGTATGGGGGTCGCAAATGTCCACCTCATGAATATTCGTAATTTGCGATCCCCTTTGGAATGGCGGCCCTCACAGGGATGGTGGCCTGCTGGAGACAGCAGACCACCATGTCTGTGACTGTTTTTCAATAAAGCAATTTATTTATTTTTGTAATGCAGCCCGTTTTCCTTAAAGGAAAACGAGATGCATTACAAAAACAAAAAATGAAACGTTTTTGTTTCATTTCCACTGCCTGCACTGAAAAAAAGTTTTCAGTGACATTCCCAGTGGGACCCATTCCCAGTTGCGAATGTGTTACCACCAGTAACTGCAATTGTTTTGCGACCGCGGTCACAAAACAATCCTACATCGCACTGCGAGTCGCAATTAGGAAGGGAACATCCCTTCCTAATTGCGAGTAGCAATCCTGTTTTGCGATTCGGTAACAATGTTACCGAATCGCAAAACTGGGTTTGTGCATCGGGAAGTGCTTTTTGCACGTCACAAACAGCCAGATTCGTTGTTTGCGACGTGCAAAAAGCATCGTACATGTGGCCCCATATGCCTTAATGAAATATTGGTTTGTAATATGTGAGGAGCAGATTAAATTTAAGAAGCAGGGCAGCTGAAGGACTTTACCCAAATAGAAGCTCTATTTTACATGCACATTGCTGAAACTAGATACATGGTTATCTAAGAGCATGGTTTAATCTGAAAATTTCTCTCTATGCATTTATTTATTCATACTATCTAAGACTTATTGAATGTGCATCGGGCGCATCTTAAATTGCGTCAATGTATGTAAACATATAATGATGCTTATTATAATAGGAGTTCACGTTCGAAAGCAATTAGCCTTTAGGTTTTATGATTATTTATTTAGCTCACTCTTTGGGAACATATTTATATGAATGGTTGCTTATAGTAGTACAAGGAAATGCTTTACAAAATGTAAACTTATTTTGTATTATCTATATCTATGCTGGCCCATGCATGGATTAATTATGAATGTTTTGCACACAGAGCATAACTATGTATAAATCAATTAAACAGCGAGAACACCTCTGCTGCTCGTATATTGTGCACAATGGTTTTAGTGAGGCTGGAGGCACTGTAGGTATTGACTACAATTTTTATTTTTTATCGGAAATTGGCATATTGACTATTTACTAGTCCTCAATACTGTCAGATACTAAAAGAATTCAGGTCGACATATCAATTGGAAACCAGGAGAGTGAGATCTCTGCTTCCGTTGCCGTTCACAGAACTATACCCAACCAATGTATGGTAATGCATACATGTATTACATGCAGGCGTGTGTGCTGAGGAGACGTAAGAGGAACATTCCTCCTAAACTCTTCTGTACTGTATTCAAGGCTTTGATAATACTTCTGCTTGACAACAGGATGCTCGTCCTGTAAGAAGTCACAATGCCACACTTACCTCCTTTAAATCCATTCTCCTCCCCACATCCAGACTGGCAGTGGCCATACAAAATATTATGTACATGACCAAGGGAGTACCGAAAACATAGGTATCTCCTGGTTGTAGCATATCCATAATAGCAATGAGCAATGCATGTGCCCAAACAGTAAGATTCTGGGAGTTTGAGGGCTGGAAGGCTTGTCTCCCTGTGGAAAGTTCACAAAATCTTCTTGTGGTCAAATTATGCTCTTTACAATACAATTGTGTAATAAACTGGCTGCAAAGATACATGTTCTCTAGGTAGTTCTGAAAGCACATGTGAGTTAACTAAAAAGTCTGCTACTGATGATACATTTCCTCAGGGACATTGAGAAGTGATCACATAAAGGTATTTAAAAAGTGAGGATTATTGCACATTCAATAGCCCAATCTGCAAATAAATTGACTAAAACAACTGAGCTTTATAGCCAGTTCTGAAGAGGCATTCTTTAAATATTTCATTACCTATTGGGTAATCATCACTTTTCTGTTTTATTTCTATCATTGTCTTATTTCTCTTCATTACTTTCTCTGTTTTTCTACCTTTATTCCTTCCTTTTTACTTTCTACTTTTTGATAACTTTCTTATCTTTTTTCCTTTTTGTACATTTTCCTATTTTCTTTTATCCCTATTTCCTGTTTCAACTTCTTTTGCCATCAGTTTCCTTCGTTTTCCCTATTCTCAGTGATTTGTACATTTGACATATTATTTATAAAAGAAACATGGTTGAGGATCTAAAATGTTTGACTATGGCCCTCATTATGACCCTGGCAGTCTTCTGACCGCCAGGGTTAATATGGCGGTGTTACAGTCAACAGGCTGGCGGTAGTTACCGCCACATCATGAGATTGGCGGGTTGGCTACAGCCAACCCCCCACTTCTCCACTCATACCGCCATGGCGGTATGAGCCACCAGGCCAGAGATGTCTATCTCCAGCCCGGCAGCCGACATAGTCCTCCCACGGCATTATGAGCCAGCCTAGGACCATGGTTTTCGTGGTGTTAGCAACGCCACGAAAACCATGGTGGTAGGCCTTACCGGTGACAGGGAATTCTACACATGCCTACCCCCAACCCCCTCCGATCCACTCACTCACCCCGCACCCCTCCGATAGACTCACATATCCACCACCCCCATACAAGCACTCACCCGCAGACATGCACGCCGACACCCACACGCACCAAGCATACACCCATTCACTTTCACTGGCATACACGCATTCATACACACATTGGCATAAACGCATTCATACATGCATACTTCCAGACATACTCACACACATTCTTACACACAATCACACTGACATGCAGACACGCACTCACTTCACTATTCTTACACGCATTCACTCACACGCATACAACCATGCATACAACACAACACTCAGACATATTCACACTCACACATCCATGCACACATTCAGACACCCCCCACCCTCCTACCCCCCTCCCCTATCGGACCCCCGACTTACCTTGTCCAGCAAGGAGGTCGTCCGGCAGGGAAGGAGCACTGCTACCGCCAGCAGAACACCGCCAGGCCATATTACTGGTCATAATACGGCTGGCAGCATTCTACTGGCGTGGCGTGGCATGGCGGTGCTGGTGTTAGCTGCGCCAGGTTACCACCTTCCGCCACTATGAACACTGCCGGATTACCGCCCTTATTGTGGGGAAGTCAGACAGTACTCATAATATGGCAGACGGGTGGTAGCCGCAGTGGCGATATGTTGGTGGCCGTCACCGCGGCGGTAGGCAGTATTTACCGCCAATGTTACAATGAGGGCCTATATCTCAAAGCAATCTTCATTTTTAAGGATTGACAGTGGTGTGGCAGTTATTTTTAAAGTTCACTTTAACATTTCAGACACACGTTTTCAGTGATTAGTGTTACTGAAGATCAACCTTATCTATCACTATTTGTACAACATTTAGTATATTCTTTTGGTTTACCGCCCCGTAGTCTGCATTGTGATTTTACCTTCAATTTTCAAGAAAATATAGCCTCTTATGCTTGTGAACAAAAATAGTCTAATTCTTGGTGATTTAAACTTCCATTTTGATGATAAAAGTGAAATAGATGTCAATATTTTTTCCCATATCTATACAACTGTGGGTTTGCCCATTAATTCAATGATGTAACACTCCAGATATGTTATGGGCATCCTTTAAAACCACTGCTCAAAAACAGATTAAATCTTTATTATGGACAGATTATTAGTTGATACATGTAAATATTGTTAGCATCCTTCAGGTTCTACTCGTAGAAAAATAAAGTACAATATTTTGTGTCTGAAACAACGTTGATCCAGAAATTATATAAACTTGCTCTAATCCAGCCATACATAGATGCCCTCCACTAGCTAGAAAGAGTATGTCACATGGTCCACAGACATAGCTAACAACTTACCCCCTTTAACAAAAAGAAATCAAACAAAAAACAAAGGGGTCTCTTTTAAATTGAACTCCCTTTTTCAGATCAGATTCAAGGTAAGATAAGACAAAACGCCATTTGAGTAGAAACTACACTTTGGAACACAATCAGATGTGTAAAGCTAAACTAGATCATCACACAAAACTATTGGAGTCTTGATCATATATTATAATTATTGAGATGAGAAAGCTGTGATGAAACTGAGAGAGCGTAGCTTACATAACCTATATTAAAACGAAATGTTTATATCAATGTGTAATGATGCTGCATAGAAAACAATAACAATGGCGATTTTGCTTAAACGTGTACCTGAATTATGACCATGAAGAGTGGCCACCAATTTATACGCAAATTAATAATGGTGAATAAAATTATGTTATGTTTAAATAAGCTTATATTAACATTTATGTTACTGCATCTGTATTGAGAATCTTTATAGGCCTTAAGTTAGCATGAGCTGCGGGTTTTAGCTGCCCAGCTCTCATATTAAATGCATTTTTTTGTTCTTCCAGTGTGCTGACTCGCAAAGGGCCGTGACCCTGTAAATGTTCTTTTTCTTCAACTTGGAAGACGATTGTAACCATATAAATTCCGTTCCCAAGCGCATATTCGGTGCCTTGGTTTAAAAGTTATGGATTAATGAAATGTACAAGGTCACTTAGACCGATGGACAATGAATCTGCTGACCCAAAAGACGTGCCAAAGAGTGAAGTAACGCCGGATGTGCCACCTCCGAAGACGTCAATTATGAAGACCAATCAAAGAAACGTGAATAAATGTGGGGTGACAATTGGGATTACCAAATGCTAAATTTGATAGGTGAAAGATAGTGGGGTATAGTTAGTGTCCAATAGAATTTTGGGGGAATGTGCTACGAAAAAGGGATAAAAACCCATGTCACAGAAGGGTCATTAGAATTAGGTAGGGAATGCCATTGATTTTATCCAGAAACTCTGTCACTCTGTTTGGTGACTTTGAGACTTATTAAAACCATCCTCACCCACAGACTGCCCATTTACACTTTTCCTCCTTAAGAGGAAAGTGCCCCTATGCCCTTTAGTTGAGTTTAGACTGATGGCATTTTGACTGATGTCCTGAAGACGAAGACTGAACCTGTGCGCTGACCTAATCCTTGGAGGGTAATTATGACAATGCAATTTGTAATTTGTCTGTTTGCTTTTCCTTTCTAGGTACCAACTGCTCGCTTTTTGACAGAGACCATAGCTAGATGTTTTCCAAATTGGTGTTCTAAATTGTTTTGCATGAAGCCCAACATGCCAATGCTAATTAGTGGTTAGGACAGGTGATCATCAAATTGACGCAAATAGACAAACGACTGACATTATGCTATGTTGAACTGATGCGTATTTGACACTTTGCTGTATTCTGATCTATGTTTGCGCCGTGTTATATTCTGATGTTTATGATTTTTGCCTTATTGAAATCTTACCAAAGTTGCCATATCGTAACTATGCTGTTGTGTTTCTTGGCTTTAAGATTGACGCACTTAATCTTAGATTGTAACTAATAGGGAATAAAATTCATAAAATTCTATTAAAAGGTGTGGTTATTCATGGCTGAAAGGTCATGGTTGCGTCGTCAATTTGATTAATGTCTTTGACCAAAGTGAAATGTATTGTTGTGATAAATATTGATGACATTATTGATATATTGAGTGACATATTGATCAGCTATCTCGTCCTATGGTGTCTCTCAACTGGGTCAAAAGATTCATTGGCCTAAAACGAGTCCTAATGTGTAATAAATTAACATAAAAGGACGCGTTAGCAGTTCCGGTAGCAGAGCGACGGTTTGGCCCTTTGGGGCCCTAGGACGGAAAATCATTGTTTAATCTGTTTTTCTGTGATAATGCAAATTGGAGGTATGATGGGTTTCTAAATTCACTATGACTTTCCCGGGATCTCGGAGCCTGCCTAAGTGAGTTGGGAATGTTCTCGTCGTCATAATGTGTGTGGTATAGGGTTTTGCGCTTGCTCAGCTTATGCCTTTTTGAAGGTGATGGTGATGTTTGTGTGTATCTAGGCCAGGCAAATGTTGTTTTAGTAGGAGTGGGCGTACTCCGCAGTATGAGAGTAGGGAAGTTGGCGTACTTCATATGAGTGTGGCGCTTTGTGCTCAAAATTATCCACGTGGTTGGTTGTTTATGTACGGACCGGTCGTGGTCTAAGACTCCGGAGTATTTTGACAAGTGTAGGAGACACTTGAGTTTAAGTTGTAATCTGTGCGGTTTAATAGGTCAATCGGGCGTGGTTGACAAGTCAAGTTTGAGTCGAAACGTATTTGTGAAACCTTCGATGCAGATTTGGCAAGTTCTAAAGTGCACTAGGACGAACCATTGACAAGTCGAGAGTAGAATTCGCGGGTCGAATTCTGCTTGCGTATGCGGGAGTTGAGAAGGAGACAGTAGCGGCCGAGGCTTTAAGGGAAATCTCTGTAAAGTTCTGAAGTGAATGTGTTACCCTTCCTGTAGTAAACCGGTAGATTTGTGTTGTCATTAAAGGTGCTCGCAATAACTTTGCATTAGTTTGTGTGAATCAGTGAGGGGAAGACGAGCCGCAAGACTTTGTCAGCTGCAGTGTGTGAGTGTGGCGTCAGTGGTGCCGCGCTGAGATAGGTCAGTTGTCGAGAGGGGTTGCACACGGATTGGCTGCCATCTGTGAGAGGCAATAGGTTGAGAAAAGGTGGGTGAAGAGTGTCCTGGGAACTAAGTCACTTTCTGATTAAATACAAATAAGAGAAAATTGCAAAATTAATTTTGTCAAGGCATTTAAGAGCGCTCTGAAGGGAGACGCATATATTATGGCAACTGATGGGGAGCCTACACCGCCTGAGGGTACTCCAGCTTACATGGTTATGGAGGAGAAGGGTGTTGCGCCTTGTTTATGGATGAAACAGTGATGCAAATTAACAGAGAAAGAGGGATGTTTAGCATTCCCAGAACATGGGACGTTCAATCGGAAGGTGCTAGAGAACTTAAGGTGGATGCTAAGTACACAAAAAACCCCTCCGATGCCAGCCCAATATGAGGCTTTAGCGATTTGGGATTTGATGGCTCTTAAACAAAGACAAGAAAGGTTCCAGAGAAGACTAAAAAGGGCAGAAAAATCTTATGCAGAAGCTAGGTGGGATAACGGGAACAAAATGTGGAGACGGGGAATTGTTGACGGATTAAAATTGTTCCCAGCAATAACTCAGGGAGAAGAGTCACAGGGAAAGAAAGCCTCCTGTAAAACAGATAAAGACTCTAGTAAGTCTAAAGAGAATAAGAGACCTTGGGAAGAGGAAGATGACTCAGACGATGAAGAATTCATGGACCGATTATTACATGATCGCCCGCCACCTTATGCGGTGAGCGACAGTGTTCCAAGCACTAGCGTGGGTCCTGGGAACCAGACGCAGGAGAAGGGAGTTACAGATACGGTACAGACTAGTGATATTACTTCGATACAGAATGGTGTCAGTGTACCCACTGCACCAGACATGCAGATACAGTTGCAACCTCCACCGCAGATACAGAGAATCTATCCAGACGTTCCAGTATTTGAGACTGCTACAAATCTGATAGTGCCGCCATACCCGATATATACAAAATCAAGGTTAGTGCAGATTGAGTCAACTCTGAAATTGCTGTCCCAGCCGCAACCACAATTGATACCGGGGTATAACCCAGTGGCTGGTCCTCCATTAGTGCATGTCCCGGGTACTTTGGAACAGACCTATGGAGTTACTGCTCCACGGAGTTTGGGACCAGGTCAAACACCTGCTGCCATATCGTTACCAATTACTGTCGGTCCACCAGTGCCATTGTATGCACAAGGCAAATCTGGCGTATGTAATGTATGTGATCAGGGAGTAATGACCCAAGATGCGATAAGAGGCGGGTCCATAGGAACCCCCCAGATAATGGCTCCAGGAGAACAAGCAGTTGAAAAGCCGAGGTCCTTAATAGACCTTAGCCCAGTAGAAGCACCCTTGGAAGCAATGCGTCAGGCAGGGTTAGGGGTTTTTACTCCACAGACGATAAGTACGAACACCTCACAGTCGCCAATGATACATGCAGGGAACATTTCACTGCAGGGTTTTACAGTGCAACAGCTGAATGAATGGCTAGAAAAAACGTATACTTCACAAAAGACTACAATGACTGCAGTGGAACCGGAAAACGGCAGGGCAAGACGACTACCTAAATTTTGTAAGACTGGGAGTGGAAGCTGCTGAATTAAAGGGAGGTACGAAGGGGATAAATAGATTGGAGTCATACACTGAAGCAGAACTGAGATTCCTGTGCCCCAAGATTACCAAAGAAGTGGGCAAGGTGCATCAGAGATTAGTAAACCTGGCAGACAAATACAATATTGACATTGAAAACACTAAATATTTGAAAAGAAGCTACAGATTAGATTTCGATTCGAAGGATTTTGAGCACATGAGATCTGCTGGAATGAAGGCGCACTTAAAAGAACTATTGCAAAGTGCGCAAATTTGGGGTTCATTAGAAAAATGGGAAGGCAGATGGGCAAAGAAAAGAGATAAGGAAAAAGGTGACAGTCCAGGGTCAAGTCAAGTCAAAGTCTCACCTGATACAGAATCAGTAAAAATACTACCCATGAGAGAAACAGCTGGTGGTATTTTAGTACATGTACCGTGGTCCAGAGGAGACATCCTATCCTTTACTAATGATTATCCCAGATTGAGGGAGAAACCGATCGAGTGGTATCAGCAAATAGATAGGTTCGTGAAGCTTGCGAAGTGTCTCTGGGAAGACTTGAATACCTTGTTTGAGATCATTGTTCCGCCTGATTTGTGGCTCGAGTGTAAGAGAGGGGTAGATTGGCCGACGAAGGAACCGGCAAGGGATAAGGTGACCGGAGCTCCCTCTGAAGAGGTGATGAAGTACTATTACAAGGTGATTGAGTTTTTGAAACAAAAGGTGTCGCCGAAGGTGACTGATTGGCAGAAGATTGACCGGACCTCACAAGAGGTTAAGGAATCAATACATGCTTACTATGAGAGGTTGTTAAAGGCATTCAAACATTACAGTGGTACTGAGACTATTGAGCCAAAAGACATGAACCATCTTGTGTTCAGATTTGTTGAAGGGCTGAGACCGGAGGTCAGCCAGATGATTAAGAATCATTTGATTTGTTGGCAAGGGAAGCCGATTGATGAGGTGTTGCAGTATGCGAAATACTGTAGCGACGAAATTGAGTTGAAGCAGAAAAAGTTGAAAGAGAAAGTGATGGTGATGCAAATAAGGGCTGCACAGGCAGGAATACAGGGAAATGGAGTCTAACAGATGATACAGCAGCAACCGCAAATGAATGGTGTGTTTCAGGCGCAACCGAGAGGTCGAGGCCGAGGGTTTGTGAATCGCAGTCCAGACTTAAATACGGCTGTGGTTCAAAATGACGTACAAGGGGTGAAAAGATGTCACCATGTCACGCGTGCGGGGCGTGGGGCACTGGAAACGGGAGTGCCCGAATGTGGTGCAGGAGGGTGTCATTCAACAAAGTACTAATGTCGGTACATTGCAAAATGTACGAGGTCCAAAATTGAGACATCAAAATACAGATTTTCAAAATAACCTGGTACAGCCCATGCAACAGATGCAAATGCCGCGTTTCCAGCCAGCACAGATGCAGCAAGTACAACAGCAGGTTCCCATGGTACCTAGACAGCAAATGCAATTACCAATGGCTCCGATGGGACAGCAACAGGTCATGCTTCCTCAACAGGTCACAGGTCAGGTAATGAGTCAAAATAATACAGTACAGCAATTCCCATTACAAGGTGAAAATGGCATGAATGAAGAATGGTCGGATGATAGCTCAGATAGTGAAGAGTGCAGGCTTGCAGCATCACTAGAGGTGGACCAGAGGGGTCCCCATGTGGAGGGGAAGGTAGTGGGTTACAAAGTCTCGTTTTTGGTTGACACTGGAGCTACACGCTCTACAGTCAGGAGTGCAGAGGTTCAGAAATTACCACTTTCGGGGCGTACCATAACGATAGTCGGAGTAGCAAACCAGTACCTGACAAACCCGATTACAGATCCAGTGCAAGTTGAGATCGGCAACTTCAAGGGACTGCATAGATTTGTAGTCTGTGATTCAAGTCCAGTATCCCTATTGGGAAGGGACTTACTGTGCAAGACAAAATGTTCGATTACCTGTTCCAATGAAGGAATCGAAGTACAGACAAATAGTGACGATGAAGGAGACGAAGGTCAGTTTTCAGAGGAAGAGACAGGGACGGCAAATGAGGATTATCCTTTGATTACCTTGTTTCCGATGCTTACAATGATTGATCTACCTGTTGAGTTACAGGGAACAGTGACAGAGAAAGTGTGGGATTTGACCGGAAAGGAAGTGGGACTAATAAAAGGTGTGGAACCAGTTAAAGTACAAGTGAAGCCAAATGCAGTGTTTCCCCAGGTGCCACAATATCATATGGCACAAGATGTTCTTATTGAAGTGTCACAAATAATTGCAGATTTTCTGAAACAGGGAGTCCTGAAGGAAGTTTTGAGCAGTCCATGTAACTCTCCAATAATGGGTCTGAAAAAGCCCTGTGGGAAAGTCCGAATTGTGCAGGATTTGAGAAAAATAAATGAGATTGTGGTAAAATGTTGCCCCATAGTGCCCAATCCAGCAGTGATCATGTTTCAGGTTCCGTGTGATGCTGAATGGTTCACCGTTATAGATTTGTCACAAGCTTTCTTTTCGATACATCTTCACGAGGACAGTCAATTTTTGTTCAGTTTCAAATTCCTGGATAAAGTGTACAGTTGGTGCAGAATTCCTCAAGGGTTTTCTGAATCACCGTCCATCTTCAATCAGATATTGAAAAAGGATTTGGAATCCTTAGTACTGCCTTTTAACTCGACTCTAGTGCAGTACATCGATGACTTGCTGATTGCATCCAAAACAAGGGATAACTGTAAATATGATACAATTGCCTTACTGAATCATTTGGGAAAGAACGGACACAGGGTGTCACCCAAGAAGCTGCAATACTGTCAGAAAGAGGTGAAATACCTAGGGCATCTAATTGAAAAAGGGTCCAGGAGAATATCGAAGGAAAGAATAATAGCCATTTTGCAAATGAACCCTCCAACAACAAAAAGGGATGTCAGAATGTTTCTGGGAATGGTGGGCTACTGTCGCCAGTGGATACCCAACTTCTCGATCATCTCAAAACCTTTGATAAAACTGACAGGCAAGGAGATCAAGGATGAGCCATATACCATAGCCTTGTCCAAAGAAGAGCTTGAGTCATTCATGGAATTCAGAGAGTGCATGTGCAGGGCACCAGCGTTAGGAATGCCTGATTATACGAAGCCTTTTCTACTGTTTTGTCATGAACGTGATGCTTGTTCTTTGTCTGTCTTGACACAGGTCCATGGAGGTGCAAATCGCCCTGTAGCGTATTTTTCAGCTACCTTGAACCCCGTAGCAGCAGCCTTACCGGGTTGTTTGCGCGCAGTTGCAGCAGTTGCTCAGAGCCTTACGCAATGTGAAGGCATAGTCATGGGATACCCCGTAACAGTAATGGTTCCACATTCAGTTGAAATTTTGTTGACTCGAACTAAAACTCAGCACATGACAAATGCTCGTCTTACCAATTATGAGACAATCATACTAGGGTCACCTAATGTTTCGCTGAAACGATGTACTGTATTGAACCCGGCAACTTTACTTCCTGCTGAGAATACTGAAATTAACAATGAGGAAGGATTTGAGCATGATTGTCTTGAGGTAACGGAATTATGTACCAAACCATGACCAGATATTCAAGACACACAGCTGAAAGAAAATGATTGTATCATGTTTGTGGATGGGTCTTGTTTAAAAGATTCCGTCGGAACACTGAGGGCTGGTTACACTGTATGTACCATAGCTGGTATCATTGAAGCTTCCTGGCTTGAAAAAGTGTTCTCTGCACAAGTGGCAGAATTAACTGCCCTTACTAAGGCATGCCACGCAGCTGTGAATCTGAGAGTCACTATTTATAATGACAGCAGATATGGATTCGAAATTGTACATGATTTCGGCCAACTATGGTCGCAGAGAGGCTTCATGACCTCTTCTGGTTCTCCTGTGAAAAATTGTGAACAAATAAAGGATTTGTTACATGCGATTCAGTTACCTCTTGAAATTGCCGTGGTGAAATGCAATGCTCACGTTTAGTCACAAGACTTTGGGGCTCATTCCGAGTCCGGCGGGCGGCGGGCACCGCCCACCGGGCGGAAACCGCCCAAAGACCACACCGCGGTCAAATGACCGCGGGGATCATTTTGACTTTCCCGCTGGGCCGGCGGGCGATCTCCAGAAGATCGCCCGCCGGCCCAGCGGGAAAGCCCCTGCAACGAGGAAGCCGGCTCCGAATGGAGCCGGCGGAGTTGCAGGGGTGCGACGGGTGCAGTAGCACCCGTCGCGATTTTCACTGTCTGCACAGCAGACAGTGAAAATCATGGTGGGGCCCTGTTAGGGGGCCCCACGACACCCGTTCCCGCCATCCTGTTCCTGGCGGGTTTTACCGCCAAGAACAGGCTGGCGGGAAGGGGGTCGGAATCACCGCCGGTTCCCCTTTTCATAGCCCTGGAAGCACCGCCAGCCTGTTGGCGGTGCTTCCGTTGCCCTCCACCCTGGCGGTTTCAAACCGCCAGGGTCGGAATGAGGGCCTTTGTGTCTATGGGAAACGGTTATGCAGATCAAGTCGCAAGGTTTTGCGCATTGAACTGTATATCGTTCAAGGAACAGTGGGAATTGTTACCGCAAACTGAAAGTGACACATGTTTGAACCTTGCATTAAGGGTGGTCGATACCCTAGATGAGGTAAAGACATTACAGGGTCGTGCTAGCAAAGAGGAAAAACGTTCCTGGCAAAGAATGCAATGTGTGCAGAGGGCTGATGATTTGTGGGTGTCAGAGGAGGGGAAATTAGTTTTGCCAAACAGCCTTCTGTCGCAATTCGCCAGGCTATATCATGGACAGGCTCACCTTGGGAGAGATGCAATGATCAGGTCATTCAAAATCGATTGGTTTAACCCAAAATTCAGACATGCCGCAGAGGTTATCTGTCACAGGTGCATCATCTGTCAACAGATGAATGCCGGAAAAGGGACTGTGGTAACTTAGAGCCACATTGGGAGAGCTGGTGGTCCTTTCAGCAAAATGCAAATGGACTTCATTGAGATGCCTGTTTGTGGAGGACTGAAGTACGTGTTGGTGATTGTGTGTGTTTTCAGTCACTGGATTGAAGCCTACCCCACACGTAGAAATGACAGTCTCACAGTTGCAAAACTGCTACTTAGGGAACTAATACCAAGGTTCGGGTTTCCGGTCTCTATAGAGTCAGATAGGGGCAGACACTTCGACAATGAGGTGATTAAACTCTTGTGTGCCGCACTAGACATCGAACAAAAGCTGCATTGTAGCTACCGCCCTGAAGCATCAGGACTAGTAGAGCAAATGAATGGTACTCTGAAATCAAGAATGGCAAAGATGTGCGCAGCTACCAATATGAAATGGCCAGATGTATTGCCCTTAGTGCTGATGTCAATGAGGAACACCCCTGATAAGAAAACAGGACTGTCCCCCCATGAGATCCTCATGGGCAGAGCTATGAGGTTGCCAGCAGTACCTGCGAATGCTCTAGTGAATATCACAGATGATATGGTGTTGGATTACTGCAAAGGATTGGCTGACGTGATTCGCTCTTTCTCTCACCAGGTAGAGGCTAACACGTTGCCACCGATTGGAGATCCAGGTCACACCCTACAGGCCGGTGACTGGGTGGTTGTCAAGACGCACGTGAGAAAGTCGTGTTTGGAGCCACGTTGGAAAGGGCCATAACAAGTAATCCTGACAACAACCACTGCTGTGAAATGTGCAGGTTTTCCAAATTGGATACATGCCAGTCACACAAAGAAGGTAACGTGTCCAACTGACGAGGAACTTGAAGTTTTCGGCACAACAGCTCCAGGAAGAGAAGTCTCAGGGCCAGAAAGCAACCAAGAAGGAACTGAGACTGCAGGAGAGCCCACTGAGAACAGCCTCGTCCCTCAAACAGTGAATGAGTTCGAGAGAGGTGACAGAGTGCCTATCTCAGTAGAGGAGGCTGGGGAACTAAGTCAAGGAGAGGTTCTCCCAGAAGTAGACGGATACGGGTTAGAACTTGAACCCGTTACAGATCAAGAAGAAGAAGAAGGAGAAGAAGGGGAAATACTAGAAAGAGATCAGAGTGTGCCAGCATCCCCTGAGCCAGTTGCAGGTCCATCAAGTGAAAACACCATATCACAAGAGGAGGGTGCTGTCCAGCGTCCTGAAAAACATATCGGAAGAAGACGCATAAGGGTGATAACTGGCCAGAGAAAACACTTTTAAGGATAAGAAGCATACCAGATGAAACAATAATAGAGGAAACTGATACATCCCGAGTGGAAGATTTGAGTGAAGGAGAACTGCAAGGTGAACGCAGGTTGAAGAGAAAGAGAGTCGCAAACAGAAGATATACAGGTCCTGAATGGGCGTATGCTACAACATCTGAATGGCAACAAGTATTCTTAGCATTCTGTTTTGATCGAGAAGTACCAGGTCAATACTACGGTACCTGAATTAACTCAAAGGAAAGACTTTGTTAAAAATCGAAATTGAAAACTGAGGAAAGAGACTTATAAATTACCGGATGTGACATTAGAACCGGATTCGACTTTGAGAAACCTGA
Source organism: Pleurodeles waltl (assembly GCF_031143425.1). Classification (NCBI taxonomy): domain Eukaryota; kingdom Metazoa; phylum Chordata; class Amphibia; order Caudata; family Salamandridae; genus Pleurodeles; species Pleurodeles waltl. Next base: position 907,076,555 of record NC_090442.1, read on the forward strand.
TTACGACAAGCTGCTAACCTGATTTGACAAAGGGGTCCTGGAGTGAGTGAAAACGCTGTAAATACAAGCAGAGAGCAAGAAAGAAAGAGAGTTCTATATCATCCTCGAGTTGATTGTTATTCTGCTATCTGATTCTATACAGACATGGCGTATAATAGAGGTAGTAACAAGGGAAGTAAGGTGTGTGGTTGGTTAACCCTTATAATAGGTATTGTGTGTGCAATAATAATTTTGGGAGTGATTGTGGGAATGCCGTTGTTGGAGAAAAAGACTATTAACGCTACTTCAAAACCTGAAACTACAACACTAACACAGTGGGAAAGGTTTGAGCAAGATGCAAGACACTTGCATGAGGGAACTAATTCAAAGGGGGAACTTTCTACTAATGTCTTCTATCGCTTGCTGAATGAGTATGTGGAGATCATGGATGCGAAAAACTGTTATGTGTGTACCAAGATTCCTTCATCTGTGCAAGAAGGGGTTACCTACCATAGCCTTCCTTTAACATACGGGATTAGCTGTAGTTTGCTACTAACCAGATTCTATAATCAAGAGCATGTAATATTTTTATTCAAATCTGGATGTTGTGTTTTCTTTTGTGCCTGTGATTGAATTCCTGAACAAGCTAGCTAAGGAACATGATATAAAAATAGTTCGAGGATTCTTTGAGCTGACACTTACATTTGGAACTGCTTATGGACATTGCAACAATCTGACTTGCTTACTATCACCTGTAGAGATCACACTGATGATAGACGCAAAGCATTAAAAGAAAGATTAGAAAAAGGGTTAGAGAAGCGCACATATGCAAATGATTATGCTTACACCCAATCAAAACGCAAGGCAAACTAGCCATAGATACATTACATGTAGGTAGGCTTTGTATATATAGGCCAAAATCTGAACAGGACAATTTGTTTGTGGGAACGAGTGAATGTAGACATGTGTTCTTGTTTCAGAGTAAGTGGACATTTATGTTGAATGGACAGGATCCAACGATCCCTGGGATCTATTACATCTGTGGACTTAATGCTTATTACCGTCTCCCTAAGGGATGGTATGGGACATGTTATTTGGGAATAGTTTTCCCAAAGACTTACCAAATTGATGACTTAAAGCAAATACCTAAAATGTCTGAATTACAACATGCTAGACAAAAACGAGAATCAGTGGCTGCTGTCATTGGTGATATATTTGGAGCTATAATCCCTTCAGTAGGGGTTATCTTGAATTCTATGAAGATTCAAAAGTTGTCTACTATTGTGGATAACATGCTGACAAATTTTACAGGGGCTATACTCCTGATGGATACTGAACTTGCTGCAGAAAGAGCTATGACTCTTCAAAATCGGCTTGCTTTAGACATTCTTTTAGCAAAGAGTGGAGGGGTCTGCAAGATGCTCAACGAGCGTCACTGTTGCTCGTTCATTCTGGATAATAGTAAAAAGATTAGAAGTATGCTTACTAACCTAACTAAAGATAGTGCAGATTTGAAGGATTTGAAGGAACCTGGAGTTTGGGAGAAATTTGGAAAGGGAATTGCCAGAGTAGGGAGCTGGTTTACCAACATTTGGAATGGGGTACTTGCAAAAATACTAATGGGTCTATTAATTGTTCTGGCCTGTCTATTAGGATTATGGGGGGCATGCAAAATCAGGGATAACAGTAAGAGAAATTGGACCAAAAGAACCAGGAGAAATGAAGAAAGTGAAAGAGAGAAAATGTTCAATGAAATTTGGGAAAGTTCACATAAGGGGCAAGATGTTGAAATTCGCATTATGCGTAAGGTGAAAAATTTTAAATTAAAGGTTAAAAGGGAAAGGTTTGTGTGATGACGAGCGTCATCAGAGGAGGGACTGAGAGAGTGTAGCTTACATAACCTATATTAAAATGAAATGTTTATATCAATGTGTAATGATGCTGCATAGAAAACAATAACAATGGCGATTTTGCTTAAACGTGCACCTGAATTATGACCACGAAGAGTGGCCACCAATGTATACGCAAATTAATAATGGTGAATAAAATGTTTATGTTATGTTTAAATAAGCTTATATTAACATTTATGTTACTGCATCTGTATTGAGAATCTTTATAGGCCTTAAGTTAGCATGAGCTGCGGGTTTTAGCTGCCCAGCTCTCATATTAAATGCATTTTTTTGTTCTTCCAGTGTGCTGACTTGCAAAGGGCCATGACCCTGTAAATGTTCTTTTTCTTCAACTTGGAAGACGATTGTAACCAAATAAATTCCGTGCCCAAGCACATATTCTGTGCCTTGGTTTAAAAGTTATAAATAAATTTAAACAAATGTAGATTAATGAAATGTACAAGGTCACTTAGACCGATGGACAATGAATCTGCTGAACCAAAAGACGTGCCAAAGAGTGAAGTAACACCAGATGTGCCACCTCCGAAGACGTCAATTATGAATACCAATCTAAGAAATGTGAATAAATGTGGGGTAACAATTGGGATTACCAAATGCTAAATTTGATAGGTTAAAAATAGTGGGGTATAGTTAGTGTTTGTTAGACTTTTCATCCTTGGCATGGTCTCCCTTAACTTTTTGCCTCTGTTCCCCAGGTTGTTGATGTGTGCTGGACTCTGATTTTGCTGTTTTTGTTACTCTGGGCACTTTACCACTGCTAACCAGTGCTAAAGTGCAAGTGCTCCTGTTTAAATTATATGTAAGTGGTTCATCCATGATTGGCATATTTGAATTACTAGTAAGTCCCTAGTAATGTGCACTAGAGGTGCCAGGGCCTGTAAATCAAATGCTACTAGTGGGCCTGCAGCACTGGTTGTGCCACCCACATAAGTAGCTCTGTAATCATGTCTCAGACCTGCCACTGCAGTGTCTGTATGTGTATTCTTACACTGTAAATTCGACTTGGCAAGTGTACCCACTTGCCAGGTCTAAACCTTCCCTTTCCCTACATGTAAGGCACCCCTAAGGTAGGCCCTAGGTAGCCCCAAGGGCAGGGTGCAGTGTATGGATAAGGTAGGACATATAGTAATGTGGTTTATATGTCCTGACAGTGAAATACTGCCAATTTCGTTTTCACTGTTGCAAGGTCTGTCTCTCTCTCATAGGATAATATGGGGGCTACCTTTAAATATGATTAAAGTGTAGATTCCCCTAGAGAGTAGATGGACATGTGGAGTTTGGGATCCCTGAACTCACAATTTAAAAATACATCTTTTAGTAAAGTTGATTTTGAGATTGTGAGTTTGGAAATGCCACTTTTAGAAAGTGAGCATTTTCTTGCTTAAACCATTCTGTGACTCTGCCTTGTTTGTGGATTCCCTGTCTGGGTCAGTTGACAGTTGGGTTGTTTTTCACCTCACACCAGACAGTGACACAAAGGGAGCTGGGGTGTGATCTGCATTTCCTGATTAGCCATCTCTGCTAGGAGGGAGGGGTGGAGTGGTCACTCTCATCTGAAAGGACTGTGCCTGCCTCTGACAATGCTGTCTCCAGCCCCCTGGTGTGTGTCTGAGGCCTTGCCTGGGCAAGGCAGGATTTCACAAGAAGGTGTGAGTCCCCTTTGAAGGAAGGTGACTTCAAAGACTAAAATGGGTATAAGAAGGGCACCCAAACTTACAAACTTTAGAAACACTTCTGGAATCAAGAGGAACCTCTGCCTGGAGAAGAGCTGATCGCCGAGGAACAAGTGCTGCCCTGCCTGTGACTGTGCTTTGTGGAGCTTTCCTGCAGTGCTGCTTCTGCCTGAGTAAGAGGGCAAAGACTGGACTTTGTGTGCCTTCCATCTTGAAGAAGAAATCTCCAAGGGCTTGATGTAGAGCTTGCCTCCTGTTATTGAAGTCTCAGGGATAGCAAAGACTTCTTCCTGCCAGCACCTGGAGTCTCTGGAGAGACCCCTACTCTGCTCTGTGGTGCCCTTCCAGTTTCTGGGACCCTGAAAGGAGAGGCTGGCAGCCTAAGGACAAAAATACACGCACCGCGCACCGTGCGGAGAAAAGATCGACGCGAATCCGATCGCGGCTGAGAAAACGACGCGACGCCGGCTCCGCAGCTGAGAAACGACGCCGCTGGAAACGCGACCGGAGAATCGACGCCCGGAGCAGGAGAAACGACGCGCAGCATCGCTGACGAAGGCTGAGAGATCGCAACCAGCGCCGCGGGACTTCGGACCGTCGCGTGGCTGGCTTTTTCGACGCGCCTCGCCGAGCTGTTTTCGACGCATATACCCGTGCCGGGTTATTTTCGACGCACACCGCCCGTGCGGGGTTATTTTTGCCGCAAACCAGGTACATTTTCACGCTAGCAGCGCTAGGGTGTTGTTACAACTACCTAAAGACTCTTTTTATTTTAAACCTTTTAAAAATCATAACTTGACTTGTGTATGTTGGATTTTTGTCGTTTTGGTCTTGTTTTGTCTAGATAAATATTTCCTATTTTTCTAAACTGGTGTTGTGTCATTTTGTAGTGTTTTCATTAAGTTACTGTGTGTGTTGGTACAAATACTTTACGCCCAGCACTCTGAGGTTAAGCCTACTGTTCTGCCAAGCTACCAAGGGGGTAAGCAGGGGTTAGCTGAGGGTGATTCTCTTTTATCCTAACTAGAGTGAGGGTCCTTGCTTGAACAGGGGGTAACCTGACTGTCAACCAAAGACCCCATTTCTAACATTGGTGACCAGCGGTCGGGATTGGACTTGTATTTGTACTTGACATACAGTAATTAAGTGTACACTACTGTTTTGATCTCAGACCACTACGTGACCACATACTACTAGTCTTGTGATTTTTGTTTTTTACTTGGACTGTTTTTCTCTGCATTCAGTTTCTTTTTTTTTCACTGATCCCGGGATTGACTTTGCTGAAACTTCATTTGAGAACTTGCTTTTCTGTTTTTGGAACTGTGCATATTTTCTTTTTAACCTCTCATCATGTCTCAGTCTGGAGATGCCCTAGCTGAAACTGCTTTTGATTTGGAGAAATTGGAGAGCTACAAGGTGGCTCAGTTGAAGCAGTTTTGTAGGAATGTTGGCTGTCCCATTGAGAGCTCATCCAAGAAGGTTGAGCTGCAAAAGGCGCTGAGGGCCTGGGTGGCAGCCAAAGCAGCTGAGGGACACACAGATGAGGAGCCAGAGGGGGAAGAGGAGTTGCAAGTCACTCACACTGATGTAGTGGGTGGGCCTGCTATGTCTCAGGGGAGAATCTCCAGGGCAGGTAGCAGTGTGTCCTCCAAGAGTCTGACACCTGGAGAGTTACAGGACAGACAGGCAGAGAGGGAGTACCAGTTGGAGTTGAAAAGGCTCAGTCTAGAGGTGGAACAGAGAAAACTGACCCTTGAGGGGGAACAGAGAAAGCTGACCCTTGAGGTGGAACAGAGAAAGCTGGCCCTTGAGGAAAGGAAGATAAACATGGCTCATGAGCTCAGTTTAAAAGAGATTGATCAGAGGAGTCAGTCCAGTAGGGATGGTGGCAGCAATTCTACAGTGCAGCCTGAGAGAAGGGTACACATCCCAAAAGACCTTGTGAGGGATTATAAGAGGGAGGATGATATCTACTTGTGGTTCAAGGGTTATGAGTCAGCTCTCCACATGAACCTGGTCCCTGAAGCTCATTGGGGGGCAGCCTTGTGGAAGCATTTTGAGGCAGAGGGGAGGGACACACTGACGGCCTTAGGGGATGCTCAGAGTCTCACCTACCCTGCCATGAAGGAGGCCTTACTTACCAGGTATGGTCTCACCCCTGAGCAGTACAAAGAGAAGTTTAGATCCTACAAGAGAAAGGAATCCCAAACATGGTTGGAATGTGTTGATTCTTGTTGCAGGTCACTGGATGGTTGGGTGAAGGGCAGTAAGGTAAACACGTATGAGGGGCTTTACAATTTAATTGCTTGGGAGCACTTGTACAGTTTATGTTTTCCAGAGCTGCGCCAGCACCTCATTGACAGCAAGCTGACTGACCCCAGGAAGCTTGCACAGGAAGCGGACCGCTGGGAGAGCACCAGGGTCCAAAAGAGGTATGGGGGAGACCACGCCAAGGGTGGGCAGGGTCCCTCCCAGAAGAAAGGGGGGGGTAAGGGCAAACAGGATGAGTTCTCTAAAGGGCCCCAAACTGACTCCCAGGGTAAGGATTCCCAACCCCCCAGTGAAAAGAGGCCATGGTTCTCCAAAGGGAAGCCAATGGCAGGTGGTCCCCTACGTAAGTGCTATTCATGTGACCAGGTGGGTCATGTGAGGGGGGACCCCAAATGCCCCAAAAGTACACCGGCACCCACTGGTGCACCGTCCCAGGGTTTGGCCAGTGTAGCGCTTGGGGAGGAGTTGGTTTCAGGTGGGTGGGAACCAGCAGAAATGACCCTTGTCTCACTAGGGGACAGTGAGATGGTCCAGAGAAACCTAGTGCCTGATAACACTAAGAAGTACAGGCAATGGGTGACCATCAATGGACAGAGGGTGGAGGCTCTGAGAGACACAGGAGCCAGTGTGACTACAGTGAGGAGTCACCTGGTGTCTGAAGAGCAGATTGATCCCCGGGTACTTCACCAAGTAGTTGCAGTAGACAACTCTGAGCGCCTCTGCAGAGTGGCGCAGGTTCCCTTTGAATGGGGGGGGGTCTCAGGTTCCTGGAAAGTAGCTGTGAGTCCAACCATGCCTGTTGATTGTTTGCTAGGCAACGACCTGGAGGATTCCCCTTGGAAGGAGGTGGAACACAGGTCTCACTTGGAGATGTTGGGTCTGCCTGGGTGGGTATGCGTATCCACCCGGTCTATGGCAGCCAATCAGGGTAGTCAAGAGCCCCTGGAGCCTGAAACAGTGGCCCAGGGGACCGCCAAGAAGAGGAAAGGCAGGAGGCGCGGGAAACCCGTCCCAGAAGTTCCCACGGTCCGGGAGGAGGCAGAGCCTGAGGGTGATGCCCCGGAACCTACAGGGGAACAGGTGGCTGAACTGGGGGAGGTCCCTGAGCTGTCGCAGTGGCAGCAGGAAGGGGGACCCACCAGGGAAGTATTCTGCACAGCGCAGAAGGAATGCCCTACTCTTGAGGGACTGCGGCAGCAGGCTGCAGCCCAGGCGGCTGGCGGGGCGCCAGGTACTCACCTGATTTATTGGGAGGATGGCCTCCTGTATAGTGAGCCTAAGGTTCCTGAGCCAGGGTCAGCTCGTATGCTGGTGGTACCCCAGGGCTTCAGGACCTTCCTACTGGGTTTGGCTCATGATGTGCCTTTGGCAGGACATCTAGGGCAGGACAAGACCTATAAGAGGCTTGTCTCCCACTTTTACTGGCCCTTGATGAACAAGCAGTCAGCTGCTTATTGTAGATCTTGTCAGACTTGTCAGGCAAGTGGCAAGAGTGGGGGGAAATGCAAAGCTCCCCTCCAACCTTTACCGGTAGTCAGTACTCCCTTTGAAAGGGTAGGAATTGACATTGTGGGGCCTCTGGATCCCAAGACAGCCCTGGGCAACAGGTTCATCCTGGTCTTGGTGGACCATGCCACACGGTACCCAGAGGCTATTCCTCTAAGGACGGTCACCGCCCCCGTGGTGGGACGTGCCTTGATGGGGGTTTTTACCCGCATGGGGTTCCCCAAGGAGGTAGTATCTGATAGGGGTACAAACTTCATATCCACTTATATGAAGTCTCTGTGGAAGGTGTGTGGGGTAACCTACAAGTTCACCACCCCTTACCACCCCCAAAGTAATGGTCTGGTTGAGAGATTCAACCGCACCTTGAAAGGCATGATTCAGGGCCTGTCAGAGCCCTTGAGGCGTAAGTGGGACGTCCTCTTGCCATGCCTTCTGTTCGCTTACAGGGAGGTGCCTCAAAAGGGACTTGGCTTTAGCCCCTTTGAGCTCATCTATGGCCACCCTGTGAGGGGACCGCTCAGTCTGGTGAAGGAGGCTTTGGAGAAAGCTCCTAGTAAACCACCCCAGGATGTATTTAGCTACATGCTGGCACTAAGAAACCAGACTGCCCGCTTCAGGCGTCTCGCTCAGGAGAACCTGGAAGCAAGCCAGGAGGACATGAAACGGTGGTACGACCAGAATGCCACTCTGGTTGAGTTTCAGCCTGGACAAAAAGTGTGGGTCATGGCACCAGTAGAGCCTAGGGCTCTCCAAGATAAGTGGACTGGGCCTTTTGAGGTGGTGGAAAGAAAGAGCGAGGTCACCTATCTGGTAGACTTGCAATCCCCCAGGAACCCCTTGAGGGTCCTACATGTCAACCGCCTCAAACCCCACTTTGAGCGAACTGAGCTATCCATGCTCCTAGCGACAGATGACGGGGTGGAGGAAGAGAGTGAGCCTCTTCCTGACCTCCTGTCTGCAGGAGAGAAAGATGGGTCTGTGGAGGGAGTGATCCTCTCCCCCTCCCTGACTGAGGAACAGCAGAGGGACTGTCGCCACGTGCTGGGACAGTTCGCCTCACTGTTTTCCCTGATCCCAGGAGTCACACACCTGTGCACACATGATGTGGACACTGGGGACAGTACACCTGTTAAACATAAGGTTTACAGGGTGACTGACAGGGTGAGGGCTTGCATTAAGGAGGAAGTCTCCAAGATGTTAGCCCTAAGGGTTATTGAGCACTCCAGCAGTCCTTGGGCCAGCCCAGTGGTCTTGGTCCCAAAGGCTACTGCTCCTGGTGCCACTCCAGAACTTAGGTTCTGTGTGGACTACCGGAGTCTCAATGCGGTCAGCAAGACTGACGCACACCCCATCCCCCGAGCTGATGAGCTCATTGATCGGTTAGGAGCTGCCAAGTACCTCAGTACGTTTGATTTAACATCTGGGTACTGGCAGATTGCCTTAACTGAAGGGGCAAAGGAGAGGTCAGCATTCTCTACCCCCGATGGGCACTTCCACTTCAATGTGATGCCCTTTGGGATGAAGAATGCCCCTGCCACCTTTCAGAGGTTGGTCAACCAGGTGTTGGCAGGACTGGATGAGTTCAGTGCCGCCTACCTGGATGACATTGCTGTGTTTAGTTCCACATGGGAGGAACACCTGCAACACCTCTGGAGAGTGTTAGAGGCCCTGCAGAAGGCAGGCCTCACTATTAAGGCGAGCAAGTGCCAAATAGGGCAGGGTTCTGTTGTGTACTTAGGACACCAGGTGGGGAGTGGCCAGGTGGCACCCCTACAGCCTAAGATTGACACGATTCTGGCGTGGGAGCCTCCCAAGACCCAGACTGAAGTGAGAGCCTTTTTAGGTCTCACAGGATACTATAGGAGGTTCGTCAAGGGATATGGTACCATTGTTACCCCCTTAACTGAGTTGACTTCTAAGAAGCAACCCAAGAAAGTGATCTGGACAGAGGCTTGCCAGAACGCTTTTGATGCCCTGAAGGCTGCCATGTGCACAGCACCTGTGCTGAAGGCACCTGACTACTCCACGGAGTTTGTTGTACAGACAGACGCCTCAGAGCATGGTATTGGAGCAGTACTCTCACAGCTAAATGAAGAGGGCCTAGATCAACCCGTAGCCTTCATTAGCAGGAGGTTACTACCCAGGGAACGTAGGTGGAGTGCCATAGAACGTGAAGCGTTTGCTGTGGTCTGGGCACTGAAGAAGCTAAGACCCTACTTGTTTGGGACTCACTTCCGAGTTCAGACCGACCACAGACCCCTCAGATGGTTAATGCAGATGAGGGGTGAGAACCCAAAACTGTTGAGGTGGTCCATTTCCCTACAGGGGATGGACTTTACGGTGGAACATCGACCCGGTACAGAACACGCCAATGCTGATGGTCTGTCCAGGTTCTTCCGCCTTAGTGATGAGAACTCCCATGAGGTTGGGTAGTTGCTCCCCACTTTTAGCTGGGGGGGACACGTGTTAGACTTTTCATCCTTGGCATGGTCTCCCTTAACTTTTTGCCTCTGTTCCCCAGGTTGTTGATGTGTGCTGGACTCTGATTTTGCTGTTTTTGTTACTCTGGGCACTTTACCACTGCTAACCAGTGCTAAAGTGCAAGTGCTCCTGTTTAAATTATATGTAAGTGGTTCATCCATGATTGGCATATTTGAATTACTAGTAAGTCCCTAGTAATGTGCACTAGAGGTGCCAGGGCCTGTAAATCAAATGCTACTAGTGGGCCTGCAGCACTGGTTGTGCCACCCACATAAGTAGCTCTGTAATCATGTCTCAGACCTGCCACTGCAGTGTCTGTATGTGTATTCTTACACTGTAAATTCGACTTGGCAAGTGTACCCACTTGCCAGGTCTAAACCTTCCCTTTCCCTACATGTAAGGCACCCCTAAGGTAGGCCCTAGGTAGCCCCAAGGGCAGGGTGCAGTGTATGGATAAGGTAGGACATATAGTAATGTGGTTTATATGTCCTGACAGTGAAATACTGCCAATTTCGTTTTCACTGTTGCAAGGTCTGTCTCTCTCTCATAGGATAATATGGGGGCTACCTTTAAATATGATTAAAGTGTAGATTCCCCTAGAGAGTAGATGGACATGTGGAGTTTGGGATCCCTGAACTCACAATTTAAAAATACATCTTTTAGTAAAGTTGATTTTGAGATTGTGAGTTTGGAAATGCCACTTTTAGAAAGTGAGCATTTTCTTGCTTAAACCATTCTGTGACTCTGCCTTGTTTGTGGATTCCCTGTCTGGGTCAGTTGACAGTTGGGTTGTTTTTCACCTCACACCAGACAGTGACACAAAGGGAGCTGGGGTGTGATCTGCATTTCCTGATTAGCCATCTCTGCTAGGAGGGAGGGGTGGAGTGGTCACTCTCATCTGAAAGGACTGTGCCTGCCTCTGACAATGCTGTCTCCAGCCCCCTGGTGTGTGTCTGAGGCCTTGCCTGGGCAAGGCAGGATTTCACAAGAAGGTGTGAGTCCCCTTTGAAGGAAGGTGACTTCAAAGACTAAAATGGGTATAAGAAGGGCACCCAAACTTACAAACTTTAGAAACACTTCTGGAATCAAGAGGAACCTCTGCCTGGAGAAGAGCTGATCGCCGAGGAACAAGTGCTGCCCTGCCTGTGACTGTGCTTTGTGGAGCTTTCCTGCAGTGCTGCTTCTGCCTGAGTAAGAGGGCAAAGACTGGACTTTGTGTGCCTTCCATCTTGAAGAAGAAATCTCCAAGGGCTTGATGTAGAGCTTGCCTCCTGTTATTGAAGTCTCAGGGATAGCAAAGACTTCTTCCTGCCAGCACCTGGAGTCTCTGGAGAGACCCCTACTCTGCTCTGTGGTGCCCTTCCAGTTTCTGGGACCCTGAAAGGAGAGGCTGGCAGCCTAAGGACAAAAATACACGCACCGCGCACCGTGCGGAGAAAAGATCGACGCGAATCCGATCGCGGCTGAGAAAACGACGCGACGCCGGCTCCGCAGCTGAGAAACGACGCCGCTGGAAACGCGACCGGAGAATCGACGCCCGGAGCAGGAGAAACGACGCGCAGCATCGCTGACGAAGGCTGAGAGATCGCAACCAGCGCCGCGGGACTTCGGACCGTCGCGTGGCTGGCTTTTTCGACGCGCCTCGCCGAGCTGTTTTCGACGCATATACCCGTGCCGGGTTATTTTCGACGCACACCGCCCGTGCGGGGTTATTTTTGCCGCAAACCAGGTACATTTTCACGCTAGCAGCGCTAGGGTGTTGTTACAACTACCTAAAGACTCTTTTTATTTTAAACCTTTTAAAAATCATAACTTGACTTGTGTATGTTGGATTTTTGTCGTTTTGGTCTTGTTTTGTCTAGATAAATATTTCCTATTTTTCTAAACTGGTGTTGTGTCATTTTGTAGTGTTTTCATTAAGTTACTGTGTGTGTTGGTACAAATACTTTACGCCCAGCACTCTGAGGTTAAGCCTACTGTTCTGCCAAGCTACCAAGGGGGTAAGCAGGGGTTAGCTGAGGGTGATTCTCTTTTATCCTAACTAGAGTGAGGGTCCTTGCTTGAACAGGGGGTAACCTGACTGTCAACCAAAGACCCCATTTCTAACAGTGTTCAATAGAATTTTGGGGGAATGTACTACGAAAAAGGGATAAAAACCCATGTCACAGAAGGGTCATTAGAATTAGGTAGGGAATGCTATTGATTTTATCCAGAAACTCTGTCACTCTGTTTGGTGACTGAGACTTATTAAAACCATCCTCACCCATAGACTGCCCATTTACACATTTCCTCCTTAAGAGGAAAGTGCCCCTATGCCCTTTAGTTGAGTTTAGACTGATGGCGTTTTGACTGATGTCTTGAAGACGAAGACTGAACCTGGGCGCTGACCTAATCCTTGGAGGGTAATTATGACAATGCAATTTGTCTGTGTGCTTTTCCTTTCTAGGTACCAACTGCTCGCTTTTTGACAGAGACCATAGCTAGATGTTTTCCAAATTGGTGTTCTAAATTGTTTTGCATGAAGCCCAACATGCCAATGCTAATTAGTGGTTAGGACAGGTGATCATCAAATTGACGCAAATAGAAAAACGACTGACATTATGCTATGTTGAACTGACGCGTATTTGACACTTTGCTGTATTCTGATCTATGTTTGCGCCGTGTTATATTCTGATGTTTATGATTTTTGCCTTATTGAAATCTTACCAAAGTTGCCATATCGTAACTATGCTGTTGTGTTTCTTGGCTTTAAGATTGACGCACTTAATCTTAGATTGTAACTAATAGGGAATAAAATTCATAAAATTCTATTAAAAGGTGTGGTTATTCATGGCTGAAAGGTCATGGTTTGCGTCGTCAATTTGATTAATGTCTTTGACCAAAGTGAAATGTATTGTTGTGATAAATATTGATGACATTATTGATATATTGATTGACATATTGATCAGCTATCTCGTCCTACGGTGTCTCTCAACTGGGTCAAAAGATTCATTGGCCTAAAACGAGTCCTAATGTGTAATAAATTAACATAAAAGGACGCGTTAGCAAAACAAAAATAAACCCTCATAATAATCACCGAACTCTCCTCCACTCCAACATCTGTGTGTGTGTGTGTGTACTATATCCAGGGTTCAAGGTGAGGGTTCGCGTATCTACAAACAACCTTTGCAAATAAAGGTTTCTCTGACTGTGTTGTCTGAATCATAATACTGTGAACCTGAGTGAAGCTAATTTTTCATAGGGAAGAGTAAGAAACACCTGTCTGTTCACCTTTTCTGCCAAGGGGGCCTGACACATATTACTCCTTATGGCTAAGGAGAGATAACTGGGAGTGCCACCCCTTTCCCAAATGGAAAGGTTCACAAAATAACATCCAACATGGGGCACAAAGTTCAAGGGGCTCTGTGGTCCAAGAACCCTGAAATAAGGTATAGACCCACAGAATTAAACCTCAGATGTCTAGAGCTATTCTGTGATCATTCTCAGATATAGAGGAGGTGCCCCCTAGTCCTGCAGGGATTTGGTAAGCACTTAGGTACAAATGATTATCTCTTATGGTCAGTACTGTGATTGAGTCTTTGTGAGCAATGGCTGGAGAATCAGAGGAGGTGAAGTAGAAGGAAATAGAAATCCCAAAGAATGTTCACCCAGTTCTTCCTGCCAATTTGATGGTGAGGGGATTTCAATTAAGTAGAGGTGAAGTTATGCTAGTGGTTGGAGCAGATCCTGTATGTACTATTGGAGTATTGTACCTTGATCTAGAAGCTGCTAATGCTGCAGGACTATCCACATAGCATGTCAAGATGGAACATCCAACTCAATATGATCCATATGTGTATACTTAAGTGCCTTGATTGACAATGAACATTATAGATTTTTCAGGAAACGCTCCCTCACATAATACAAATGGTACAGCTAGGTCCATTCATAATGCCAGATCAAAAGTGACCGGTGCTTGCTACATGTTAAACGCATCCACTTATCGACTGCCTATCAACAGCAGAAACTAGAGAAAAGCTCATTGAGATCATGAACATATTTTGAGAGTTGAGACTGTGTGTATTGCAACACTGAGGCACTGAGAGAGTAGGCACTGTGCAAACATTCACACGAACACAGGCTACAGCTTTAAATGCACAAAAATGAATTTGATAGTGTGGTGTTGCCCAACAAACAGAATGAAATACCATTTTGTTTAGCAAAGAAGACCTATCAATTAATAGCAGTGTTTCTTCACTATGCCCCAGAGATGATCAACACCAAATATATATGTATTCACCGATGGGTATGGCACTGAATGTACAGCTATGTCAGTCAAGGGGAAGCATATTTTATTGGAATATTCATGGCATGCCTTCCATTGTGGTGTTGCAGGAACTATTAATACAAATACAGGATACAGAGTTCACCTGCAGCAGATTTAGGGGTGAGGCTCTTAGATTACAAACACATTAGCCACAATATTACTTGGCAATATTAAAAGTGATGTAGCAGTATTGGCTATTCATCAAATGCATGATGCTACTTCACAAGATCGGAATGAGGTGGAGTTACCAAGTATAATATCCATGCCTCCATGCATCAGGGATGAAACTACAAAGATCCCAATTAAAAAGCAGAGACAAAACTGAAAATCTACCAAAAGAAAGGAAGCCGGAACTGCAATGGCCACAAGGGGAGAGTGCAAAGTTCTGGGTTGAATATAAATAGAAGCCACAATTTTAGTGTAAGGATGAAGAATAGAGAGGATATAATCTCCGTGAGATGGATATCTATCCTCTGATGAGCGCTCTTCTTATTTTTGATAAGATCAGGGAGGTAAGAAAATGTAATGAAGCAAGAGTGCCTGTTCTTCCATGGAACCTGACAAGTAACAATCCTATCAGCAGCATACAGGAGACAATCGAGGATTAGGACCCTTAAAGCCATTTTTTTACCCATTCCGTGCTGAGACCGGAATGATTCAGTCCTCAGACACAGTGCACGTGTGCTGAGGATGGAACTGTTCCGTCCTCTGCACATGATCAGGAAATCCTTCTGCTGTTAATGGCAGAGGAATGTCCTTTTTGCTAAAACAGTTTCAGGAGACCGGGAAGAGCTTTTCCAGCTCCCGAGGCTGTTTTGGGGTTTCAGTGAGATGTCATTTTACTGAAAAAGAAAGTGAAATGAGCAGATCCCCTTTCCAATGGCACCCTTCCCTAGTGGATCCCTGCTTTGGGATTGCCGCAGGAGGGTGCTCCCCAAGCAGCAATCCACTCCACTAGGCACCAGGGAGGGGAGCATCAGTCTTTCTGGCACTAATCCCTTATCTGCCCCACAAGGTGGGGGGCGAAGGAGGTTGCCCCAATGGGCATGGCAGTGCACCCACCAGTCACAGATACCCCTGGGGGGCAGGTGGCTGTTATTACCCCCGATCTGCCCCTGAGGGAGGCCAGAAGGCCCACTAGACACCAGGGGTTCTTTTGAAAAAGAAAAAAAAAAAAAAAAAGAGGGGCGGGATTGCCCAAAATGGGCATGACAATGCCTCCATCCCAAAGGTACAAATAAAAACAGTCTTTCTGCCCCTCTGCAGTACAGATGGGGGTTATTACACTTGAACTACCCCCAGGGGTCAATGGGGGTTATTAACCCTGATCTGCCCCTCCAGGGGCAGAAAGCCCATTAGACACCAGGGATTTGATTTTAATAAAAGAGGGGTGGTGGCTGCCCACAATGGGCATGCCAACCCCCCAGGCACAAATGAGAACAGTCTTATTTCTCCCCCGGAGGGTAATATATGGATTATTACCCCTGATCTGTCCCCCAAGGGGGTCAGAAAGCTCACTAGACACTGGGTATTTTTTAAATAAAATTTGGGTGGAGGCTGCCAAAAATGGGCACGGCCATGCCCCCACCCAAATAAAAGGGGGGCTTAAGTCTTTCTGTCCCCATGGGGGCAATAGCCACCATTCTGACCCTCCATGGGGAAAGAAAGCCTACTAGGCACCAAGGATTATATTGTTTTAGAAAAGTCTAGAGGTGGGGGCTGCCCAGAATGGGCATGGCAATGCCCCCATTCCCCAAAAAATGGCCACAGTTTCTCTGCCCTCGTGGTAATCAAATGGGGTAATTACCCCTGATCGGCCCCCTGGGGAGGGAAGCAGAAAAAACACTAGACAGCAGGGAATATTTTTTTCGAAAAAAGAGCGGTGAGGACTGTCCACCACTACTGGCATGGTTATGCCCCCCACCTCAACTGAAGGGGGCAACAGACTTTCTGCTCCCCCGTGGACTAAAGCATCTCACCCCAATGGCAAGCAAGAGGAAATTTGACTCTTTTGGTTTTTGATTTATATGGACCAGGAGAGCTTGACTAACTCCCAATACCGTCCAACTTGCAATAATAAATGGCAACACTTTTTGGGCTTGGGTAGGCTGTCACCTGGAAAAACCTCCCAGACACCTCTGAAAACTAGACATCTGGGGGAGTCCAGGGTGGTGTGCTTCACACACCCTACATCATTTTCTTACCCACAATGCCCTGCAAACCTCCAACTTTGCCTGAACTCACTAGTTTTCCTTACATTTCTGTGATGGAAACTTGAGAAATGAACAGGAATCCACACAATTCCTACCACCCAGCATTGCCTCATCTGTACCATTAAAAACTCTGCCGCACATGTGTGGCTGGGTCTAGTGTGAGTGACAGTAATGGATCCAACCGTGGTCAATAGGAATGCTGGGTGGTAGGCTTTTGTGAATTCCTGCATATTCCAGAAGTCTCCATCACAGAAATGTAAGGAAAATGTGTGATTTGAGGAAAAACTGGAGGTTTGCAGGGCATTGTTGGTAAAAAAAAACAATGGGATGCATGCAAGTCACACCATCCTGGATTCCTTTGTACAGGTTGGCTAGATTTCCCTAGGTGCCGGCTGAGCTGGGGTCCAAAAACTACAGCTACCCACATCGGAAAAAGAGAGTACGTTTTTGCTGGAAAAATTAACTGTGTCCATGTTGTGTTTTGGGTCATTTCTTGTTGCAGGCAGTAGGTCTACCCACACAAGTGAGGTACCATTTGTATCAGGAGACCTGGAGAAATGCCAAGTAGAAGGAGATTAGTGGCTCTCCACATATTCCAGAACACTCCATCACAAAGATATGAGGAAAATTTGTTTTTTAATTAAAGCTTGAGGTTTGCATAGGATTCTGTGTAAAAACAAAAATGTGGTGAGAGCCACGCAAGTCAGCACACCCTGGATTTTCCCAGGTATCTAGTTTAAAAAAATGTACAGGTTGGCTACGTTTCCCAATGTGCCAGTTGAGCTAGGGTCCAAAATCTAGAGCTAACAACATCGGAAAAAGAGGCTCACTTATCGCTGGCCATATATGCTGCATCCATGTTGCGTTTTGGCCCGTTTCCTGTATTGGGCACTAGGTCTACCCACACAAGTGAGGTACAATTTTTACTGGGAGTCTTGGGGGAATGCCTGGTGGAAGGAAGTTTGTAGCTTCCCGCAGATTCCAGAACTTTTCATCACAGATATGTGAAAATGTGTTTTGTAGTCAAAGTTTAAGGTTTGTAAGGGATTCTGGGTAAATAAATGTGGTCAGAGCCACACATTTCAGCCCACCCTAGGTTCCCCTAAGTGTCTAGTTTTATAAAATGTACAGGTTGGCTAGGTTTCCCAAGAAGCTAGCTGAGCTATGGTCTAAATTCTAGAGCTACCCACATCAGAAAAAGAAGGTCAAATCGGAAAAATGTGCTGCGTCCATGTTGCGTTTTGGGCCGTTTCCTGTTGTGGGCCCTAGGTCTACCCACACAACTGAGGTACCATTTTTATCAGGAGACTTGGGGGGAATGGTGGGTAGAAGGAAGTTTGTGGCTCCCCGTAGATTCCAGAACTTTCCATCACAGAAATGTAAGTAAACATGTTTCTTTTAGTCAAAGTTTGAGGTCTGCAAGGAATGCTAGATGAAAAATGTGGTGAGCGCCACGGACATCAACCCTTCCTGTGTTCCCCTAGGTGGTTAGTTTTCAAAAATGTACAGGTTGGCTAGGTTCCCCAAGGTGTCCGCTGAGCTAGTGCCCAAAACCTAGAGCCACTCATATCGGAAATTTTGGGCTGTTTCCTGATGCTGGATCTAGGTCTACCCATGCAAGTGAGGTACCATTTTTATCAGGAGATTTGTGAGAGATAGAATATTAGAACATTTGCTATTACCAATTGTATTTCACTGCATTTGTGCCTTTCAAATGTAAGCCAGTGTATAAGAAATGTTGAGAAATACCCTCCATATCATACGCTAGTATGGGAACCCACAAATTCAGAGATGTAGAAATAACTACTGCTCCTAAACACTATATCTTGTGCCCATTTCAAAAATACATAACTCCTTGATACCCATTTTTCACTCTGCCTATTTTGCAACAAGAATTGGTCTAAACTTATAACTCAATGAAAGACCATTGTACAGGGCAGTTCAGTTGTTTGCTCTGGGTGCCTTGGGTTCCTGGAGAACCTATAAAACTATATATCCTGGCAACCAGAAGAATCTAGCAGACATAATGGTATATTGCTTTTGCCTATCTGCCATCATGACAAAAAGTTACAGATGAAAATGTTCTCACAAATGCCAATTTTTTCCTACTCGTTTTCAATGTTTCTTTTTTCAACAGGTATTTTCCTTAGGAAACCCTTTGCTGAATTTGTAATTTTGTCTACTATTCACAAATCTATCGTTTTGAGGATCAACCATAGGGTTCACACTGGTTTGCACCACAAACTGGAAGTAGGTTGAGAGCAGCAAAATAGGGAAAATAGACTACCTCTTAGAAAAATGCTAAAACTGTGGTACAACATGATTTTTTATTCAGCTCCACGTGTTCCTTAAAGCTGGGAAGATGGTGACTTTAGTATAGCAAACCTTTCATGGATGCCATTTTTGTGAAAAAACTAGACACATTTATCTGGAAGACGTTTTTCCTACTTTTCGAAAAAGAGAAAAAAAACTCAAAATTGTGCTGTATTTTGCCTAATTTCTAAGTCCTCTCAAATGGAATCCACAAACCTTGGGCACCTTTAGATTCCCCAGGATGTTTGAATAAAAGGACACACATTTGGCATGGATAGCTTATGTGCACAAAAAGCTATGGAGGCCTAAGCGTGAACTACCCCAAAAAAGGGCACAGCACTGGGGGAGGGCTGGGGGAGGAGGGACTACCAGTGAAGGGGTTAAGAAGAAAAGGGGAGCTGCAGCTAGGAAGCAACATCCTCACAGACAGAGTTCTATTGAGGAACAAAACACAGATTGTAGCCATATTAGACAAAGGAGCGAAAATAATTGCTGCCCACAAGAAGCTCATACTTCACCTGACTGTGAAAGAGACTAAGAACTATGTATCCCCTGATGGGAGTTTAAATAAACCTGATTTGATATTCACTTGCAGTTTGGGTAGCGGTGATGAAAGGCCAAAATAAATAAATAAAATTAAATACAAAATTCAAATACAAATTGAAGGAGATATTGAACAAACAATCTCAATCTTTTGTACTCACATGACTGATTCTTATGCCATATAGTTGCAAAAGGAGACCGTTCTCCACAATTTGTAATTGAGGTTCTACTATGGGCAGGCGATATAATGGGTACTTTTTTGTTACTATTAACTCAGCTACTTGAGGATCAGTATGCAGCAAAGTTGGAATTACAATTGCCTTCTTCAGTATAAAAAAGTGGGTTGTGATAAAAGTACAACACCATAAGTGATTCCTATGAGAGTTGAACCTCAAGATGAAAAACAACGTTGCAGAAAACCAGAAGCACAAAACATCTTAAACAAAATATGGGGAATTACAGTGCCAGGGAATAGTAATCCCATGGCCAACAGCAAGAAATATTCCTGTTTTTGAAGCCTGATAAATCTTTAAGAGTGATATTGGATTTTCATAATTCAAATTTACGTTGCAAAACATATTCAGGACAGAACGCACGCAGGACTGGTTAAATGATGTAATTAAGGTGTAAAAAAACGCAAAATCACTTTACATATATGCAAATGTTTTTGACACAAAGTTTGACACCAGAATCACTCTATTTAACCTCATTTACAATAGGAGTTCAGTTTGGTTTTACACCACTCCCAAGGGGTATAAAACATATCAGTAGTGTTCTCTGCAAGAATAACTGTATTATTGCTATGTGACATGAGTGTGGTATCATATTTTTTGTTTAATCTGTCTATTGAATTTTTCATTTCAACTGTATAGTAGTGTACATTGTATACAATTATACATGTAATGGATGAGGTTACATTTGCATATCAACAGTAAGAAATAGCGCTCAAGAGTGAGAAGTGGTCTCAATAATGTGCGCGATCCTACAGATCCAGTAAATTAGACCGAGATCTGTAATTTATATAACTGTGTTGTTGCAGTCCAGAATGTGATAACGTGTTTGAAACAATATACAGTCTTCTCTGACTCTCATGGGCTGTTGAAGCATAAAACAGGAGGAGGCGAAGGAGGGGAGGGTAAGAACAGAGAACTAAGTTAACAACTTTAAATCATACCAGTACCAAAGCAGTAACACTTTATGTTGTCGTAGTCCCTTGACACAATTACATGACACATCAGAGCAATTGAAAGTAACAGATTTTAAGTTTAAGTAGTGTGCGGAGTCTCTTCTGTACGCATGTCTGGGACTGTCACTTTGATTGGCGTCCCGTGTTGCAGGGAGTGTGGAGATTGGCTAAAATAGTGTCCCAGTTAGCTGAGATGGGGTATTTTCAGAGTCCCAAATTATCCTCTAATTATCCTCTCTGTGTAGTGCCACGCTCTCAGTCCGAGCCCATATAGGGACGGAGTGGGACCAGGCCTGTACTGTGGGGGTGGGGCACTAATGCTGAAAAGAAGGGCAGGCCCATTACACGTGAAGTAGTCAGCAATAACTTAATGACAACCAGTACAAGCAGCGTCTATTCTGTTGAAATATCGGTGAATTTTAGCTGGGGTCAAATAGGCTCTGTGTACTATGTAATGTTGTATAAGACGAAACTGGGCATTTCTAATAACATATGTTCAACCTGCTAACAACGTGTAGCCCACTCCTTGTCTGTGCAAGGACATGATAGATGTGTCTCTCAATATCAACGTAGTGGTGCAAGTGATGTCACCGTGTGGAAGTGTGGAGGTACAGTGAATCAGATAGCCAACGTTTTAGGTGGCGATCTGTGCCCAGCACATGAAGGTATTGTATGGTAAGATAGGTAAGATGCATTTTGGGTTAATTTGTCATGTCTCCCCATTTAAGCCCCAATGCCAGGGTGGTCGCAGCGAATCCCCTGGGCGTTCCAAGAAGGGCTATTGCTGGGGCATACGGTGTGGTGGATTTAGTGAGGTATAAGCAGTGATGGAAGCATCGGTAGGACATGAGTAGGAGCCTATGGCATGGCGGAGTAGGATTAGAGCATGAATGGGTGAAAGATTATGGGCTGACTCCTGGCAGGTGCGAGTGTGGCAGTGTCTGTAAACTGCAAACCCACGATCTATCAAGCCACCCACTGGAGTTGGGATGCAAGATAATACTGTTCATAATTTGGCACCGCTAATCCTTCCTGATCAGAAGGCAGATACAGTTTTGACAATGCTACCCTGTAAGGTTTTTGCCCCAGATAAATCTACACAGCAGTTTCTCAAATGATTGAAAAAAGGAGGTGGAATATACAACAGCAAGTTGGAAAAAATAGTAGAGTAGACATGGGAGCGCCATCTGCGATTTCAGTGACGTAACCGCCATTGTGAGATTGCTGTCAAGCAGATACAAATCCAAATGGTATATCCTGATGCCAATTTATCGAAAGCCCGCGGGCTGTAAGGTGACCGAAATACCATCAGTAATAAAGTTTGAGTCCATCAGTGTGAGGGTACAGGGAAATAAACAGGACTTCGCCCAACTGACCCATAGACCAGAGAGGTGCATGAATTGATTGAGCAGGAGCACAACCAATGTGGGAATGGTGTGGATATCCCTGATAGAAAGAAGTAAATCGTCTGCGTATACTGAGATTGTGTGTATGCCGCCACCAATGAGTATGCCCCAGTCCCCAGCTAGTGCATGCATCACAAGTGCCAAGGGTTTGATGGCCAAGGAAAAAAAGAAGAGGGGAAAGTGGGCGTCCCTGTCTAGTGCCCCTGTGTATTCGAACTGTCTCTGATATAGTATTGCCTGTCTTGACCCTAGCCATTGGCAGTCTATATAACAGGCACACCATCCGCATGAAGCGGGCCCCTATACCGTAACGTGGCAGCACTGCAAACAGAAAGGCCCACTCCAATAAGTCAAAGGCTTTTACAAGATGAAGTACCAGGCATCCAGCATGGAGCCAGTTGCCTGGAGCATACACAAGGAGCCAAAAGAAAAGTTGCAGATTAAAGTAAGTGTTGTGTGCAGGGACAAACCTGTTTTGGTCCAGGTGGATCAGTAAAGGAACCAGGTGAGCCAGACGATTCGGAAGTACTTTTACCAGTATTTTATAATCAGTGTTCAGTAATGCTATAGGAACCTAGGGCAGTGGGGTCCCTCTCTGGTTTAGAGAGGGAGATTAGCATGGCCTCACAAAGGGAGGCTGGGAGGTCGACAAGGCATCATCATCATTCATTTTCTGTATATGGGGGGCCAGCTGCACAGCAAACGCCATATATAATTCTGCAGGCAAACCATCTGGTACCGAGATTTACCTGTGGCCAGAGCGCGTATGGCTCCTTGTATTCAAATGAAGTGATGGGTTCATCTAGATCTGTCTGTTGTTCTAAGGTAATGCGGGGCTATGTGGTGCGGAGAGAGAGCAATTAGTTTCATCTGGGTCAGCAGTCAGTGTCACCTGAATTCCTGTTGGGTGTAAAACAAAGTGTTGTCGGCAGAGCGGAGTGCCATAATAGGGTGTTTTGGGTGTTCTTGTCTGATCGGTCATGCCTAAAGGGAACCTGATTTGCCCACTGTTGCATTGGTTCTAGCAGAACGAGCCTCATAATTGAGGCAACAAATCCACTCCAGCAGGGTGGCATGGGTATGCCGTGCCTCCGCAAGGGCGGCCCAGTTTATCGGGTCCGGAAGGGAACAGGTTTCGAGGTCCAGGACAGCGGGCTCAATCAAGGACAGTTCCCCTTCCATGTGCCAGTGCATGCCACCATTCGCTCCTAGGCAGTGTACTCTGAGTGGTGGCACTTTAAGTGCATTCCATTCAACTAGCCGTGATAAGGCAGTACCTGTGTGTAGTTCAAAGTATTCCTTGATAACGATGCCCAGTGCAGCTCGGAATGGGGGTCTTCCAATGTTGCAGTCTGCAGGCACCAGGTAGAGACAGGGGGGAAGCCAGTGTCCCGTCTGAAGTATAATATTGGGGATTGTGATCCGAGGGGGTGCGACCCAATTAATCTATATGTGCAATGAGGCGATCGGATTGAGGGAGCTGACCGGGTAGTCAATTCTGACGTGCAGGTTATGTGGTGATGAGTAAAAGGAGTATATTTGAGTAGTTGATTATGGAGTCGCCAAATGTCTGCTAATTGCCAGTGTTTGAGCCAGTCTTGTAGCGTTAGTGCACTGAAGGTGGTAATGGTGCATGGTAGAGGAGGGACTGAATGATCCAGGTCAGTACTCAATACACTGTTAAAATCGCCTCCTATAAGCCATGGAAGCACACTCCAACTGTAAAGCATGCCAGATTTAGGGCCTTATTACGAGCTTGACGGAGGGTTTTCCTCCATCACAAATGTGCCTGATATCCTGTCCACTGTATTACGATCTCTATAGAATATAATGGGCTCATAACACAACAGACAGGATATCGGTCACAGCTGTGACGGAGCAAACCCCTCCGTCAAGGTCGTAATAAGGCCCATAGTGTGTAAGAACGAGATCTGGTCTGCATTAGGAGCATAAGTGTTCCCTATCAAGATGAGCCGACCATCCAGTCGGCCCTTTACAAAGACATCCCAACCTTCTGGATCCGTGGCCACCTCTTCAGTCGAAAAGGGGACCCTGGACCGCACCCATGCCAGCACTCGTCATGCATATGAGGAGAAGTTAGTTGCGAAAACTTGTCCCCACCACTGCCATTGCAATTTGGTCACCTCTAGGAGTGTTAAGTGAGATTCCTGCATTAACGCAATATATACGGCATGGCATTTGTGGTATGAGTAAACCACATAGCGGCGTGAAGGGGTGTGAATACTACACACATTCTAAATTACCATATTAGTGTGAGTCATTATGGCTGTGGAATAAAACAGATATGACGGGCATCATTGTGAAGGTGATAGGCCAGTATGTAGGAGATGGGAGCATCTCCTGTGTGTCTGTGGACAGTGTGGGGCTGGAGCAACAAAACTGTACAACGAACAATAAAAACAAGCATAAACAAATACTAATAATACCACTAAAGCAGATCCACAGCATGTGTCTGCCCAAACCTGTGACTAACCTGTGTCAAGAACAGTGAACAAAATAAGGCAGGGGGAAGGTTTAAAGGTGATGTATCTTGTGTGCAAGCAACCCCAGTGCAAGAAAGACCATCATGCGAGCCAGCTATCTGCGGGTTCCCGAGGTGCTATCAACTTACGTGCAAATCCGCCCCCCACCCCTTGGGATGCACCAAGGGCCATGGGTATATAAGCACTAACATAGTCTAGAATACACATAGAAAGGCACATAAACATAGGCATATAAGGAAGTATGACATAGCAGTTACTTGCACATCAGTAGAATCAGATAATGAGTACATTGAACCAGTGCTGCAATGTTCAAATATTGTCATCCGATGTCTGCGGGGTCACATTAGGGATAGCCTCAGGGTCTGTCATGGAGAGCCATGTGGTGGATGAACCCTCATTGCTTGAGTCATACGCAGAATCATTGGCTGGCCCAGAGCCCAGTGTAGGGTCACGGATGTGGGCAGCCACCTGTGTCGCATGGCGCTCTCAGTGAAGATCTGTTCCAGGTTGGGGACCACTTTGAACTGGAGAGAGCGACGCAGTCGATGTCAGCGGCCGTCATGGTGCAACCCCCCCGACCATGTGTGGGTTCTTTCGACTGTGAAGAGGAGGTGGTTATTAGACCTGATGATTCGAACCAGTCCCAGTCACCTTGCGGGGAGTCATAGAACTGTGTCTTTGCTTCCAACACCACTATCTTGACTGCCAGGAAAGAGTTTCGCTGGTATTGCAACATCACTGTGTAGTTGGGAAAGAACATAATGTGGGCATTGTCCACCTTAACTTATGGGTTTCCGTCAAAACCGAGTCACGGTTGTGAAAATTTAGCAGTAGAAATATTAGAGGCCTGGGGCTGGAACCAGGGCTAGGCTTTCGGGCAGGGATGTGATTCATCTGCTCAATGGAGACAAATTGTGTCTAGCACTGCCAGTAGTTTTTTAGAGCCATCTTTCAACATATGCCACCACATCTTGTCCCTCAGCTCCCTCAGGGTATTACCCGGACATTGTTGCTTTAAGAGTGTCCCTTAGTGTCTTCATCCCTACCCGCCAGAATCTGGACTCAGTGCATGCAGGTCTTTAAATCTGTTACTAATTGCTGAGTTTTGGGCCACAGATCAGAGAGGGATGTCTCCGGCCAGTTTTAAATGATCCACATAAAGCAGCATGAGGTTGGCTGCAATGCTGTCAATTTTAGACTCTACTGTCATGCAGGTCTTTTCTATGGCTGCCAATACCACATCAAGTTTATTGCCAGGGGCGGTATTTGGCTAGTGTGATCAGGTGAAGCAGGGCCCATGACAGTAGATGACCGCAACAATGTCACTGAGGTATTAGAGCGCAGACGCCCCATCGTGGCTAGTACAGGAATATGATTCATGTTATGCAGTCCTGAGCAAAGAGTGAAAAGTCCCGCTTGCTGATGCCTATAGTCGCCTTTCAGGCATCTCAGCACAAGCAGCCCAAAACACCTAGCCTTCTCCAATCAGTAGCATTCTGACATCACTCTGTGGTGCGAACAGGAATGAAATGGCACAAATACATGGCTCTTCTCCACAGCAAACACCCGGGGCATGTAGTACTGTTCAGCAAGAAAGTTGCAGCTGCAGCATGTCTGATGCAGCCCAGGTAGCAGTGTCCATATGAAGCAGCGATAAGGAATGCTAGCCTGTTAGACCTGACAGCCTTAGGGTTGTCACCCCTAACTTTTTGCCTGCCTCCCTCCACTTTTTAGATACTGTTTTTGCTGGTTTTAAGACTCTGCGCACTTTACCACTGCTAACCAGTGCTAAGGTGCATATGATTTCTCCCTTTAAACATGGTAACATTGGATCATACCCAGTTGGACTATTTAATTTACTTATAAGTCCCTATTAGAGTGCACTATATGTGCCCAGGGCCTGTAGATTAAATGCTACTAGTGGGCCAGCAGCACTGATTGTGCCACCCACTTAAGTAGCCCCTTAACCTTGTCTCAGGCCTGCCATTGCAAGGCCTGTGTGTGCAGTTTCACTGCCAATTCGACTTGGCATTTAAAAGTACTTGCCAAGCCTGAAGCTCCCCTTTTTCTACATATAAGTCACCCCTAGGTAACCCATAGGGCAGGGTGCTGTGTAGGCAAAAGGCAGGATTTGTACCTGTCTAGTTTACATGTCCTGGTAGTGTAAAACCCCTAAGTTCGTTTTTACACTGCTGTGAGGCCTGCTCCCTTCATAGGCTAACATTGGGGCTGTCCTCATACATTGTTTGAGTGGTAACTGCTGATCTGAAAGGAGTAGTGAGGTCATATTATAGTGAGGCCAGAATGATGATACAAAATCCTGCTGACTGGTGAAGTTGGATTTAATATTACTATTTTAGAAATTCCACTTTTAGAAAATGAGCATTTCTCTGCACTTAAATCTTTCACTGCCTTACAATCCACGTCTGGCTGGGTTTAGTTGACAGCTCCCTTGTGCATTCACTCAGACACACCCCAAACACAGGATACTCAGCCTCACTTGCCTACATCTGCATTTTGAATGGGTCTTCCTGGGCTGGGAGGGTGGAGGGCCTGACACTTGCATGTCAAAGGACAGTAGCCTGCCATCACACGAAGGACTGCCACACCCCCTACTGGGACCCTGGCACACAGGATTGAACTAAAAGGGGACCTTGTGCACTAAGCCACTCTTTGAAGTCTCCCCCACTTCAAAGGCACATTCGGGTATTTAAACAGGGCCTCTGTCCCTACCAACTCAGACACTTCCTGGAGAAGAAACGTGAACTAGAAGCTGCATCCTGCCAAGAAGAACTGCCTGGCTGCCCAAAGTACTCACCTGTCTACTTTCTGTGAAGGACTGCTGCCTTGCTTTTGCCCTCCTGCCTTGCTGCTCTCTGGTTGTGGTGAAGAAGTGCTCTCCAGGGCTTGGATAGAGCTTGTCTCCTGTTCCCTGAAGTCTCAGGGCTAAAAAGACTTCATCTCTACAAGAAGGACTCCTTGTGCGGCGAAATTCTACGCACTGCCTGCCAGAAGCGACGCACAGCCTGCACCGCAGTGAAAATTTGACTGCACGTCGAACCGGAAAGACGCAGCCCGACTTCACATCGAGAATATAGATGCAGTGCCAGTGTAGCGACCGGAAATTCGACGCATGGCCCACCGAATCGATGCACAGCCGAGCCAGAACAACGCAGCCCGACTTCCAGAGAGGAATCGATGCAGCGCCTGTCGTGCGGTAGAAAATGTGACGCAACGCCCACCGAATCAACGCAGCTCCTGTGACTTCATCCTGCCAGTGCAGAAAATCCACGCATGGTCCCCGGGATGTCCGAAAACCAAGCAATCAAAAGAGGATCCATGAACATGCACCGGAAATCGATGCACAGCCGTCCCTGCATGAAAACGAAACGACGCATCGATGTGTGCTGCCCGAGAAATCGATGCACATCCCCTTTGTTTCCACGCATCTCCTCCTCTGCGGTTCTTTGTGGAGATTATGCACGCAAACCAGGTACTTTGTACTTGAAAGAGACTTTGTTTGCTTTTAAAAGACTTAAGACACTTTATCTCACTTTTACAGTGATATCTGAACATATACTTATTGCATTTTAATCATTTTTACCTGAATCTTATCAGAAAAGTATTATATATTTTTCTAAAAACTGTGTGGTGTATTTGTGTGGGGCTATATGGTGTTATTGTATGATTTATTGCAGAAATACTTTACATTGCCTTCTAAGTTAAGCCTGACTGCTCAGTGCCAAGCTTCCAGAGGGTGGGCACAGGATAATTTGGATTGTGTGCGACTTACCCTGACTAGAGTGAAGGTCCTTGCTTGGACATGGGTAACCTGACTGCCAACCAAAGACCCCATTTCTAACATGGCCCATTTATGTTGGGCATGCAGAGGCTCCAGAAAGTTGCAGAGGAACCCCCAGCTATGCCCGTTTAGCTCATCCCTAGTGTGTCCATGCACGTAGGGGCTCAGCCCCAAGAGTCAAGGAGCCATGCTGTGTTCTCTACAATATCTATCCCCTGGGGGGAGAAGAAATCTCACATATGGAGGGCAATGACAGTCTGGGGAGGGGGACTGGCAGGACACGCAGTTCATATAACCCAGCACAGTGGAGCACTGGTGAAACAGTCATATAGGTTCCCCCACCTACCATTGAGGATGTGTTTTAGGAAGCTGTGGTCGAGGGCCTGGAAGGAAAATTGAGGCCTCTCCAGGCTTCAAGTCAAGTGGCCAGCCCCGGATCGGGAGGAGCTGTGTTCAACAATTCCAAAACTCCTCAGGTGAAACCCAACCCAAATAGGTGAAAAGAAAAACAAAGAGAAAAACAAAAAAAGCTCGAACAAGAGAGAAGACAACAAGGTGATCCTGTAATCTGAGAGACCAGGGAGGTCTAAACTAAGAATAAAAGAGCCATGTTTTTAAGTGTTTTCAAAAAGAGGCGAAGTAGTTGATCTCAGCGATGTAGCTTGGCATAGTGTTTCATAACTTGGCATCTGCCACTGAAAAGTAGCATGCACCCCATCTCGCCTTTCAAAATTTAGAAACAGTAACATTCCTGCTTGAAGCTGATGTTAAATGCCTGGTTGGTCAATACAGGTGAAAGGAAGACCTGATGGCCGGTGAGCCCTTGCCATGTAGCGCTAGCTGGATTGTGCTAGGAGCCTTAAAAGACACCCTCTTCTTGACTGGAAACCAGTGAGGACTTTGAAGGTTTTCTATCACTGAAAAAAGTTTTGGAGTGCTGAGAATGAGACGTGCAGCTGCATTTTCGATCAGGAGTTTGTTCAGGGAGTAGCTGTTGATGTTAAGATACAGAGCGTTACAGTGGTCTAATTGCAAGGTGATCAACGTGATAGCCACTGATTTGCAAAGTTCTTCAGGAGTAGAAGGGAACATCTTGCTGAAGGATCCAAAAAGTAGATCCTTGTGGTTCTGTTTACCTGCAGATTGAAGTTAACGGAAGTGTCAAGCAGAACTCCAAGGTTCTTTACTGATTCCACAGGGGTAGGAAAGGGGGTCACAGGATTTCATCCACCATAGCTTTGATCCAATAGAGCTGGGCTCAAAAGACCATAAATTCAAATCGCTGCTGTTTGTGAAAATGAAAATGGTTTATGAAATTGTGTGGCAAATGTGACCTGTAGGATGTGACAGGCTTGTAATATGAAGTGGGAGGCTGTGAGTGATATAGAGGATTGGAACAATTTACCGTCTGAGAAGTGTCCTGTTTCCTATTATGAAAATATCCAATTTCTGAAGTGATGAGGTACACAAGGGATCCCAACGGTAATCGAGTCTCCAATCAGAGGTATTTTGACCATACCATTTTGGAAAAACAATGGTGATCTTGGCAATGATTTTAATAATACCTACTACATCTATTTAGCCCCGAGTAAGCGGTTTACCACTGACAAAACATGTGCTGGCTGTGACTATATTGGGGGGTTGTTGCTTTTATTGGTGATTTTAAATATGCACAGGAAATAGCAATGTATGATTGTACGACTAAACGCCATTGACATCTTTTCAAGACTGATGCAAATAATTTATCAGTGTAATATATTTTTCTGTAAAAATACTGTTTTGTTTTAAGGAGCTATCGAATAATAAAAACCATTAATCTCCTAAGTTATTTGGTTCTTGTAGGAAAATGCCACTGTTGGCATGGTTACCCCCTAACCTTTTGCCTTTTGTTGATGCTAGTTATGATTGAAAGTGTGCTGAGACCCTGCTAACCAGGCCCCAGCACCAGCGTTCTTTCCCTAAAACTGTACCTTTGCCTCCACAGTTGCCACAGCCCTGGCACCCAGATAGGTCCCTTGTAAAAGGTACCCCTGGTACCAAGGGCCCGGTGGCCAGAGAAGGTCTTTAAGGGCTGCAGCATGTATTATGCCACCCTGGGGACCTCTCACTCAACACATGCACACTGCCTCACAGCTTGTGTGTGCTAGTGGGGAGAAAAAGACTAAGTCAACATGGCACTACCCTCAGGGTGTCATGCCCACAACCCACTGCCTGTGGCATAGGTAAGTCACCCCTCTAGCAGGCCTTACAGCCGTAAGGCAGGGTGCACAATACCACAGATGAGGGTATAGCTGCATGAGCACTATGCCCCTACAGTGTCTAAGCCAATTCTTAGACATTGCAAGTGCAAGGTAGCCATAAAGAGTATATGGCCTGGGAGTTTATCAAACCTGAACTCCACAGTTCCATAATGGCTACACTGAATACTGGGAAGTTTGGTATCAAACGTCTAAGCGCAATAAATCCACACTGAGACCAGTGTGGGATTTATTGAGAAATGCACACAGACTGCTGACCTGGACGCCCCACAGAGACAACAAATGACTTGGCCCTAGTCCTACCGGCCTGTCTCCAGACTCAAAGAACCTGCAACAGCAACGCAACCAGAGTACCCAAGCGACCTCTGCCGACTCAGAGGACTACCCTGCAACCCAAAGGACCAAGAGACTCCTGTGGACAGTGGCTCTGAATAAACTACAAAGAAGAAACCATCTTTAAAGGGACTCCAGCCACACGCCGGAAGCGTGAGTCCCCAACACTCTGCACTTGACGCCCGCGGCTCGTTTCCAGAGAAACCAACACTGCAGCGAGGACCCCCAGGTGACTCCCATGATGTGGACACCCTGAGATGACCTCCCTGCACCCCCACAGCGACGCCTGCAGAGAGAAGACACCTACTTTGCACACTGCACCCGGACGCCCCTGAGGGTGTATTTTGTGTGCCTGTTTGTGACCCTCTCCCCCCCAGTGCTCTACAAAACCCCCCTGGTCTGCTCCCCGAGGACACAAGTACTTACCTACTAGCAGACTGGAACTGGAGCACCCCTAGTCTTTATAGGTGCCTATGTTATTTGGGCCCTACTTTGACCACTGCACCTGACAGGCCCTGTGTTGCTGGGTGTTTGGGGTTGACTTGAACCCCCAACGGTGGGCTGCCTATGCCCCAGAGACTGAACTTGTAAGCGCTTTACTTACCTGCTAAACTAACTTGTACTTACCTCCCCGAGAAACTGTTGATTTTTGCAGTGTCCACTTTTAAAATAACTAATTGACATTTTTGGCAAAACTGTGTACATTACTGTTTTACTTCAAAGTTCCATATTTACCTATGCCAAGTACCTTACAATTTATGTACTTACTTGAATTCTGAATATTGTGGTTCTAAAATAAATTAAGAAAATAATATTTTTCTATTTAAAAACCTATTGGCTTGGAGTTAAGTCTTTGAGTGTGTGTTCCCATTTATTGCCTGTATAGATACAACAAATGCTTAACACTACCCTCTGATAAGCCTACTGCTCGACCACACATCCACAAATAGAGCATTGGTATTATCTGTTATTGCCACTATCAACCTATAAGGGGAACCCTTGGGCTCTGTGCACACTATCTCTCACCTTGAGATAGTATATATAGAGCCAACTTCCTACAGCTGTATATTGAATATGGCTCCCCAAGATGTTGACTGAATTGGTCCCCTCTTCTTCACAGGGCACACTGGCACTGGCAAGCATGCAGGCACCTGTGCTCCAATCTCCGGGGGCAGGTGATCTTAGATGTTACCCCGCACAGCTGAGAGACTAGCAGGCCTTAGCCCCACCCAGTCCAGGTCACAGGCAGAAGTCTTGCAGAGCTTCTCCTCCTTGTCCTACAGCCCAAATGGATGCTTGACAGTTGATCATTTTGAGGGCGTTGAGCTCCCCTTCTTGTAGTCCAGGTCCAGACACCAGGGCCTGATTTATACTTTTTTAGCGCCGCATTTGCGTCATTTTCTTATTTGTAAGTTTGTGTAAAAAAATGATGCAAATGCAGCGCTAAAAAAGTATAAATCAGGCTCCAAATGTAAGTTAGCAACTGAGTCTTTAAAGTTTGTGATGGGGGTCTGCTTCCTTCTTACGTGCTCAGTCCTTTGTCCCTTCCTTCCTCCCGAAAGCAGTCTGTCACAGCAGGAGACACTCCAAATCTGATAGCCTGACAACCCAGGCCATGGGAGTGATTAGAGGTTCACACCTGGATGTCAGCCACAGTGATGTGTGCATCAGAAGGTTACAACAGGGCCCCAGGTCTACATTTTATGATTCTCTTATCAGCCCCATCTCCTTCCTGAGATGTGCCCTGGCCCCTTTCCAGTGACCTCTCGCTGAATCAAAGGGCACCTTTGAAGTGTACTGAAGAACCTGGCTCTCCTTCCTCCAGTGTGTGTCCCACCCAGGCCAGGAATGCAGGAATTCACAAATATGTCTGGGAAGATTCTTCTAACTCCAAATGCTTCTTCAGTCAGCCCTGGTTCTTCCAAAATGAAACCCAGAGTCTTCCATGTATTGTACCATTCATAGGCACACAGCATACACATGAAACCACATCACCACTGAACAGCACTACATACTAACTTGAGTTAGGCCAAGGGTGAGTTAAGAACCCAGCAGCTGAACTTTACATGAGTGAGCCTGTAGACTTCACCCTGCTGACACAGGTAATTAGGCCTGCTCACTATACAGTATGTTGCTTCCACTGCACTCATGCTACTTAACTTCTGGCAAAGACGCGTCCAATAAGAGAGAAATCTGTGAGACAGGCTCCATGTTCACCCATGACAACAGAAATCAACACCAGTGATCCAGATATTTTTGCATCAGGGGTACTCGCGGCAGTGGTGCACATTTGTCATCATTTGAGGGACGTTTCAGTCCCTAGAGTTTTTTTCTAGTACTGATGGCACATACATAGATTCTATGCTTCAAATGTACAGAATCCAGATTGAACCCTTACATTTCTGAACAATTATGATGAAGTACATAGAGTTTCATGGAACACAATTAAGGGTTTGAAATAATTTATCTATCTTCTCAGAGTGATCACCAGAAACTGCTGAGCAAAAGATGTTCTACATATAGGGGGTCATTCCGACTCCTGCCCGCCGCGGTCACCGCGCGGCCGGCGGGAGCCGCCAGAATACCGTTCCGCGGTCGAAAGACCGCGGCGGTAATTCTGACTTTCCCGCTGGGCTGGCGGGCGGCCACCTTCAGGCCGCCCGCCAGCCCAGCGGGAAAGAGGCTTCCACGATGAAGCCGGCTCGGAATCGAGCCGGCGGAGTGGAAGCTGTGCGACGGGTGCAGTTGCACCCGTCGCGTATTTCACTGTCTGCGCAGCAGACAGTGAAATACATTTAGGGGCCCTCTTACGGGGGCCCCTGCAGTGCCCATGCCATTGGCATGGGCACTGCAGGGGCCCCCAGGGGCCCCGCGATCCCCCCTACCGCCATCTGGTTCCCGGCGGGAGAACCGCCGGGAACTGGATGGCGGTAGGGGGGGTCGGAATCCCCTCGGCGGCGCAGCTAGCTGCGCCGCCTTGGAGGATTCCAATGGGCGGCGGTACACTGGCGGGAGACCGCCAGTGTTGCCGGTCCGACCGCGGCTTTACCGCCGCGGTCGGAATGCCCATTGGAGCACCGCCGGCTTGTCGGCGGTGCTCCCGCGGTCCACCAACCCGGCGGTCATTGACCGCCGCGGTTGGAATGAGGGCCATAATGTAATTTCAGTACACAAGTTTGAATTATTGTCTTATAGTCTGTTGAACCTGGCCTTTTCTGCAGGTTCACCCCATATTTTTGTCTTTCTTTGCTGAACTCGTTTCTGCTAGCATTAGGGCTGCACACTTTACTCCTACTAACTGGTAGTAAAATGTGTGTGCTCTTCCTTCCAAACATGGTAAAATTGGTATACACCAGATCTAATGCACTTATAAGTCCTTAGTAAGTTGTACTACATGTCCACAGGGCCTTTAAATTAAAAGCTACTAGTAAGCTGCAGCAATCATTGTGCCACCCATTAAAGTGACAGTGTAAAACATGGTTCAGGTCTGCCACAGTAACCTGTAGTACAGTTTTAAAACAGCCATTTCAATCTGGAAAAATAAACCTTATACCAGGCTTAAACCTTCCTCTTTAATACTTATGTAATCTCTAAGGTGAGCCCTGAAGGCCCATAGGGCAGGGTGATATTTACAAAGTTGGACATGGATATTTACATGTCCTGGCAGTAACCCTACTCCCCCAAAGAAGTTTTTCACTGCAGGAAGGCTAGCCTTTCAATGACTAACACTGAGTTAACTTATTACATTTAACTATTGATAACTGCAGTTTGGGAACAGCTAGAGAAATACTTCTTCCTTTCATTTGAATTGTAACTTAAAACCATTTTTAAGGCTAAAGTTGAATTTTAAGTTACAATTCCAAAAATGCCACTTTTATAAAGTTATTTATAGCAAACTGATGCCCCAACCAACCATCAATTCTCCTTATGTAAATCATGATATACCTCGTATTCACTTTGGGTTTATAACTAACAAATTAATTAGAAATTAATATTCAAATTACTCAAACATTCCCTGTGTATCCTGAATATAGTTATGATCCCAGCCCCAAATACCTAAACTGGATCAAACCCCAATTTGGTTGCTGTTGGTTAATTAGCAGGTGCTGTAGCACTTGAGGGTTCTTTGTTTAAAAAAAACAGGTACAGATTTTATGTCTAATCTTTATGTCAAAGAGATACAGTAGTAGAATTGCCATTTCCATATATATATCCCCTATTGAGAACTATTTGATAGAATAGGACCTTGAGGATGTCAGAATCCTTTCAGAAAAGATGATCTTGAAGAATTGTTCAGAAGACCATCAAGCTTAAATATAGGCAGCACTTCTTCCAACACCGTTCAGCAGACTGAAGTGGAGAAGCTTATCCAGCTTAAGAAAATACAAATCTGAACCACTCTATTATATGGAGAGTATGAGTGGATCACTTAAGAGCAGGCACAATCCCTCTCAGTTTACAAGTGAGGAACATAACAGTGGATTTAAATGATGACACAGAGTACCATGGTGATTTCAGTTACATTGTCACCAAATGTACCAGAAA
Source organism: Pleurodeles waltl (assembly GCF_031143425.1). NCBI lineage: Eukaryota > Metazoa > Chordata > Amphibia > Caudata > Salamandridae > Pleurodeles > Pleurodeles waltl. Next base: position 907,111,784 of record NC_090442.1, read on the forward strand.
TTGGATGTTTCAGTCTGTAAAAACTGCTGAAACCATTAAGTAAAAAAGAACTGGAATTGATTAAAGATCTTGAGGAAGCTATATTGAGAAATAGTGCAATTAAAAAGCCCTACTAGATAGGTTTGAGAAATAATTATCTGAATTCAAAATTAACACAGAGAGCATAAAGAAAAATAAACTACAGAAAGACATTGCTAAATTTTCAGTTGAAAGTTTATCAATTTTTAAAATAGGGATTACTATAAACAACCGGAAAACACTCCAGTCCTAACACAGTGCCAAGGATGCAGAAGACAGCGATTTATCAGCTTTTCAGACAATTCATCGTATTCTGTATTCTGATGGTGAAAGTGATTCAGAATCTACAACCTAGAACTTTCAGGGCCAACCGAGCACTGCTTTTTTAGTGAGAGGCCAAGGAAGAGGCTGAGGCAGGAACAGAAGAAAAGAAAATGGTAGCGACCCAATAAAGGCACTGGCACAGAAACATACAGATGGGGAAACGCTAACTGATTCCATTATATCATTTGTCATCAAGAAGACTGGATCCATATGAACTGAACTTGTCAGGAAAAGGGTTATCATTTATCATTTGTGCCAACACCACCTCATGATTTTGTGAAAACCAAAATGGAATTGCTTTACTTTTTCAACACATTATGCCTGAAAATATGTTTTGCTAATCAGGAAACATTCTCAACATTCACTTCGTCTGGTTTGAGAAAACCTTCTTTCTACCCTCTTTCTCAGAATATGTCAGTTGAATTGCTTGCCTTCGAGAAGACTGTGCTAAAGAATTTGGATAAGATTCAAAGTATAAATAAATAAATTAGAAATAATTTGCCTAAAGAAGAACAGCAAGCACTCCTCAGACTAATGCAAGATGATTAGATCATTATAAAACAGGTGGGTAAAGGGGGAGCAATTGTCATCATGGATAGGTGTAAATATGAAGAAGACATTTTGAGAACACTCCATAATAGAGAATATTACTGGGAGATTCAGGGAGATCCTTCCGCAAATACCAGAAGCAAAATTTAGGAGCTTCTCGAAGTAGGCAAAATGGGTGACTGGCTTATTAAGAAGGAAGACGACTTTTTGAACAATAGCAATCTGAGAACACCGGTTATATATAGCTTACGAAAGATCTAAAAGAATCCCATAAACCCACCAGATTGCCTAATAATATTGGGTGTCAGTTCGATATTAGAACCACTAGCCAACTATGTTGACATATTACTAAAGCCCTTGCTTAACCAAATTTGAAGTTATTTAAAGGAGACTATGGATGTAATTAATCAAATGGATGGAACTGAGTTCAATGAGTTGGAAGACATATTAATAACATTAGACATCATAAGCCTGTAAAGCAGCATTCCTCATGAATACGCATTAGAAGCAATGGAATATTTTTTGGAAACAAGAGAAAGACTCCATGTAGTTTGCAAATGTATTCATAAAATGGCAAATATTTGCTTGCCAAATAACTTCTTTGGCTTTCACCAAGAGTTTTATTTACAAATAAAAGAAACTGTGATGGGGTGTCCCTTTGCAACAGAAATGGCAAAAATGATCATGGCTTTGTACGAAGAGAAGTAGGTCTTAAAAGAGAACCCCTTTAAACATCGAATAACGTTATGGAAATTATATATAGATGATGTTTTGATGGTTTGGAGGGGCCCGGAAGAAGATCTTTCCCAATTTCTTAACTGACTAAACCAGAGGACTGCAGATATTCTATTCTCTGTGTCATAAAAGCAAAAGGAAATTATTTTCTTGAATGTGACCGTAAAACGTGGGGCAGGACAGTTGTATTCTACCTTGTGTACTAAGGAAACAGACAGTCATTCTTTTTCTACATAATTTATTTTTTCACCAAAGAGACTTAAAAGATAATCTACCATACAATCAGTTTCTGTGCATCAGAAGGAACTGTTAAAAGAAAGAGGATTGGTTTAATAATTCCAATAAATTGGTCCAGAAACTACAAGCAAGACATTACCCCAAGACACCTTTGAAAAGAGCAATAAAATGTGCCCGGTACACACCACGACAAAAGCTCTTACAATCTAATTTCAAGAAGAATATCACCTGAATGGTGTGTGTCACAACTTATGATACCACCACAAATTTGATTTAAAAGAATGATTCAAAAGACCTGGGACATAATCTGTGAATTTAGGGAATTCCAAGAACTAACATTGTTTTCTCTTAAAAGGAATAAGAATATTCAGGAGGCTATTGTGCGTTCGAATACATCAAAGACATTGCAAAGAAAAGACATGCAAAGCTTCCTTACTCTCCCTCAACCAAAGGACATCACAAATACAGGAATTGTTCATCATTTGCCAGTACAATTTGCAGGAGATGAATTTGTATATCGTAATCACTAAATAAAACATTAGGAATTCACTAACTGTAACACAACGAGTGTACTGAATTGTGTTATCTGTCCCTGTGGTAAGGCATATGTTGGAAAGATAAATCAGGAAATCAGAAATAGAATTGTACAACATAAATTGAGGATCTAGCATCAAGTACAACATGCACCTATGGTTCAAAGCTTTTAAGAAATGAATCATTCAGAATCGTATTTCAAATGGACTATTTTGAGGCAAATTACAGATGGTAATGTGGAAAATATCATGTTAAAAACAGAGGCCTACATGATACTCAGTCTCCGAACAACGCAAAATGGCATAAATGAAATGTCAAAAGTAAGTAATGCCCTTGCCTGAATATTTGACTATGGCACATTAACTTACACTATGGTGGTCATTATGATGTTGGCGGTGTGGCCCGCATGCCGGCGGTGGCGGGTAAAACGGCCAACCAGCATGGCGGGCCACACCGCCACATAAAGAACCCCATGAGGGCTGCCATCGGCAGCCCTCACTCAACGCCAGGCTGCCTACGTCAGCGGTGCTGCCCCTCGGATAATGATTCCTCAGCCACCAGCCTTTCCCTGGTGGGTTTCCCCGCCAGGGAAAGGCTGGCGGAAGGGGTGCACCGGGGCACCCCCGCACTGCCCGTGCACTTGGCATGGACAGTGCAGGGGCCCGGTGCAGTGCCCCATCGCGCAGGTCACTGCCTGTTTTTCGGGCAGTGATCTGCACGACGGGTGCAGCTGGCATGTGGAGCAGCCATCAATGTCCCGGCCAGGCATTCCTGTGGGCCGGCGGGTGGAAACAAGAATGTTCTTTATGCGGCCGGCGGGGATCCGGGGGCACTGGAGGTCAGTAGTTTGACCGCCAGCATGAACACAGCGGTTTTGCCCGCTGTGTTTATAATGAGGGTCTATGTTACCAATGGACCCTGTGATTATCTCGGACAAGAGAAAGGACACAATCTTTCAAAGAAAAGAATATTCTCATTTGAGATATTCTACACTTTTTTATTACTCTGGATGATCAACGGATGGTACTATCCGCAGCTTGTCTTCTTTTACATGACCTGCAGCATACATATTCTAATAAATGCAAAAATATCTTAGAGGGGGTCTACATAAGAACTACGTTTTCCATGGTTAAACTGTTTGGATGAAGGTGTGTCTGTGGAACACAATCCGATGTAATGAAAAAAATATATATTTTTTTGTTTTTCAAATTCATGTGCCATTTTATTTTCCAATTTTATTTATGCAGGTATCACAGTGTACATACATTTGTGCCATATGTGGAGCCTTGAACTAAAACCAAACACCATATTGTGCTCCAAACATTATAAAATTGTCCGAAGCTAGTTAGTCATTTGTGGGCTTGTTCGGAGTATTATCTATGATGGATATGGTCAGGTAGTACAATAATACTTATACAGATTTTCGGCTTATCTACATAACAGTGGCATATTTTAATGGTGGGCTATCCAGCTCACATCAATACATTGCATAGCATATTCAACCTATAACAACTAAATTGCAATACTGTAATACATTTTACTAGATACAAAAGTGGAGAAAGAACCGCTGCCGCGCACAACCAGACCAGTTCACACTATCTGGGTGGCAGTCCCTAAATGGGTAGCCAACCCCAGGCTGTGACTACATAAGATGAGTGAATAATGAGAGGAGGAGACCAAGGCCACGCAACGAAGTTGACTGGGGAGGCGGGAGGGTGCATCATCACTCAGACACACACAACCATTTATCACACACTACTACTATACCCCCCAATAGGGTATGACAGCACCCGCATCCCGCTATTTAGTGATCATCCGCTGAGGGGTCTCGGTCCTCCCTCATAGACTCCCCGTGCAGACTTTCAATCATGCCACACCAGAATTCAAGGTTGCATTGTGCATGCTCATCCATATGCGTCTTACAAAGGCGACCCTCCTCTGCAGTGGCCCAGTCAAAGAGGTCCTACAGCCATGTCTCCTGTACCGGAGGGGCCGGACTCACCCATCGAATCACAAAGCGCCTCTTAGCTAAAACAAGCCCTAGCTGCGCAAATCTGCATGCCATTTTGGGCCCTTTTTTAGGGAGTGGGAAGAGCCCCAGCAAACAATGTTTCATCATTACCTGCAGATTCATAGCTGTTACCCCTCTTGGCGTTCGCACTATTTGGCGCCAAAAAAGGCATAATAGAATTGCATATCCATGTGACATGCTTGAAATTGGCAGGAGGCACGCCATACCGAGCACAGCAATCAGAGCGCGATGGAAACAGCCTACCCAGGCCTTGCGGTGTCAGATATACTCTATGCAAGTAGTAAAAATTTGTCAGTTTAAACCTGGCGTTGCTAGTCCCCTCACACACTAATGCACAGGCCCTATTCCACTCTGCGTCCATAAGCGGAGATCCCAGGTCTGCCTCCCATTTATCTCTTATCCCAGTGATATTGATCTGTCTATCTCATAGGCGTTATGGGTGCTAGAAAGAAGCCCACGATCACAACCCGGGTCTATAACAGCCGTCGCAAGGTTGGATTCAGTGGGTTCCGCAGGGAAAGAGGTCCAGATCGTCCGAGCTCTCTGCAGTAAGCAGGCATATTGTAGGAATTGAACCTGGTCTATGCCAAAGAGGTTCTCAGCCTCTTCTTGTGTCACAAATGTGCCATTTTGATTTAAATCCCATGCATTGTTACATCCGTTTGCTCGCAACCTAGAAAAATACAGTATTTCGGAGGCCCAAAAAAGAGGGTGAATCCACCAGAGCGGGAGAAGGCGCGCATATGGTGCTCTCTGCAATACCTGGGTGACAGCTCTCTCCCACATCTTCGCCACCTGTAACACCAAGAAGGGGCTATCCCACGGTAGACCAGCTCCACTCATGAGCAGGCCTGGGCTATACATATAGAACCTGCTAGTAACTCTTTTCCCCAATTGGGGCAATCACTACACCACATGGTCGCATACTGTAATAAACTTGTTATATAGTATAAATGGAGGTCTGGCAGCCCTAGTCCCCCGTCAGCTAAGTCTAACTTCAAAACCTCTAGGCGGACTCTGCATCTCTTGCCTGCCCAAATTAAAGATTGCAGTAGTTTATCAATCTGTCGAAAGTTCGAAGAAGGCAATTCACAGAAGGAATTTTGCATGACATATAGACACCGTGGGTGTAATACCATTTTACTTAGTGCTTTTCTACCAATTACCGATAATGGTAGGGTAATTCGAAACCGAACAGAGTCACAGAGACCATCCATTATTCTTCCCATGTGCAATTCCTATTGAAACTGAGGGGAGTGGGCTATTTGGATGCCCAAGTACTGAAAAGACCTGGTCTCCCATGTCAACCCCACCTGTGGCAATGCTGCTGCCTCAACTTTCACCAGCCCTGACATGGGGAACAATACCGTCTTTCAGCGATTGACCTGGTGGCCAGATATCTCTCCAAAGTCCACCATCATTTGCAACAACAGTGGGATCGATCTCTCCCAATCAGTGACATACACCAGAGTGAGATCTGCGTACAGAGATACGACATGAGATCAGGTCCCCACTCTGATGCCCCATCCTTCTAAGCCTGCCCTCAGTTGTGTAGCTAGAGGCTCCATAGCCAACACGAATAGAAGTGGCGACCATGGGCAACCCTGCCGTGTACCTCAGTCAATATCAAATGGTCTGACACCATCATCCCCATTCGCACCCTTGCTCGCGGCACTGTATACAGCAGGCGTACCCGTGCCAGGAAGTTTGGTCTAATGCCCATTCTATATAGGACCTCCCATAGGTAATCCAAGGACAAGGTATCAAATGCCTTTTCCATGTCTAGGGCCACTAATGCGGCATGTGCTGCAGAGTCGGACGTCACATTTATTACATGGGATTACCTCTTCAGATTCATAAATCCACATTAGTTGTCTCTAACCAGATGCTCCACGACTTGCCACAGTTGGGTTGCCAGCACTTTAGCAAGCAACTTCACATCGACATTGAGAATAGATAATGGTCTGAAGGAGCCAGGATCCACAGGATCCTTCCCTGGTTTCAGAATCATAACTATCAGTCCTTCCCTCATGTGTGTTGGGAGAGTGCCTACATCACAGGCTTTGCAGAACATCTGAAATAATCGGGGGAGGAGCGTCGCAGAATACTCACTATAAAATTCAGTTGGGAGCCCATCCGGACCTGGCGTCCTACCGTGTGCCATGGCCCCCAAAGCTTCCTGTAACTCCTCTAACATCACCTCCTCATCCAGCTCCCCCATCTGATCCTCAGTGAGTCGGGCAATGTGGAGTCTGTCCAAATACCTGTGCAACTGACCTACGTCCTTCGTCTTCGGGGAAGAGCATATGTATTTCAGATGATCCTGCAAAAGGAGGTTCGCACGCACTTGCCCCAAATACCTCTCCCCAGTCGGTCCTCGCAATGATAGTATTACTGGCACAGGCCGCTCGCGCTTAAGGAGCCAGGCCAGCATGTGTCCTGAACGGTCTCCCTCCTGGTACAACCTCTGCCTGTAATCCTGACGTACATAACTATCTAGCCTATTCCAAATATCTCTTATTTTTGCGTGCGTGGTACGACAACCTGCCTCAGAGATATCTCCACTGGTCACTCTGGACTGAAGAATTCATGCTCTATTTTTTAATTCATATTTAATTTGTTTGTTGAATTGCAGATAATGAGAACACTATGTACTTGTCATTCCCTGGAAAACTACATTCTATAGCCATGTGACAGCCAGATGCACCTGGAACCAGGATTTAACCCAGTCAGTGTCTGGTTACGTCTGTGAGGCACACAGACTAACCAGGCTGACTTGGACCGATATCTTAATTTTGCTTGAAAATTTCTAGCAGATTTGGGGCCGTATTTATACTCCGTTTGCGCCGAATTTGCGTCGTTTTTTTCGACGCAAATTCGACGCTAAACTAACGCCAACTAACGCCATATTTATACTATGGCGTTAGAGGCGAATAGCGCCAAAGTTCCCGGAATGTGCGTAATTTTTTAGCGTGAACCCCTTCCTTGCGTTAATGATATGCAAGGGAGGCGTTCCCGTCTAAAAAATGACTCCCAGGCCTTTACGTGGTATTTATACTCCCGGGCAAAAGAGACGCCCGGGAGTGGGCGTGGCTAAAAACGGCGCATTTGCGCCGCTTTTTAACGCCTGGGTCAGGCATGGCGTTAAGGGACAAGTGGGCTCAAAATGAGCCCAGAGTGCCCTCCCCTGCCCCCAGGGACCCCCCCTGCCACCCTTGCCCACCCCAGGAGGACACCCAAGGCTGGAGGGACCCACCCCAGGGACATTCAGGTAAGTATTTTTTTTTTTGTTTTTATTAATTTTTTTTGGCATAGGGGGGCCTGATTTGTGCCCCCCTACATGCCACTATGCCCAATGACCATGCCCAGGGGACAGAAGTCCCCTGGGCATGGCCATTGGGCAAGGGGGCATGACTCCTATCTTTACAATGATAGGAGTCATGTTGATGGGGGATGGGCGTCGAAAATAAATGGCGCAAGTCGGGTTACGACGATTTTTTCGACGTAACCTGACTTGCCCCATTTTAAGACGCCCATGCGCCATTTTCCCCCTACGCCGGCGCTGCCTGGTGTACGTGGTTTTTCTCGCGCACACCAGGCAGCGCCGGTCTGCTTGCGCCGGCTAACGCCATTCAATAAATACGGCGCCCGCATGGCGCTTCAGAATGGCGTTAGCCGGCGCAAAACTTTTTGACGCTAAACTGCGTTAGCGCAGTTTAGCGTCAAAAAGTATAAATATGGGCCTTTGAGTCTGCCCAGCTACCAAAGGATCAGGATGCCAAAATATGTGAATGAAGCCCACCCCGCTTTCACTAAAACTATTACAAGGATGTCACTTTTTGAGTGCAATACTTTGATTGGTGTCTATACTTATGTTGTAGGCCCGTTCAACCCCTAGCCTAGAGAGACATAAGAAATTGTTTGAGGAGTTATTGTGGCCAGCCATGCCCATAAGCCTTTTGTGAGACCCTTGCAGTTTATGGTAAAAACATGATTATTTATGTGTAAACATGATAGTAAAATATGGGGATACCTTTAGTCATCATTCAAAAAGTGACAGGTTTCCTGCCCCCTTGGAAATGACGTCACATCCTTTACTGGGACTTCTGGTCCCCCTGAGAGCCCCCCCGGAACTGACGTAGGTGAAGGTGAGTGAGGTGAGTTGTGGCATCGTGTGATCACGTGTTAGTCACGTGCCCTGGTCTTGTCCCTAGGTCTATGTGTTGTGTAAAATGGCAGCCGTGCAGGTGTGCGCGTGTTTCTGCACATAAAAGGATGAGTCTGGGCATGGTCAGGGCGTCACGGTGGTTGGACTGCAGTGTACCTCCTCAGAGGGAGGTGCAGTGGATCTACACAGCCCCCACCCACCTTCCCCAAGTGTTGCATAACCTACAGGGATTGTACGATGGTGACCTTTTTTAAAACATAATAATAATCTTCAAGCTCAGGCACAGAAAGGGTCGAGGAGGGTGCATACGAACATAGAGCATGACCTGTAAAAACACAAGTCATAGTTGTCTAAGGAGGGTAGCTGTGTGTAAGATAAGTGAGGCCTGACAAGCAACACGGGGGTCTTCAGGCTGAAATGTAGTTTCTAGAGGAGTTGCTGCCCACCGCCCATAGTATCCTGCTTGTTACTGCTAATGTCAAGCAATGAACTTTCAACATCTGTTTTCGCACGTCAGAGTGACCCATACAGGATTAGCAGATGTCAACATAAAAAGTGGTAGCCCGCAGGTGACACGTTATGAAAATGTAACCATAAAGCGTAATATATTTCTGAGCCCACCCCCCCACAATGCCTATGCATAATTAGCTCATCATAGCAAGTATAAAAGCCCCCCAAAAGTATCATACACATAAACACATCACAAGACTCTTTTTGTGAGCGGTGTATTGACGTTTGTGGAGACCAGTGCTACCCCAGACCACCAAGGAGAAAAATATAAAGGGCAGAGTGCTAACTGGTAATGCAAACCAGCTTCTACTTGAAGTAAATAACTATGGCCTATTTGTATGTTTTTTTGTAATGTAATTTCAACCTGGAGCTGTCTCCAACTCCTTCCCCATATGTCACCAAAGCGTAACATGTGAAATACTTTGAACACTATTATCTAAGGCATTGTTTTTTTTTTTCAACTTATTTACTTATTATGTTGTAGTTTTATGGGATGAATAATATATTATAAATATGATGAAATGGGCAGGGGATGCCCCTAGCAAACTCATGCCTCCAGCACCCGAAGGGTCTGTGCTCAAGGAGGGTGGGAGCACAGAACCATGCGCCCCCAATGCACTATCCCCTACCTTACAGGTAGGAGCAGAGGGGTGTCCAGTGTTCTGAACGCTTTGGGACACCCCTGACCCAGCACCCCAAGGACCCTTGCTCATGGTGGAGGGAGCGCCGTGCCCTCCCTGGTGGCCACTGCTTAAAAAAGGGGACGGGCCCACCAGCCTCACACTTGGTGGCCCGCTGCTCCGAGGGTCATGCCTTCGGGGCAGGGGGCCACCAAGCATGAGGCTCGTGACCCCCCTACCCTCAAAACCACACAACAGCGTTACTCTGGGGGGAACTGGGACATGAGCCCCAGCAGCCCCAACGAGCCTCATAGCACCTAGGGGCAGGGGACCGTGAGCCACACGCTCTGCATGCCCCCCCCACCTCCACACTCCAGAACATGTCTAGCGTGAGACACTGGCCCTCAGGCCCGAACCTCACGCACTTGAGCCCTCAGGCCCCTACAGCCCATAAACTGACCACACCATTCTATGAGGTTGGGGTCATGGGCCTCACGCTCGCCGGTCCCCAGCCCCGAGGATCTGTCTTAAGGGATGGGCCTGTGAGTCATGAGCTCGGTGGTCCCCTCCCTGAACACAGAGCTCCTCGGGGCTAAAGGGTCCCCGAGCGTGAGGCTCGTGCCCATTTCACCCACAACCACACGTTGACGGAGCTCCAGGGAGAGCTGAAGCATGCAAGTGCATGGTACACGTCCTTTAGCACCCCTCTGGGTCTCACAGGACCTTGATCCTCACACTCACCCGTCCCAGCAGTGGAGGGTTAACCCTTCACTGTCAGGCAGGCTAGCGTGTGATTCAAGGCCCCTTTGCATCGAAGCACCTCGTGGCTGGGGTCGCGAGCCTCGCACTCATCGGCCGCCAGTCTCAAGGGTAAATAAATAAAATAAAGAAATTAAAAAAAATAAAATAAAAATGTTTTGAAAAAAGAAATATTAAAATAAAATAAAGCACTTCAAGGGCTGGGGGCACTGAGGAACTGGTTTGAGCTCCACAACCCCCCTATCCACTCGCCTTTGGTTGCGGTTCTGCTGTCCTGTGGAGGTGGTGAGGACGTTGCAAGGGACCCCCATGCTCCCTCCACAGCCTGCAGTTCTCCAAAGACTGTGGCCCTCATTACCAGTCTGGCAGTCGCATGACCAACAGACTCGAGGTGGTGGTCCCACCCCCAACAGACTGACGGTGGGACCGCCACATTATGACCGTGGCGTAGCCGCCACGGTCGTACCACTGACATTACCAGGCTGCTGTAAGCTGGCAGCCTGGCGGTCCCAGTGGTTGTCATCCTCCAGGGCAGCGCTGCTTGCAGCGCCATCCTGGGGATTAAGAGTCTCCATGCCACCAGCCTTCCCTTGGTGATTTTCACCGCCATGGAAAGGCTGGCAGAATGGGGGCTTTGGGGAGCCCATGGTGGCCCCTGCACTGCCCATGCACCTGGCATGGGCAGTGCAGGGGCCCCCATGCACAACCCTATCGTGCATTCAACTGCCCGAATTACCGGCAGTGGAATGTGTGACGTTGCACCGCCACATTGGTACAGCTCCATTAGGAGCCGGCGTCAATGTTAAGGCACTGATCACTGCAGGGCCAGCGGGCGGCAACACTGTTTCTCCTCACCAGCCCTGCGGTGAACTCCTAATAGAGCCGGTGTGTTGCCTGAAGGCAGGAAGAGTTTGGCGAGCGGCCTCTGCCGCCCGCCAAACTCGTAATGTGGGCCTGTGTCTGTGGTGGTGGAGCTTGCTCTGCCTGTTTGCTTCATCCTCTAAGATGGAGCTTACAGTGAGCTCTGCCCCCACACATGGTTCAGAGCCTGGAGAGTCAGGATAAAACCTGGAACGGATCCTAGGATCCGGCTTCCATTCTATTGAATGTGTATATACAAGTAGTTGTCATTTTTTTGATAATTGTTATATGTTATATATCTTTTATAGTTACTGTAATTATGTGAGATTATGAAGACTATAAGTGGCACTGTAATTTGAGTAAAATAATGCTGCGAAGGCTTTGGAGCCATATAAATAATGCAGTATTGAGAGAGTCCTAAATCTTATGTTGTGCACCAACGCCACTGTATGGCCTTTCAAATAAACAGTGAGAAATCTGATCAAGAGGCTTTGTGTATTGTACCTTCAGAACAATGTAGGGGCTAATAGTGTACTTAAAAGCTAACATCCTGAGTGAGATTGTTTAAAACAAATTTTATTTCTTAATTGTGTATGCAAAAATTAATGGTGAAATTTGACAATTGTCTTAAAGTATTTGTACCCTGCTATTTAATAAAGATTACAGATGTTAGGCGGGGGTAACGTTTCAATTCTTAATTATTCGAGTAAGTGTTTTTACAGTTTTATGGTATATTTACGAATGTATTATGACTGTAGCATTAAATGCGTTATGGTTAGTCAATTCGGTCTCTTTTTGTACGTAGGATCCCCAAGTGCTAACGCTGACCCGTAAGGAAATAGATGCCTTTCACCAAGGTACAGCTATCTATAGGTTTATAGTTAGAGAACCGTGTGAACGCCCTAGTCGTATCTGTTATGTTTTATTTCTAATAATGTTTTCTTGTGTTTGTCTGCTTTTAACAGGATATGACATGTAAGTACAGATGGCTGTCAAAGCTCTACAGCAGATCTTAGAGGCCGAAGACGCTGAGTCTTAAGTGCCACATGATACAACTCGTATGGGTAAATAAAATTAGCCATTGTGTAAACGTAATGTCGGCATCAACCTTAGCAGCCCCCAAAGCCACTGTAAATGCCCTATAGATGAGGGGCCTCAGAGAACGCTCAGAGTCGATCTGTTATATTGTAAGTATGACATTATTTATTTCTTCCGTGCAGAGCCCCTGGGGGCGCACACGGTCCGCAAGTTGCTTGCTCAAAAGGTAGACGTTGGCATTAAAAAGTCCAGCCAAAAAAAACCTACAACGCTGTGAAAGAGGAAAAAATATAGACCTATAGATTTGAACCACTGTTCAAACATTAGCAATAGATTCTCCATTTTGAATTGTGCTTTTAGAATAGTTTCCAAAGACATGCTCACATTCCTGTGAAAATTGCCACTTAAGATAAGATGCAAAGCTTTAGTCTTGCTGAATTAATTATAAAATCCAGGTGCAAGAGTGTAAGCACACAAGGCATCTTATCTCAACTCTGTGTATGCTTTGTAACCCTGAACTCTGAGAAACTCGAGAAAATAATTTCCTAATTTGCAATTAACATCTTGCCAGAGCACTCACTTGTGAGAATAGTATTTTTTAGTTAAGATAAAAGTGATTTGTGTTCCAAAATTATAGCTTTTTAAGCCATGTAACCGGAATGTGACCTTTATGGAGGCTAGGTTGTTACATATGAAATGTAATTTGCCCCATACAGGGATCTGGAAACTGAGATAAGAGAGGAGTACAGTCTTCCTTGAGATGTCAAAAATGTCATAAAATACCCTACTGATAGGCTTGTTTTTCTTTAAAATGTAATTATTTTTCTGTCAATTATCGGCCTTGCAGCATCTCCTAGATGAAGAAATAGTGCTTGTAAAGCAAACCAATGCCTGTTGAAACCTATAAAAGGTTCCTCCCAACTTGATAAGCTTGAAGTACCCCACAGTGCGCCACTGTGTGCATCTTCCCCGTTGGGCTTAAGCAAATAAACGCTTGCTTCTCTTAATAACCATGACTGTGTATTGACTGTTATTTCTCTTCCAGAAAATCTTTGCTTTGACAATGCCTAAACAATGACCACCTACAAAGAAAGAAACCTCCAAGTGAAACACATCAGGTGTGTTTTACAAAAATGTAGAGCCGTGAGAATCCTAACCTCTTTCTCTCTCTCTAGCTACTTTTTTTCCCCTCTAGAATGTAGCGGTTCAAGCAATACCTAAAATGTATTTTTTATCTTTTACACTGCAGAACCATCACAAAAGATCTCAGAATGTGTCCGCCGTAAGACCAGGCGATCCTCGTCACCTTAAAAGGACGTCACAGGGGTCCTTCAAAACGCAATGTAGGTATCAACCTTAGCAGCCCCCAAAGCCGCCGCAAACACCCTATAGATGGGGGGCCTCAGAGCACGCTCACAGTCAATCTGTTATATTGTAAGTGTGACATTTTGTTTCTTCCTTACAGAGCCCCTGGGGGCGCGCACTGTCTGCATGTCATTGGCGCAAAAGGTAGACAATGGCGTTAAAAACTCCGGCCAAAAAAGGAAGTTTACAATGCCTAAACAAGGACCAACTACAAAGAAAAGAACCTCCAAGAGTAACACATCGGATGTGTTTTACAAAAATGTATGGCCATAAGAATCCTAACCTCTTTTTCTCTCTCTCTAGCTACTTCTTTTCCCTCTAGGATATAGCAGTTCTAGCAATACATAAAATGTATTTTTTTATCTTTTACACTGCAGAACCGTCCCAAAAGATCTCAGAAGGTGTCTGCCGTGAGGCCAAGCGATCCGTGTCGCCTTTAAAGGACATCACAGGGGTCCTTCAAAACACAAAGTCGTCAACAGCAGCGGAGATCAACGCAGGGTGTCAGGACAAACCATGCCCAGGCTCTACAGATAGTCGTCATAGACCAGGTACAGCCCTTAACCACTGCAACACTTTACAAATAAGCACAGATTCCGGTATACTGAACACTTCTACAGAAACTCCATTTGTGCAAGGGCTGGGACACACAGGCAGTAGAGTAGTTATAACTGCAGAAACACAACATCAAGTACTGTGTAAAATCGCTGAAGTAGATCCCAAACAGTGCAATAAACCCTAAAATAAACCGTCTTTCTTTAAAAAATTTAAAGAAGAAGCAAGCGGTCTCTGAGCTAGCGCTTCTCAGAGCACTGGTGGGCGTGGGGGCGAGTTCTGAAACAATAGCAGCCGCTGAGCACAACGGCCCTTCTAGCGTAGAGCCAGAGTCACAGCAATCCCCTGGTCCAACAATTATCCATTCCCAGCCCCTGCAACTCCCATGCATCTGCGGCCCTAAGCTATTACGATCACCATTTAGGTTCCCCATATCTGATATCCCCAATCACAACTCCGGGAGCGTACAATCCCGTCTGTCTCCCATCAAGTGTATACGTTCCTCAGTCTTCTCCCTCCACAACATATCCTGACAGTAGTACGGGTGGTAGCAGGTCACAAAAACTGAGTTTTGGAGCCCCACCTAAGGAGGAACGGTCCTCCGAAGAACCTGGGTGTTCGCTTTGGGGCCAAGTTTTTTTGACCCATCCTAGTCCCACCCTTCAGAAAGTGGGTATGGATGTTAACAATGGAACTGCAGCTGGGGTCGCTCAGGGAAATATTAGCCCCGCATCTAACATCTCAAGTTATGACTCAGAATATGGGGTTTTGGACTGCACTAGGGTTCTACAGACATATATGAAAGAAATACACCAGTCTGTTAGAAAGCTAAAATTCAGACTGAACCTCAAGACCTTAAAACTGGGGAAGATGGGGCACGATATTACGTCCTCCAGAGCCACCCCAAAGGTTGGCATTGTGTAGAAGGGAGGTGGTCCAATCTTGTAAATCAGCCGATGTAGACTAAGTAATATACCAGCGTGACTAGGTGTGCGGGGTAGCCTAAGGAGTGTAAGAATCGCATTTATTGATACGGGTGTCCATAGGTCTAAATATAAAAAGAGGACCCTGGATATACTCACTAAAGCTCTACGGTTCTTAAGAACACTCAAAATCAAAAAGCCACAAGAGCCACCCAACAACTGCTTAAAACCACAAAAATCAGCAACCGCAGCATATAAAACGCCTCCGCTAGGCCTCAAAACATAAAGTTAGGAGAGAACATTACAAACAAAGGGTGTTTTAAGACCTCAGTGGGTAGAGTACTCCCACTTTTTTAACACCTGGACCAATAAGAATTATGAAGGTCCCATGCTTCCGTCGAACAGCTATGGTGTTGAGTATGTGATGCCAACTGAGAAAGAGAGGTTTCTACAGTGGTACGGTGAAAACCGTGAAAATCACTTTCATTTACAAACAGAGTTGAAAGCGTGCTGTCAGGCAGATGTAATGATCTCACGAAAAGCCTGCAACCTTTTCAGAGACATGATGGTGGAAATGAACAAAAGGGTTAAGGTTTTGAAGCCGTCAGGTGAAAAAAACAGTACATTACATAGACCCTTTCCAAAATATCACGCTGGCTTCCATGTGTATGTCTATTTACAAACACCTGTTTATGAAGCCCTACACCATAGCTTTAGTACCCCTTACCTCTATAATGGCAAACAGAAGCATTATTCAACACCCCCATCCAATGGCTCATGAACATCTCTGACAAGGAAAACATCTTCATTCAACACGCCTTACAGGGTGGTGAATACAGAGTGAGGCCTTATTATCTAGATGGCTACGCTGTAATTAATGGTGTGCCTATGGCTTTTGAGTACAACAGTTTTTTTTACCTCGCTTTCCCCTGCTGTTACAAGCCCCACAAGTTTAACAGACTGCTGGGCACCAAGTTGGAACACTTACACTGCCGTACTCTGATGAATGCCGAATATGTTGAAAACCGTGGCTTTGTAATGAGAACCCTATGGGAACATGAGTGGTTAGACATGCTAGCGTCAGATGCGGAACTCTCATCTTTTATTAAGAGGTGACAGTTACCCAAGCCTTTGGAACCCCGTGATGCCTTATTTGGCAGTCGTACAAACGCTATACAGTTGTACAGGGCTGTGGGCAAGAGTGAAAAAATACACAGTTATGACTTCACGAGTCTGTATCCGTTTGTGAACAAACAGAAGTTTTACCCCGTAAGCCACCCTACCATAATCTATAGGGACTTTAAGCCCATAGGTGAATATTTTAGGCTCATTAAGTGCCATATCTACCTGCCCTTGTGATTTTACTTCCCAGTGCTGCCGTACAGAGTCGACAGTAAGCTAATGTTCCCATTGTGCCGGAAGTAAAGAGACTAACGAGTGTAGATACAATGACGAGCAGAGGATGCTTACTGGTACCTGGTGTTGCACTGAGGTACAAACGACCCTTGAAAAGGCTACAGACTATGTAAAATAGTGGAGATATGGCATTTTGAAAGAACATCAACACAACTCTTTTCTAAGTATATCAGCTTGTTTCTGAGAGACAAACAGGAGGCTTCAAGCTTTCCAGAATGGTGTGTTAATGTGGCCCCTAAGCAAAAGTACATCAGCGATTACCACGCTCATGAAGGCATAAGATTGAGACAAAAATTAATTGAGGTCAACCCTGCAAGGCGACAGTTAGCCAAGCTCTGCCTAAACTCCTTATGGGGAAGATTTGCATGGTGTACAAACCTGTCAAACACTACCATAATAACAGATCCTGACGAGTTGTTTAAGTAACTTTTTTCACCTAGTTATGATGTGTCCAGGTGCAAGTTTATTGATGAGACCGCAGCTCTGTGTTGGAAATACACAAAAGAGTACCCCACAATGTGTAACAATATAAATATCTTCATAGCTCAAACTCATTTAGAGCTTTACAGGGTGCTGGCTAAACTTCAGGAGCAGTGTCTGTATCACAATACGGACTCTGTTATTTTTGTGTGTAAGGCGGGTGATGAAGACTCGTCCCTAGGTGATTATCTAGGAGATTTGACCAGCAAATTAGATAAGAATGACTACATAGTAGAGTTCACTTAATCGGGACCCAAGACCTATTCGTACAAAACAGCAAACAATGCAGTGTGTCAAAGGCATCAATTTAAATGTTAGTAACACAGTCAAAATCAATGTTGACCGTTTAAAGGATCTGGAGAACAAATACACTACATCGAAAGATGGTGAAAATAATAAAACTATTTTTGTACGACAGTCGAGCGTAGTGGGGTCCAAAAAACAGTGGGAAATTACAATCCAGCCTTTACATAAAACCTTACATGTAGTGTTTGATAAAAGATTCCTTACTGAGGACATACAAAAGCATAACATATGGTTATTAAAGGTGCATTAGAATTGCAAATTCCTATGACTATGGACACAAGAGTGCAACACCCGTTCTCCTGTGCTTTAGCAGGCCTCTCAAATTGCGGTAAAAGTTATTTTATAAAGAAGTTGTTAGAAAATGCTCAGGGGGTTTTATCCCAGACCCTGAACAACATTGTGTGGCTGTATTCATCCTGGGAAGATCTTTATACAGAACTATCTGTAAGGTTCCCCCACATCAAATTTATAGAAGGCATACCCAACAATCTCAACGACGATGCCTTGTTACCTACACCCCTTATAAACATGGTGATTGTAGACGATCTTATGCCCGAGGGCAGTCATCATCCCGAAATAGAAAAAGCTTTTACCCAATATTCACACCATCGCAATCTAAGCATATGCTACATCGTGCAGAACTTGTTTTACAAGGGGAAGAGCAGTCGCTCTATAGCTCTAAATGCCTATTAACTTGTCCTATTAAAAACCCCAGTGACAAACAGCAAAACTCTATCTTTGCTAAACAGATATACCCCAGAAACACCCAGGCCCATATTTATACTTTTTTAGCGTCGCATTTGCGCCGCTTTTTGTCGCAAAAGCGGCGCAAACTTACAAAATACAATTGTATTTTGTAAGTTTGCGCCAATTTTGCGTCAAAAAATGACGCAAATGCAGCGCTAAAAAAGTATAAATATGGGCCCCAGTTTTTCTTGGAAGCTTTTGACGACACTACCGCTAAACCTCACGGCTACCTGCTGGTGGACCTGAAACCCAACACTCTAGAAGACTACAGACTACGTGCTGATATTTTCCCTCCAGACCTCCCGATCGCTTACATACCTAAAACCAGACCCAAAACATATATAAAGAATCGTTAAAAAGACTATTGTAACATTTACACTCTAAGCCTTATAATATAAAGTGCTGACTATGTCTGCGCGTCTACGTCTAAATTTAGCCCTCCTAAAAATGCTGGTCACGCTAGCCCCCAACAAAAAAAGGCCATCCTTTGCTCTGCTTCGGATGACTTAGTGGCAACTATTTCAGAAATCGCCCTAAACACCCTAAAAGACAACGTCCATATATCAGAGAGCCAGTCCTGCGTCTTGAAGAAGAAGCGTAAACTTATCAATAAACTTAGTAATAAAAGGGCATCCCTCATTTCTAAGAAGAAACTTGTAAAACAGTTGGGCAGCTTTATAGGAGCTCTCCTGGACATAGCTATTCCTTTAATTACAAACATCTTAACTGAGAACTAATGGATTATGCACAAAAGATGTACTTGGCACTGCGTCAACAGCTGGAGCAGTTGGGCCCGCCTACGGGCGATGCCTGGGATATATATAAAAATGAAAGGCTAAGCCTAGATACTGAGATTAAAAACATTTTGAACCAATCAGATTAAAAACCTTATGACAAAGCCAATCTGTACTCCAGAGTTCTTCAAAACGTTTTGCTATATAACAAGCAATGGACTTCTGAAAAAATAAGTTGACTCTACATACCCTCCCGACTCTGAACCACCCCCACTAGCCCACGCAGCGCCTCAGGATCAACAGCCCCCACAGCCGATGGTCCCAACGCCAACGCCCTCAGACGTCTTTGTTGAAGAACTTTTAAAAAATATAGGTCAGAGGTACAGAGGTGCAGCGCAAATGTTACTAAGTAAAATGTCGGCTTCTAAAGACCTACCCTCGTGGAATGATTGGGGTGAATTCCTATATAAAGGGCAACTGGTTGTTGGGTCTCATATGTATGACCTTGTCAAAAGTTTCACACATCCCAGAGCCCTATCACTCCAGAAAGTGCCTAGAGATGGGGACCAGTTTCTACAGGCCGCTGCAGAACTCAATGTTGCTTCTACGCTTGTCAGTAATGCCGAACACAGACGGCTGCTTGAAAGTTTGAAAGACCCTACTTGCAGCCCTCCAAGTATTCCAACACCTGTTGTTTTTAAATCCAGCCCTGAGGTGCCTGCAGCCCTGCTTATGCGCTGGCTATCCCCGTCTTGGAACACAGCGCCTCTGCCTTTGGAGCCTAAAAAGACATCATCCAAAAGGAACACTTGGTTAAATGTTTGATACTTCTACCTTTTGATCCAATGTATATGTGTTTCATTGTCTGTGTGTATAGTCTTACAGTGGTTAATGTATTGATTGATTTATTTCATCATTTATTTTCTTTAGTATGTTTGGTTGCTTAATGCTTGTACTAAAATTATGTGTAATAAACACTTTTTAACCGTTTCATCACTCTTCTGTCATCTTTTTAATGTGGTCCTGGCGGTAGAATGAAAATGTACAGTCTGATTTTGAGTTGAATTTTTTTTATTGAAGACAATTATAGTTACACGTATCTATGCATTACATGGCCGTACACTTTTGACAAACATGGTATTCTGTTTTAACGCCTTAGCCTCAGCGTTTTCTTTGACATACTTCACAGCAATACGGTCTTTATTTACTAGATCGCTCGAAGATAGATTTAGAAAATTCCTAAATGTCATACCCTCAGACATTTTACTAATTAAATATATAGTGTTCCCCACATGTGATGGCTAAAGAATCCTGCACCCGCATCTTGTTATACTCAACCCTAGCAGCAGCTTTTTTTATATACTTGAATATGGGTATTGTATAGATGCTGTGCTCTGGGAATGCCACTGAACTATCTAACACTGTAACCTTGTTGATATCCAAAAACATTCCCACCTAGTGTGTTCCACCCTTGTAATGCAGATCTGTGCTAAAAACTAACGAGCGCAGTCTTTTTACACCCACTTCTTTGGGTAGCCCATCTCTTGGGAAAACATCTAAAAAGTTTTTCTTTGCGTGTTTATGCCTCTTTAAGAACTCACGTATCTGTACAGTGTCCATTGTACAATATGTTAAAGATAGTCAAACCTGATTTGACGGACGTGGTTGATCTGGATGACGCTGTCGAACACACCGCAAATACAATCATGTTCACATTGGTAGCCAGGGATTGACTAAAACGTATTTTAGC
Organism: Pleurodeles waltl; assembly: GCF_031143425.1. Taxonomy (NCBI): domain Eukaryota; kingdom Metazoa; phylum Chordata; class Amphibia; order Caudata; family Salamandridae; genus Pleurodeles; species Pleurodeles waltl. The sequence goes on from NC_090442.1 coordinate 907,132,445, forward strand.
TTTTAGATTTTCGTTTTTTTCCAGATTATAGTGATCCCCGTCTTCCATATCGGGCATCAGATTGAAAGCGAAGGACAGCAGGGAACATGCCTAGACTTGTCCTCTTAGGCCCAGAAATATGGCGCACACCTGCACGGCTGACATTTTACACAACACATGGACCTAGACACTGGGAAGAGGACCCGGGCACATGACTAACACGTGATCACACGATGTCACAACCCATCTCACTCCCCTACACCTATGTCAGTCCCGGTGCGGGCTCTCAGGGGGACCGGAAGTCCTGGTGATGGATGTGACATCATTTCAGAAGGGGTGGAAAACTGTCACTTTTTGAAGGATGAGTAAAGGTATCCCTATATTCTTCTCATGATCATTTTTGTGTTTGGACTTTTTCAACAACATTCTTCTGCTCGTTTTTAAATAGGCACTAATTTATGAAGGTTTCAATGCTAAGGATTTGTGTACCCTCAAGCTCTGCATAAATAATATGTGTTGCATGAAAGTAAAATTACTTTTTTCGCCATGAGGAAGACCTTCATAAAAAGTGACCCCTGAGAGAAGGTTAAAACGCTTTGCAAATAAGCAGGAGGAGGGTGATGAGCCCCAAGAGGATAGAGAATAAAATTGATGAAACGGTACCCACGACAGCTGTGAAAGGACCTCATTTGAAAGAGATTCACTCCATCTCATATGGCCCTTTGGACCTTTAATGTTGATCAAATTAACAATTATATGTTGGACACATTTTGATGTTTTTTCATGTGAAATTGTTTATGTGTATAATAAAACTTTTATGTACATATGAAAGTCTTTCTTTTGTGACACCAGTTACTGATTTTTATTATTTAAGTGTGATCTTTTTATGATATCAGTCATTATTTCTTTAAGTTTGTGTTTGTTTTAAGTCTGTCGGATTTATATTACATTATGATCTATGTAAATGCAATTTTGTAGAGAAATAACATAATATTGTAGCAACTAAAGTTCTTTAAATGGTATTTAATGAGTCATCATTTCTTTTATACAACATACAAAGCTTCACATAGATTTAAGGGTACATAAGTAATGTTTGAGTAATTTGAATATTAAATACCAATTATTTTTTTGTTTATATACCCTGAGTGAATATGAGGTATATTGTGATTTGAATAAGGTGAATTGATGGTTGATTGTGGAATTACTTTGCTATAAATATGTATATGATCCCATCCCCACATACCTGAACTGGATCAACCCCTGTTTTGTTAGACTTTTATAAAGTTGGCATTTTTTGCCTCAAACCAAATATGCCTTTATGCCACTGTCATAGGTCACATAACTGTTAATGGTTCTCATGTGGTGTGATATATATTCCTTCAAGACAGGGGACAAAAGGACTTTAGTTGTGGTGAGGGGTGTTCCACTTCTTAGATGGATGGCTTGTAGGCTGTATCCAGCCTCTTCCTGAGCTTCAGAGGTCAGCCTGAGGGCTGTGTCCAGCCTCTTTCTGACTTCAGAAGTAGCCTGCTCTGTCACTGGAAAATGCAGCCCACACCTGCACTTCTCTGCCCTTTGTTTCCCTTGACCGATTGGAGCCAAATGGAAAAAACTGATCAGATCAAGTTGAGGGTTAGAAAAGTGGGTGCCCCTCCCACACACACAGGCGGACACTGAGTATAAAAGCTGCACTCTCAGAACGTCTCATCAGAACATTCCTGGATCGGTGGAGACTGAGAAGGACTGCTCTGCTGTTTGAAGCCTGCACCTGCTTGCCTTGAACCCAGAACACCAGAGGTGACTCCAAGGGTCAGTTGGCTGAGTCTGTTTGAGCTACATGGACAGCAAACTTCCAGAGGCATTTCCCTGCCAATGCCCACCTCACTAATGCCAACTTGACTGAACCCTGCTGCAGCCCTCTACTGGATAGAGTCCTTGTCCCCAAGAGGTGCCCCGGGTCCTGGACCCTTGACTGGTGGTAGAGTGTACTCTTCAAACCCTAAAACTGAAAGAACTGGATTTCAGGTGAAAACCCGGAGACTCTTGTCGCTTCCAATCAAAAAATACCTTCTCTAGTTGTGAATGTGAGCAGACTCCACTAGCTTGATGCAGAAACTGCATCAGTCTGCTGGCAAGACCTTCCCGCATATGGACCTCTGGACTTCACCACCAAGAGTTCTTTATGTCAACAACAACCCGCCTGTGTTTCATGCCAATGCAAAATTCCGTTCATTGACCAACTCTTTGTGCCAGCAACAACTTCACCGCAAACACAGGTTTCTGACTGGGCCTGGGACTACAGCAACCTACCATCGACAGGCGCCTTTCCGGATTCAGCCTGACCACCAACAACCTTGACGGTGAGTGATTCTTGTGAGAAACAGGACAGAGTTAGAGGGTAAACTTTCCACTGGGACAAACCTGGTTCCTGCAACCAATGCACACGTCATTCCAGTCAGCTTAACTTTGGACTTTGATCCAGTCCAGCATGACCAGTTATCGCTTATGGTGCAATTTTTTTTAGAAACTTTACAAATTCATATCTCCAGTTCAATTTATTGGAATTTTGTCATTCTGGTGTGAGTTCAGTTATTAAGATTTTTCTAAACTGGTTTGGGAGTTTTCTTGTATTTTCACTTAATTGGTGTTTGATGGTTGCATAAACACTTTATACATTGCCTCCCAGTTAAGCCGAACTGTTTTAGAGCCAAACTACCACAGGGTTACGTACAGGTTTATTTAGTGCATTTTGTGGTTCACCCTGACAATGATTGGGATTATTGCTCATGTGGGGCTATCACCCCTCTCAACTAGTAACCTAATTTCTTACATTCTTCATGTGAAAAATGGCTAGTACATATAATTATTACACTACCTAATAATGCAATACAATTTGAAGGGTGTTTTACAAAGACGCTGGATGGTACATGCAGCAACTAGGAAATATGGGAGTTTGTTATTACAAATATGTGCACAATCCCAAATTCAATGCATTGTTTGTTTAAGAGCATTTATGAATGCAAAAGACTGCTGAAACCGATTAGACATTGCACTCATATGTAAACAATTATTATTTTATGAGGGATGTAATACAACAGCTGCTAACAATGTTTGCAGCTGAAGGTATTGCGGAGATTTCATAGATTCTAGAAACAATAAAAAATGGTTCTTAAATTGTGAGGTTCGACGAAAATTGTTGTTTGCCTAAAAGCAATCACTTACAATGAGTGAGTCGATTCAGTTTTGTTTTATATTCTACCACTGCCAACATAAGAAGTGATATCGGTACTCCATTAGCCAGAAACTAAAATCTCAATAGATTGACAAGCGTGAGCTGGTTGTTGAATGAAGATTTAGGGGGTCATTACGAGTTTGGTGCTACCAGGACCACCATGTTGGCGGCAGCGGTCGTACCACCACCGGGCCGGCGGAGAACACAGCCAAATCATGACATTGGCAGTCTTCCCAACAGAAGCCAGCCAAACCACAGCCAGTACCGCCAGTGCAATCATGCTGCCATGGACAGCGGTAGCCACCCTCAGGCCGGCGGACACCATGTCCCCGCCAGACATATTACGAGGCTGCACACTTCCAAGGTTTCCGCCGCAGTAACACCACCATGAAAATCCTGGCAGAAACCAACTCTATAAAAGGAGACACCCACCTTCTGGAACACATACCTGTCTGGAGCCACCATGGAACCTGAACTGCATGTCCTCCCACTGCTCCTGCTCCCAAAATGACTCCGGAACCAGCGACAACCGTGAGTACACACACCTACAGGACTATAAGGAAAACCCAAAGAACACACACACATACAACATAGACATCTGGGACTGCAGGCGACCGCAACACACTTGTAACCATACACCCACATACACACACACACCCACATATACACATGCACACCCATACTTCACACACCACGGCCAACACACACGTACAATACACACACCAACCTGCAGACACACAGCACCAGCACAGCCCAACACAACAATACAAAACACCACAGATTCACATAACTACACCACAACCGCAACAACACAAACGCTTCGGCAAGCTAACACATTACACACCATCACATGACACTACATACATACAACAACATGTAACAACACCTGACAACCAATATACACAATCACACAGCCATACAACGAAGCATATGTCATACCACACTGACACAACACACAACGCTTCTGACATACCCATTACCACACATATGCACGCACACACAACAACCACACAAGGGCACACAACACCATCATTACACATGTCAACACAAACAATAGACAAATTATCAACATACATGCATGTTCCAAACACAAACATATCCTACACACAATACACAGCCATCACAGCGATACGAATGTCAGGGCCACACCCACACATGCTGCCCTGACACAACAACTAGCACAACCAACACACACGTCACTCACACACACAAACTAAAGCAGGCAAGACCAAAACACCCAGGTGGAAAGAATGAAAAGAAAGGCAGGACAAGTATATATATATATGTGTATATATAGAGCAATAAATAAATAACGTTGTACAAAGAGAAGGTCATTGCCCAGTCCAAAGTGCTAAAGGCACAAATGGCACTTCTGTGTACCCCTACATGACTCCTGACTGCTATATGATCTTCACAGGGTAGGGGCATCAAGGGGGCAGGCAGGCACCTCAGGGATTAGGGGTGCAGGGGGGTTGGGTTTGGGAGGGGGGTCTTTGGGTTTGGGAGGGGTCAACCTCTTGGCAGGGGGAGGGGCATGGGTACTAGCAGGGGGGCAGGGGAGGACTTGGAGGTGGAAGGGCTGGACTTTGGGAGGGACACAAACCATTTGGGGGTATCACGGGATGGGAGAGGAGTAGAGAACAGGGAAAAACTCTGAGAGGAAATGCTTCTTAGACACATGGGGAGGTCATGGCAAAAAGGTTTGGGAGTGGAGGTAGATGGAGTTGTTGTAGGAGGTGTCTTGGTGGATGTCTTGGGTGCATGTACGTGCGAGGAATTCTTGTGGGTGCTGGGTGTCTGTTGGGTGGGTGAGTGCGGGCAGTTATGTGTTTTGGGAGGAGGGGGAAGTTGGTGCTGGGAGATGTAATGCTGGATGGGTGACTGCCTGTTGGGGTGGTGTCTGCAGGTATGGAAGATGTGCTGCATTTGGGTGTGTCGTTGGTTGGGGTGTCGGCGGATGAGTTGACTGGGGTGGATGTCTGCATGTCTGATATTGTGCTGACTGTGGGTAAGATAAGGATTGTGGCAGGATCAGTGAATGTTGGTGTGGTAACAGCAGGTGTGTCTGGTGTTGTGTCAGTGAAGGTGAGGGGGTTGGGGGTGTCTGTGCAGATAGTGAGTGTTGGTGTGTCTGCAGGTGGGTGTTTGTGTGTATGCTGGTGGTGGGTCTTGTGGTGCTTGTATTCGTCAGTGCTATCCTTGGATGTTGAGGTGGATGCATGCTTGTCTGTCTGTGTGCTTTGACTGGGTTTGGAATTTGGAAGAGGTAGGTGGACAGGGGACGATAGATAAAGGACGACTGGCTGCCGTTAGAGTGGTGGCTAGAGCCTGAAAGGATCTCTGTGGGCCAGCCAGTGCCCAGTGAACGCCCTCCAGGAACGTATTGCTCTGCTGGACTTGAGCTGCCAGTTCCTAGATGGCATTCACTATGGTCGACTGACCCACAGAGATTGACCTCAGGAGGTCAATAGCCTCCTCACTGAGGGCAGCAGGGCTCACAGGGGCAGGGGCAGAGGTGCCTGCAGCTAAGGAGACACCCACCCTCTTGGATGAGCAGGCACAAGCAACTGGGTGGGGAGCTACAGGGAGGGCAGTGGTAGTAAGGGGGGGTGGACTTAGATGGTGCTGGGGTGGTCCCGAAAGGGTCCGCCATGGAGTGCCCACTGGAGGAGGATTCCAAAGATGATGTGGACGATCCAGTCTCCCCGTGACACTCTCCTCACCCTCCGTGCAACTGGGTCCCTCGCTGTCGCTGGTAGCAGCACTTCGGGTCCTGTGGCCAACAGCATCCCCACTCACCTGTGCCCCTTCTCCTTCGCCTGCCGATGCTGATGCAGACAAACAGAGACAGAGAGTGAGGCAAAGAAAGAGATAGGGGGAGAGAGGGTTAACATGTACCTCACATACACATATGTAAACATGCACATCTGTGAGAATACATATCCTGGCTAGGCTATCTCAGGTGCCAATACACATTTCCTACATCATGTCACAACATGTCACTACTACCCACCCCTGTAGGCCAACCTTCACACCTACATGTAAATCCAGAGCGGCACTTCTGGCCATGGGCTGTTGATTTAATTGTGAAACTGGTAGCTTTATTGGGTTCAGGCTCCTCTAAAGGGGATGGGTACAGACATGAGGAAGGCATCGGAAGGGCTTGTAATTTTCACAGACGATCAGCAACAAGTTATATTTATGAATTGTGATTTGTAGGAGAACAATCATCAATGCAATTATGTATATATAATTTCTTGTAAAAGATTGTTTTGCTAGAAGTGAAATATCTGGAGTCATTCAAATGATCACCACCAAGCCATGTTTGTATGCACATCATGCCCTGGATGAAGTACAAATGACTCCCTGATTTCATATCATACCTCTCCATACTCCTATCACCCACTGGAAATGCAGCTGACTGAACAAAACACATCAGGTCTGTACAGTTACAACAGCTTATCAGTCCATGTCCTTTGCTAAATATCCATGACAGTGAAGACTACTCCACTCACACGCCATCTGCCTGTCACATTGCATGTCTGACCTGACACTCTTTACAGTAATGCCAATAAAGATCTAATAACTGATTTAGCCACTACAAGTTAGAGACCCATACAAGTGACCTCTGATGTGTACAATACAAGTCTGGGGCAAAGGCATGTGATTAGTCTGACCCAACACAGAGGAAGATCTGCAGGCACCAAACACATATATATATATATATATATCACAACTAATCATACATCTAAGTGCATATACAATGGCCTTTATTGCACATATCACCCATCCATACTCAATCACTGAGTGCAATGTCATAACTAATGAACTTCAGGAACACACATTTGACATCATGGTCTACATACAATACCACCACACATGCAGTTTCACCAGTAGGAGTTCACAACATGAAAACACCACCCTCACTCACACCATTCCAGTATTGTGAATACCTGTAACTAAGTCCAGACAACACACATCTCAGACAGTAAATATATGTAAGCATTATGCCCACATGGACCAACACCACTGCCTTTGCACTGACAACACATCCCACTATTACGTAGGGCAGCCTCAGGAGCGAAAATACAACATTTAATTCACATCAACATCTCATAAGTCATACAATACCCAATCCTGTCCTAATCAGCCACTTCAGTTAGGCCAAGGGTAGCAGACATTGTCCCACTCCATCAGATGTGCCCCCAAGTAACCATTGAGACCTGATGTAGGCAGCAACTAAGCTATGTTGCACTGTAATTGTCACGGCATTGGCATAAATGGCATTTACAATACATATTGACAATGACAAGGTCTGCCTAGGCACTTGCCACCTGTAGTACTATCCCATTAGGTTCAAGGTTTTATCCCCACAAGTCTAGCACTTAGAAATGCATGATGATTGCAATGGGAAACATCCTTAACAACTAGGTCTAAACCACTACTTGCCTGAACCACTACTGCTAAACAACTAAAAAGTCACTACAACTAAGTACTGAACAACTACTGTCTAAACAACAATTGTGCCTGAATAACAATTGTCTGAACAACTAATTTTAAGGTAAGGTTTTCTGTTTGTTTTTTATGGTTTATTAGTTGTTTAGAATATATATATATATATACATATATATATATATAAGTTCTTCAGGCAATTGTTATTCAGGCACAATAGTTGTTTAGACAGTAGTTGTTCAGTACTTAGTTGTAGAGACTTTTTATTTGTTTAGCAGTAGTGCTTTAGGCTATAGTTGTTTAGGACCTAGTTGTTCTGTCACATATTCGATTACAATCAGACCAAATCAAACGTACATTTAAAATTATCCTACTTTAGCAACCGTCACATACCCTATAAATATCAGATGACCAATATATCGGGATACAACTATCAAGCCATTAGTCCAGTCCTATATAGGCCATATCTGTGGTGGAAGTGTAATGGCTGCCTCACATGGAGTCAATACCATTACCATTACTTGATGTATATAGTCCCTGTCATAAAACAACAGTCACATAGTTGCTTATACAGGTGTGCTATACAGATGGGAGTGGCCTGACACCTTAGAGGCACAAATGCTCAAATTCAGATAGATGGAGCAAGTCATACTCACTTGGTAGGGTGATACACAAGTTCACATCCATTGTAAAGGCAGGATGGAGTCACACATGTGCCAATGTCATAAGACAATCTCCACAATGCAGACATGGAGATATCTTGATATGGGCGATGTACATCCACTGACTGCAAACCATCAAAACACATCTACAACTTATACTCAGGCCGGGTGGTTACTGCCCATTCCCACTAGTCTACATACATGTTGCTTTGACTACATTGTCACATAAGCTACAGTGAGGCAGCTAATCCCATACAACCAGAGCCAAGTCCCAGTATACAGTCAGTACTCACCCCCTTGTGGCTTCTGTGCTGCTCTCAAATGCCCATCCACCTCAGGGTAGGCCAATGCCAAAATGCGGGTCATTAGGTGGGTCAGGCTCCGACAGGCATCCCTCCCTCATTGGAAGGACATCCCTATCTGGGCCTCTGAGGTCTTCCGGGCCCAGCGTCTCAGGTGTTCCCACCGCTAGGGACAATGGGTGCTCCACTGGCTGTGGACCCCCAGGGTCCACACTTGCTTGGCGATGGCACGCTAGATACCTTTCTTCTGATGGGCATTCACCTGCATAGATGACACAGACAAAAGGAGAAAGTCATGTACACTGGCACCATACCAACAGGAGTGTCCTATACACATTTGACTCACCAAGTTCCCACACCTGCCCATCCTCTCTGCTCACATGCCTTCACTTTATGCCCTCTGCATGCATATACTCCCTCACCAATACACTTACCCCATTTACCGTCACATGCAACCCCTATCACACGTCTATGGCATTGGAATCACCTGCTCCTGTGGTGCCCCATATAGCTGTTCATACAGGGGTAGGACCCCCTCCACAAGCTTTACCAGCTCTTCTGGGGTGAGGCTGGGACCCTATCACCTCAAGGGCATGGCATGATGACTCCCAGAGACAGTGCACAGCAGTTCAGGTCGTGGAGGTCCTGCTAGCAACAGTGTCAGGAGTCAAGTGAGCAAGGCTGCAAAAAATGGTGGTCACGGCCACCATGTACAGGGCCATCACCGCCGGCGGTCATCATCATTGGCCCCAGTTTACCATAGGCAGCAATGTTAACCAATGACAAGTAGCACAGCGGTTGTGACTGCCTACTGCCATGACGACATACGCCGGCGGACTTAGGTCACTTCCAACTGTCAGGTGCAGCAGGACAGACGACTGCCATTTTGTGCACATATGATGCATTGATGTGCCCAAATAAGTTCGCCTCACCCACATGGCAGAGTAAGCCTTCGTTGTGCCATCATAGTAGTGCTAGGAAATGTGACATGCATGACACAGTGACGTGATGTGGCAGTATATCTGATGATGGGCATGGTTAGATACTCAGAGGCACATAGGAGGTGGTACTATATTGGTATATCCCATAACTATTCTTTTGATCAGTGCAGGACAGCTCAGTCTGCCACATATGCTGTGATACGTGTCCTATATGACTTACATGTACAGCAATGTGCTGCGAGGAACGGTGTCCAAAGCGTGTTAGGTGTGTGCTATTTTGACATGTTCTGCTTACTTGTGTCAAATGCTTTACTCAATGTACATTCTCCCCTTTCTATCTAGATATCCTGCCATGAGGAGATTGGGACAACCACCAGTGTACAGTCCACTAGCTGACCTTGCAACCATGGAGGACAGGCATGTCATTGAGACCTAACGTCTGAATCGTCAGACCATCATGAATCTATGTACACTGTTAGAGCCTGATCTCTTCCCAGCCATACGCAACTCCTATGGCATCTCTCCCACAGTACAAGTCCTTTCAGTGCTACACTTTCTTGCCACAGGCTCCTTTCAGAATACAGTAGGCTTCACAGCAGGGATGTATCGGCCCATGTTCAGTCTTGTGTTGACGGATGTACTGTGTCCATTGCTGAAACACCTGGACAGCTACATCAGGTTCCCCCAAAGTGCGAATTTGACCTATGTGAGGGCAGAATTTTATGATATGGGACACATCCCTCATGTGATTGGGTCCATTGATGGCACCCATATAGTCCTGGTCCCTCCCAGTCCCAATGAACTGGTGTATAGGAACAGGAAGAACTACCACTCCTTAAATGTTCGGGTGGTGTGCCTGACAGACCAGTACATCTCACAAGACAAAGCCACATTTCCTGGATCTGTGCATGACTCCTACATTTTGAGGGACAACAATGTCCAACACATGATGGCACAACTACACACAGAGAGGGCCTGGCTCCTTGGTATGTATGCATATGAAGGTGTTTCACTGTTATGGCACCTGTCATCACATTCTTCCCTGTCGCTGTACCAGTAATTTCACTGGTCCTACGTTTTTTAACACAGGTGATTCTGGATATCCTAATCTTCCCTGGCTGTTGACATCAGTGAAGTACCCTTCCATGGAAGCGGAACTCTGTTTCAATGAGGGCCACGGGAGGACAAGGTGTGTAATCAAAGGAACATTTGGCCTCCTGAAGGCCAGATTCAAGTGCCTGGACCTATCTGGAGGTGCCCTCCACTACTCCCCCCAAAATGTATGCCAGATAATAGTAGATGGCTGCATGCTCCACAATCTAGCCCTGAGACATCAGATACCATTGCTAGCATGAGGGTGAGGCAGCTGGGCCAGTGGCTGGTAATGCGGACATAGCAAGTGATGAGGAGGCAGAGGAGGAAGGTGCAGCTGCCTCTAGGACTGAGCTCATCAATCAGTACTTCCAGTGACATACAGGTATGTTGAGTGTGTGTTTGCAAGTGTTGTATATCCACACGACTTGCTGACAATAGTGCTCCCGATTTGACTCATCAGTGGGGGTGTAATGTGGTCTTATCCCTATGTGTGTGTTGGGGGAGCTGACTGATTGAATGTAAGGTGCACAGTAAAAGTGTCTCAACTCTAACAAGTGTACTAACTGCAGTTCCCTCTATTCACATCTCCAATGTACAGACCAGTATTGAGCTATGTTTGCTGCGTTCTCCTTTTCTCATGTCGTTTCACCCATTGACTGTGGTATTGAAATATGTGCCTCTGTGGCTTGAGGCATTCATAGACATTAGACATTGCTAAATGATTAGAGAATTGAGGGTTGTACATGACAAATGGCAGCTAAAATGATTTGTGAAGAATAATCTGTGACTGGTGATATATAGGTAATAGCTGGGGGCCCCTGCTCCACACTGGGCAGGACATCTATGAGCTGCATATGTGCTTTGTGTGGCTCCATGCCTTCCATCCTGATGGTACTCTCTGTCATTGTCTTTAAGCAGGTTGGAATACTGACTTTACTCTCGTATGGCCTTGGATTTCTGAGTCTCTGACATCTGTCCTGGGACATATCTGTTGTACTGTGTCTCCTGATGAGGATGCCTCCCTCTGCTGTCCATTACACTGCCTGTTGGATGTAAGGATGCATAACCAGATCACATTTAGCAATCATGACATTATATTTTAATGAATACACATATACAGTAGCAGTGTTCCATGGTGTTTAGTATGCATACAATGACATTGTAACTAAACAAATATGGTGCACACATTGTCCAACAGGTGATGAGTGAGGTCATGGTAGATGGAATCATCAGAGTAGGTTGTACAGCTGTTGGTTGCACAGGTCCAGTGTCCATGTGCAAATGGGAAGATGGAGTTATGTCATTGAACATTCAATAGGGTGTCTCAGTGGCACAAAAGGGAGACAAATCAGGTGAGGTTCACTTCTTGGCAGTGGGTTGGTTCTTGGCATCTGTTCCAGCTGGATGTCTGGATGGACGTCCAAGTTTGCGGGGGGTTCTTCAGTTACAGAAGGCGGGGTGTCTGAGGGCTGTGGTTCCCCTGGCAGGGCCTCCATTCCACTAACTGCTTCTGATGTGGATGGCTCAGATGCGAGGTTGCTAGCAGAAGGGGCCTGCTGGTGGGTGGAGGAAGCACACAGGGTGGTGTTGATGTCCCTCAGCACCCCTACAACTGAGGCCATGGTGGCATTGTGTGCTTGCCACTGCTGCATGATCTCCTGGTTGTATTACCTCTGCAGCCTTTGGTTTCCCCCCAACATGGTGATGATCTGGCCCATCCGGTCCTGGGATTGTTGGTATCCTCCCAGGACTTGGGAGATGGTTTCCTGGTCAGTAGAATCCCTTGGGGGCCCCATCGTCTGGCCCACAGATTCCCTCCCACGCCCCCATGTGCCTGTGCTCACTCCCAGTGTTTGCAGGACCTTCATTGTCTGGGGTGTGAGGGGCTGACTCAGGTCCCTGTACTATGGGGCACACAATAGTTTGAACAGTCCTTGGGACACAGGTTTGGGGATGAGGGGTTGGCTGTGATGTAGAAGCCACAGAGTTGGGTGGAAATTGATATGGGCAGGGTGAGGCATCCCAGATGAGCCAGGGAGGTCGTCAGTGTCCAGACATCCAGGCCTGTTGTCCTAATTGGGGTCTTCATCCTGAGGAGGGCTGGCAGTCTCTCGTATCCTCTCCATGGTGGCAATGGCAGGGGTACCTGTGGACGGAGTGAGAGATGGAGTTAAATATTGTACATGTGCTTGGTTATCTCTTTATCATATGCATACAGTGGCTTCACATGATTCCCAGCAATGACAATGACAGATGCTGCACAGCAGAACCATTGGAGGTAGATAGTGGTCTGTGACGTGTACCATACACCATTTAGGTTGGTGTCCTTCAGGTTTAGTAACTTTGGCTCTGAGGATGGTTTCTGGTGCTGTCTGATAGTTCACATGACTGCTCTGCACTGTTAGCTTGTGACTAGTCAGGCTTGTTAGTTATGAGTGGAACTGGCTGGACATTGCAGCATGGGGTCCCAGTAGGAAGAGGGTATGTGAGTATGCAAGGTTAATTGTCCTGTCTGTGCATGTTATGCATGGAGTCTGCCATATTACATTCCATATTATGGTGGGTCAAATTTTTGGTTGTGGATCCTGATTAGTGGCCAATTGGATTAGTCACAGTGCTGTAGCTGTGTTTAGCCTTGTTTGGCATTGTGTTGTGCCATTGCATTGCTGTCATTGCCATCTAGTAGTCCTCAGTCACACCATCTAGTCTGTATAGCTAGAACAATAATCATACATGCAAGAGATATGATGTGATGTGCACATTCCAGGTTTTCACATGGATGGGCTAGTGCATTATGCGAGTCGTAGTGATAGTATTATCCAATGCTATCCGTGCCTTTGCCGAGGGATGTGTGGGCATTTGAGCTGGGTAGAGGTGTCACATGCAGTCGAGGGGCATTAGGTGGATAGGTGGGAGGTGTACTGAGAAATACAGTGAATTGGGGAGTATTTGGGTGGTGAGAAAGCATGCATGACACAACAGTTGTGTGACATGGAAGTTGTGGGTACTTACCAGAGTCCAGTCCCCCAGTTATTCCAGTGAGGCCCTCAGGATGAAGAATGTACAAAACCTTCTCCTCCCAAGATGAGAACTGTGGGGGATGAGGTGGGGGCCTACTGCCAGTCTTGTGCATGGCTATTTGGTGTTGTGATGACATGGAATGCACCTTCCCCTTAAGGTCGTTCCACCTCTTCCTGATGTCCTCCCTTGTGAGTGGATGTTTGCCTACTGAGTTGACCCTGTCGACTATTCTCTGCCACAACTCCATTTTTTGGGCTATCAAGGTTTTCTGGACCTGTGCTCCAAACAGTTGTGGCTCTACCCTGACAATTTCATCCACCATGACACTTAACTCCTCGTCTGTGAACCGTGGGTGCTTTTGCGGGGATGTGGTAGTGGTTGTGTTGAAGGTGGGGTGGTGTTGTGTGTGTAAGGGTATAGTTTAGGGTGATTGATGGGGTGTGGGTAGTGCGTTGTGAATGATGGACCCTTGTGGTGTGCGCTCATTATGTGTGTTTTGTGTTGGTGGTGCAGTTGTGTGGTGTGTGCTGAGTGAGATGTGTATATGTGCTTATGGTGTAAAGGTGCTATATAAGTGTATTTTCCTGCTCTTGGTGTATGTGAAAATTGATTTTGAAGCAAAGGATTGTGGGTTGTGTGGGGGTGGGTTATCTAGTGCAGTGAGTAGGTGTGCCTGGTGTGTGTCAGGTGTGGGATATTCAAACTGACCAATGGGGTGGTGGGTTCTGAGTGCAGCGGTTCGCACCGCCAATGGTTTTCCGCTGTGAAAGAACCGCAGTGGTGACTTGTGGTGGGTGGAATTGTGTCGGGCTGGCGGTGCTGGAACCGCCTCTTTCCCACCCTGCTGTCTCCTATTGGAATTGGATGTGTTTTTTTTTTTTTTGCTGGTCTTCACGGTGTGAGTTGTAATACGGCAGTCAGAGTACCACCAACAAGGCGGTCTTTTGGCTTCCGCTACCACGACAGTCTTCTGAAAATACCACCAAAGTCGTAATGAGGCCCTTAGTGTCCAAATCAGTAAGCAATTACTTTATAGCTCGAGTTGCACATCGTGCAAATAGAATAGCACAAATATTAACATAATCACCTTAATTTCTTGAACAAATACAAACCATGTGGCATGTATCCAATAGCAGCCACATTGAAAGGAAAACGTTAGGGTTATTTAGAGAAACACTAGTGTCAGTTTTGAAAACACTAAGACATGTATTTTCAAAGGCTTGACTCCAACCCTAATGGTGGAGGTAAATGCGTTAAATATGTTATTAATCAGGAACAAATGAATAAAGGCAATAGATTGAAGAAGGTGTTCCAAGAGAAGTAAGTCAAACTTGAAAGGAATGTGTTAGCCTACAACCCAAAACAAAAAGTACACTAAACTAATAGGAATTAAATAATAGAATGTATAATCAGGGGATGAGCTAGCTTTCTAAGGACAGGTGAAGAATGAAACTCACCTTATCTATGGAAGAAAAAAACATAAAGCAAAATAGAATGACACACTGAGTATAGGCAACCCACTGACATATTTTTTGTTCAAAGCCCCTTTCCATTACATTATAACTGCAGTACATACACGTAGTATGACATTTTTATTTGGAATAGAATGTCTAACAAAAACTGCTTGTCATTATTAATGAGGAATAATACCTATAAAATGGGGTAAAGAGTAAATTACTTACCTTCGGTAATGCTCTTTCTGGTGGATTCTCTATTTAACCAAAGATAACTCCCCTTAGAATATTCCTCAGGCACCAGACTAGATCTGGAGATTTTTTGTAGCAGTGCTGCCATGCACTGTTAGGTGGCATTGAGCGGCTCCTCCTTTATTCTATAGCACTCCAGAAGTGATGGAGCACCGCTGTATATTAGTGCCATTGCCGCACTTTGAAGTCACTTACTTGTCTTTTTTTTCCTGTACTCTCAGAGACAGTGTGAACAATAGTTGGATACAGTGGCCCTCATTATGACATGGGGGGGTCTTTTCCAAGGACCGCCGTGGTGACAGCTGCCAACAGACCGCTGCGGAGGCGGCAATCCACCCACCAGATTTGAACACACAAACACAAAACCGACAGAAATGAGCCACAACAACAATTCTGCCAGACCCAACGGATGCAAAAAACAGTCGGACCTACCATCCTTCCCGCTACGTCTGCAACACACCACTCTCCAAATTATGAACCACGAATCACCACAGCGGACACTCAACAGTGGACAGCTACTGGCGGTGCGGACCGCCGCAGTTGATTTGGCCACTCCACACCAACAGAAGTCAACATTGGCCACATTGAAAAACCCACACCTGACACATATACACACACTGTACACATCCACAAACAGCACTAAAACACCCCCCCACACAACCCACAAGTCCTTGCAAACTCGACAATTCCGCTACACGTTGCCAGCACATACAGTGACAGAATTGTGCACACACACACACCACAACCACATATGTTCCCTTCATGCATCACACACCACACATCATACCTCAACACTTAACACCCTTTGCACAACATACACACTACACAATAGGCATGTCCCCACAAAAGAACCCCCTTTTCACTGAAGAGGAGTTGCGGGTGATGGTGGAAGGAATCATCAGGGTAGAGCCACAGCTGTTCGGTACACAGGTCCAGCAGATATCCATTGCCAAGATGATGGAGCTATGGTGGAGAATAGTGGACAAGGTGAACTCAGTGGGAACCTATCCACACACAAGAGACGACATTCGAAAGAGGAGGATCGACCTACGGGGGAAGGTGCGTGCAGTGGCCTCCAGGCACCATGTTGCCAAAATGAAGACTGGCGGTGGACCACCCCACCTCCTCCTCCACAGGTGACGGCCTGGGAGGAGAAAGTCTTGGCTTACCTGCATCCAGAGGGCCTCACTGGAGTCACTGGAGTGCTGGACACTGGTAAGTCACCATTACCACCTCAACACCACCGATACCTGCATGGCATGTCACCCCCTCATACTGACTCCCTTCACCCCACTCCATCCCATACAAAGAACCACCCCATAACCTACCTCAATTGTGTACCCCGGCATGCCCTAACCCATTGCAAGCACACCCTCCCAGCTCTGCATGCACACGCAACAGTTCTGCATGGGCAGCATGTAGCACTACCAATCCCACAATACATCACCATACACTAACCAAAGGTGGAAGGACAACACCCATCCCATAGGGGAAGCCAGAAATGCTGAATATGTAACTGACAATGACGGAAACAAATATAACACATGTCCACAGGTATCCCAGCCAATGTCACCAGTGAGCATGTGCCATGGCAACCCAGTCCTCCCAGTCCTCCACAACAAGAAGCCCTCAGTGATGACAGCAACTCTGGATGTCTCGATCTGGATGATCTCCCTGGCCCATTTGGGACCACTGGTCAGTCAGACACCACAGCCAACACCCAGTCCACCACAGGGCCCCCCCACATCGGACTCCAATACCACAGGAGCCACCCAACATCCCCAAACCTCTGTCCCCAGGACACGACAATCAACAGTGTGCCCACCTGTACAGGGACCCGAGTCGGCACCACACAGGCAAGATGACGAAGGTCCTGGTGTCAGTGGGAGTGGACACACAGTTCAGGGGACACAGGCACAGGGGGCCAGGGCCAGTGGGAGGTTAGCTGTGCGCCAAGGGGAGGCCCAACCCAGGGAACCGACTGCCCAGGAGGCACTCACACATGTCCTGGGAGCCTACCAGAAATCCCAGGACAGGATGGGTCAGGTGATTACCATCTTGCAGGAGAACTAGCGGGTGCAGGGGTAACACAACAGGAGGTCATGCAGCAGTTGCAGGACTTAAATTTCAACATAGCCTCCATTGCAGGGGTGCTGGGTGACATGACGAACGTCATACGTGAGTACACAACATCCAGCGGGCCCCTTCCACTAGCCAGTGTACTCACCAGCCTTCCACATCTTCTGCAGCTGGAGGACAGGAGGACCTGCCACAAGACTCACAGGCCACCAGCACCCCTCCCTCTGCAGTAGAAGAACCACCCCGCAAACATTCCCTGCGACCCAGACAGACACCAGGGACTATAGCTAAGGCCCAAACCACAGCCAGGAAATGAGCCCCTCCTGAATGTCTCCCTTGTGTGCCACTGAGACACCTTGTTCACTTTGGACTGCCATTGTTTCTTTTCCTATGGCCCCATGGATACTGGACCTGTGCTATAAACCAACTGGGCCACTACACTGAAGTTTTTGTCCACCATCGCCCCACTCTATTGCACTAGCCCTTCCTTTTTGTCACTCAATAAACACACTTGAACACAACTGAAGTTTTTGTGCTTTAAGTATAACAATATGCAAAGTCTTGATCTGCATTATCCTGTGCAAATGTCATGTAAAGTGTGAATCCATCCAATGGACAGTCAGTTTGGGGTACACATACCCAGTGTGAGAGCATGCCACAAATCACCATCCAGCAAACGGTGTGAAAGCATTCTGTAGTCATCACATTAGTTCACGGTTGTGACCACACCAACATCTGCAAAAAGGGAAACCATTAGTGACCGTCAATTGAGAAGTAAAGGAAGTAGAGCAACATGAGCCACTGTAACATAACAGCCTACATTCAGCTGGTCACTTCTACTCAGTAATTTGCACAGCAATTGACTTATGACACCATAAGTGAGGAGAAACAACTCATTTCAGGCACTCACACAAGATACCACAGTATTAGCTATGCGATGTTGTCAGCATGCCAATCCCTTCTCTAGACCACATAGGCTGAGCCACCATGCGAGGGAAATTGAAGTCACAGATCAGTTGTGTAAGCACATTGTAGGTCATATGACATTCCTTGCAACATATGCTATTTACTGTATGGGATGAGGAAACAGTTTGCAGTCGGCATGTATTTGAGAAAGCTAAACTACTGACACATTGCATGGGCTGAATACGCTTGTACAACATCACCATAACACTGGCACGACTGACCACCGATGGAACAGTGTCAGGTCACATAATGCACACATTTGTGCTTGGCACAACACAACAGCCACACAGCACTTAACTGTACTGGAGGTATGAACAGAAGTACAGTCTTACCTGAGTGTCATCTGAAGTACCTCTGTATCATATGTGTCCTGTGGTCCACATCCCCCACTCCCCGTCCTCATCACTGTCTCAGTGTCCTCTGCTGCCACAGGTGCACTGCCTCCCCCTCCTCCTGCAGGAATGGCACATGGTGTCTGAGGGCCAAATTATGCAGCATGCAGCAGGCCACCACTATCTGGCAGACCTTCCCAGGGGATAGAGTAGGGATCCACCAGACACATGGAGGCACTGGAACCTGGCTTTCAGTAGCCCAAAAGTCCTTTCAATTACCCTTCTGGTATGACCATGTGCTTCATTGTACCGATTTTCTGTCCCTGTCCTTGGATTCCTCACTGGTGTCAACAGCCAGGATAGGTTTGGATAGCCAGTCATCTGGAAGTAGTGAGAGACACACATTACTCATGTACAATAGCACATAGTACAACTTCAGGTGGCATACAGTGACATACATTGGGTAAAACCTCAAGCTCACCTATGACCCACACTGTCTCTCTCTGTAGTCGTGCCATCACATGTGGGACGCTGCTATTCCTCAATACATAGGCATCATGCACAGATCCAGGAAACTTGGCAGTAACATGGGAGATGTATTGATCTGCAAGGCACACTATCTGGACATTTATTGAATGGTAACTCTTCCCATTTGTGTAGACCTGCTCATTTGTCCTGGGAGGGACCAAGGCAATATGGGTCCAGTCAATGGCCTCAATCACATGTGGTGTGTCCCATGGTGTAGAATGCAGCCTTCACAGTGGGCAAATCATCACTGTGGGGGAATGATATAGCTGCTCATGTGTTTCAGCAAGGCAGCCAAATCTCTACTCAGCACATGTGAAAACATTGGCTCTGACATTCATGCAGCCAAGCCCACAGTCACCTGGAAAGAACAACTGGCCAGTAAGTGGAGCACTGACAGTACCTGTACTGCAGGGGGTATTGCTGTAGTGCTACGAATAGCAGGAATCAAATCTGGCTTCAATCGACACAGTTCAGTAATTGTGGCCCTGTCCAGACGATAGGTCATTATAATGTGCAGTCCCTCCAGTGTAGACAAGTCGACTAGGTGTCTGTACACAGGTGCTTGCCTCCTCCTCCTCCGCAGTGGTCGGTATCTAAGTAAGCGAAACATCAGAAGTGTGTGACTACAGGAAGGATGGACACACAATATCACAGTAGTCAGAGCAGTCACATCCAATTTACGCAAAAAATTATTGGAATTTGCACTGGTGTCCTCTACATGCAAATGGACTTCCTCAAAAATAGTTTTAGTTAGTTATTGTGCCTCACAGATGTAGTCTGAGTCGTGTGTCCTGATTAATAGCATCCCATTTGAAGTGTTCTCTCAACTACTCATCTGCAAGCAGTGCACTAGTATGAGATCTAATCTGAGTGCCAGAGTCTACAACCAAACAAAGTATGTGGCGGACTGGAAGTGCCTTGGTGTCTACCATCAGTACCTACGACGCACATTAAATTGACCGTCATGAGTACCAGCACCAGGAAATGCAACCGCCTGAGCTGTATGCAGGGACAGGTGGAAGTGACCTCACTCTGCCTGCGTTTGGAGTTGTGGGAGTAGGCGGTCTGCACCGCCGTGCAACTCCTCATTGGTTAACATGGAAGTCTATGGAGCACAGGAACCAAAGATAATCACCGCTGGCGGTAACAGTGTTCACTGGCACAGACATGACCGCCATTTCCTCTATCCCACTTCACTTGATTCTTGACTCTCAACACATCAACACCTCCACTGCATGTGCTGCTGTGTCCTATGTCTGGAACCCGTGATGGTCCGTGCTACAGGGGCTAGGGCCCCAGCCTTCACATCGGAGGAACTCCAGAGGCTTGTGGATGGGGTCCTCCCTTGTATGGACAGATGTATGGGCCTCCAGATCAACAGGTGAGCCCCTTTTGGGTACTTTGGATGCAACATGGTTGAATGTAGATGTACGTGTGTGCAGGTAATGTGTCATTTGCGGAGTGTATTTTTGCTGCATGCATTGTATACGCAGAGGTACGAGTAATGTGTGAGGATGATGTGGGATCTATGCAGTATGTAAGCCATTGCTGTAACTGAATGTAGTGTGGAGTTCATTGTGTCCTTTCGTCTGTGTTCCCTATGCAAGTCAGCGCCCATCAAAAGAAAGGGTTATGGCATGCCATCGCCAAGGATGTGCGGACCCTGCAGGTATATATCCGACGGAGCACCTACTACAGAAAGAGGTGGGGGGACCTGCGACGCTGGGCCCGGAAGACCGCGGAGGGCCAGCTGGGGATGTCCTCCCAAAGAGGGAGGGGTGCCCATCAAACCCTGACCCCACCTAATAGCCCACATACTGGCAGCGGCCAATCCAGAATTGGATGGGTGCTCGAGGGCAGCCCAGCAGCCACAAGGGGGTGAGTACACACTGTGTGGCATTCATTATTGATGCCTGCCATGTTGTATGGGTGCAAGGTTCTAGTCAGTGTATGGCCCAATATACCCATTTAACTGATCTTGTAGAGTCCTGCTTTGCAATGTAGAGCGGTATATACATTTGGTATTGGCAAGTAGCTAGCATACCAAGGCAGACATGGCTTAGTAAGTCCCAGTAGGTGTGCAAATGGTAGTGTTTGAGTTCATTTCTGCTGTTGTTCCCAAGCAATGGTTTGGTATTGTGGTTCATACTGCACAGTGTTAGTCCCCGGGAGTCACTGTGATGTGTATGCCATATGTGCTGTTGTTGCCGAAATTGACCCTGTGCTCCCTTTCATTCTCCCCCACCCTCTCTCCTTTTCTCATCCTATCCTTGTGTGCATCAGCATCATCTGGCAAATGATCAGGGGCATAGGCGAGTGGGGGAGCTGCAGCCCACAGGACCCACAGTCCACTGACGCCAAGAGGACCAGTGGGTTGGAAGGCAAGGGGAGCACCACAGGGTAGACAGGAGCTGATACTACTGACTGATTCCTCCTCCAATGGAAGCTCCCTGGTGGTGGCGGACCTCTCTGGGACCCCTCTGGGACCACCCCAGCTACATCATCTTCTGCCACCCCCGTACCAGCACCGCCCTCCCAGTAGCTCCCCACCCGGTTGCCATGCCCACTCACCCAGGAGGGTGGGCGTTTCTGCCCCAGGCAACCAGGTCCTGCCCCAGTCAGCCCTGCTGCCCTCACTTAGGAGGCTATTGACCTCCTAAGATCCATCTCTGTAGGGCAGTCAACCATAGTGAATGCCATCCAAGGGCTGGCATCCCAGATGCAGCAATGCAATGCAATGCCTACCTGGAGGGCATTCACGGTGGCTTGGCTGCCCTAGAGAGATCGTTTCAGATTCTGGCCTTCTCTTTGATGGCAGCCAGTGTCCCTGGCTCTTCCGCCCCCCCTCCGACTACCTGTTCCCAGTCCCAAACCCTCTCCCCCACCCACCCCAAGCACACAATCAGACATGCATGCATCCAAGACAACAGAAAGGACTCGCAAAGGCACCACAGATC
The DNA here is from genome assembly GCF_031143425.1 of Pleurodeles waltl. Classification (NCBI taxonomy): domain Eukaryota; kingdom Metazoa; phylum Chordata; class Amphibia; order Caudata; family Salamandridae; genus Pleurodeles; species Pleurodeles waltl. Next base: position 907,154,697 of record NC_090442.1, read on the forward strand.
GCACCACGAGCATACACACAGCCAACACACAGAAGCACACACAACAACAGCCACTGCCTTCACTGACTGCCCCTCCTCCTCCTTCCTCACAGTCACATCAGCACTCACACCTGCAAGCACTGCGTCCTCAGTCCCAAATCCTGCCACCTGTACAGCCTTGCCCACAATCACGACAACAGTAGACACGCAGACTAGCACCCCAATCACCACATGCGCAGTCACCACCACCACCATCACAACCACATGCAGCACACCCACTTCACTTGCAGACACCACCGCAAAATACATGCACGCAACCTGTTTGTCCTCTCCCACCCTGTTGCCCACCGCCCTCCAAAAACACATAAACGCTCCCACTCAGCCATCCACCTCACTCACACACTCACTCACACACACACACTGTGCATGCACCTGCAACCCAGTCCAGCACACCTACAGCTCCTACAACCACTCCCTCTACCTCCACTCCCAAACCTGCTCCCACCGCCCACCCCTTTGTACCAAAAAGCTTTTTCTTGCCCACCTTGACCTCTTCCCTCCTTCTCCCCCTCTTGTCTTTAAAAGGAAAGTCCTGCTCCCCCAGGCCAGTACCTCCAGCTCCCCGACCTCTCATGGCCTCCCCAGTGTTGCCCATGTCCCTCCCCCTGCAGCAAAAACTCCCACTGAGGGGCACAAGACTGCCACTCCAACCCCTCCACTCCAAGCCCACTTCTCACCCCACAAACAGAAGAGCAAAGCCCCACCCCCTCCCAAATCTAAGACCCCTCTCCAAAGAAACACCCCTCCCACCCCCTGAGGTGCCTGCCTTGCATTATGAAGTCCCTGCCTAGTGGAGTAACTTGGGCTGTCAGGAGTCAAGCTGGGCCTTGTTCGTTGCCCTGTGGGTTGTATGTGACATTGGACTGGCCAATGGCCCTTTGTATATGGTTGTCTCATTTGTTGTGGGCGCTATTCCCACCCGAATAGAGTAGTTGGACCAAAGGTATTTGTCCTGGCTTTCTTTATCTCAGGCTTATGTTGCTGTTGGATTTATCAGCGGACTGTTCTCAGTGTGTGGTATGTGTGTATGGTGTGTGGGTGTGTCACTCTTCCCTCCCTCCATTGTGTGCTAGGTGGCTGTACTCACCGTTATCATCGGCGTTGCTGCTCCTGGACTGCCATTGCAAGGTACAGCATCAGCTGGGCTTCCAGTTCGCGTTCTATGGCGGTCTCGGACTCCTCTGTGTCCCTGGAGATGAGTGTCTCCTTTTCTATAGATTGTTTCCACCAGGCTTTTCGTGGCAGTGGTCCCACCCCAGTAATTCTGGCAGTCTGCTATGTCATTATATGGTGGGCGTGGAATGGTGTTCCGCCAGCCTGATGATGGTAAACGCAGTGGTCGGTGGCCGGACTGCACTGGTGGTACATTGGCTGTATTTGGGAGGGTTCACTGCTGTGGTCATAATTTCATAATGAGGGCCAGTGTGTTGAATATTAATTTGGACCTTTTAGATATGAAGAGTTTACTCTACAAAACTGTGAGGTGGGAGGGCATTGATAAACATGTGGTTAGACTAAGTATCCACCAGAAAGAATGTTACCAAAGGTATGTAACATGTCCTACTGATGGATACTTCTAACTGCAGGAAACAAAGCAGTAACTCCCCAACATGGAGGGTCTAGGAAGTGGACTCAGAACAAAAACTACTGTAGAAAAAAGTTAACAGTGTCCTTCCTGACGGACTTGGCTGTCTAGGCAGTGGCATTTGTGATTTTATGCACCAAGACCCATGTCACAGCCTGGCAGAAATCAGACAGGCACCACTCATACCAACCCTCTGGTAGCAGCCTTAGTCCTAGTGCAGTGGGCTCTGAGACCTTCGAGGGGGCTGCTTCTTGGCCAGTGTGTAGTAGATTTTAATGCAGAGGACTAGCCACCTCGACAAGGTTGTCTTCTACAGAGCCTTCCTAACCTTTGTTACAGAGAATGACACAAGGAGCTGCCTGTCCACTGTATGATCCATGGTAAAATATGTATAAAACATTAAAGCCTTTGGGGTTCAACCAATGGAGTGTTGCCTCTTTTGAGGGATGAGGAAGAAACAGGAATGCTATTATCATGCTAGATTGCCCAACCTGGGAAGAAGTCCCAAATCCTCAGCACCAGTTTGTCTGGGGGAAATGGTGACAGGATGGTTTTACTGAAAATACCAGTAGGTCACTCATTTAATGAGCTGACAATTGCAGTAGGAAGTCAGTCTTCAAGGTCAAAAGATACAACAAGCAGCTATGCATATGCAGTGTGCATATGAGGACTGTCAAGACCAAGTTTGAAACCCAGTGTGGTATCAAAAACGGCTTGAAAAAAAACGTGTCAAACTTTCAACAAACATAATTTCAACAGTTGATTTATACAAGGAAGATTGGTCAGGCAAATGCAGAAAGAGCAAAAGGACCAATAAGTAACCTCTTACAAGACAAATAAAAGGACATCCAGCAGCTTTGACTGTAAGTGGTCTGTGTTCCAGGCACCACATCAGGTTAAAATTTGTCTCAGCACCTGACATAAATGGCTTTTGCATCCACCATCTTTGATGGCAAATCAGAGACAGTCAATTACCACAAGTTAATCTCCTCACATGGCTGTGTGTGTTTCATAGATTAGGATGGAAGACTCTGCACTCTTGCTGAGGAAGGAGGCACACCCAAAGAGGCTACGTGATCAGAGGATGATTCCCCTTGATGGATGGCAGAAAGACCTTCAGGGACAGACAAATGGCCTGAAGCTTTAGACTGTTGATATGGAGCTGGCCCTCCACCGGAGAAGAGACCTCGGACCTCAATGTCCTCCATGTGACCATCCCCAACCAAGCAGTAATGCATCTACCATCACTGTCAGCTTCGGGTAGGGGAAGGTTCCAATAGCAACAGTCAGCACAAATCTGGAGATGGGTATACGCTGCACAAAGTAAACACTGTATGCCTCACATTGCAACCCGCCTCACCCCTATTTTGTGAAGCTTTTCAAATACCTTTCTAACATAGAATGACTTTTTGTCATCAGTATAAATTCTCAAAAACTATTTAAAGTGAAAGATTGTACACTTTGAATTTGTCTGAATGGCCAGGCTCCGGTTGGATAAGAAATGGCTAATAAAAAAAGATTATTCAACTAAGGACTGGAATACTCAATATTGTGAAAGAAGTTGAGACTAGGACAAACTGATGTGAAACCGACCAAACAATCCGATGAACTGCAGTTCTAGCATACAAAAAATGCCTTGAATTAGCTTCTCTACTCCTCTTAACCCAAATTTAGGGGCATATTTATAAGCACTTAGCACCACCTTGCGCCACATTAGCGTCATTTTTTTTTTACGCTAATGTGGCCCAACAAGGCCAAAATCCTAGCACCATATTTACAAAGTGGCGCAATGCATACATTGTGCCACTTTGTGACCCTTTGCACTACATTATGCCTGCGCCAGGGATAATGCATGCAAAGGGGCTATTCCCCCTTAGGGGGACTCGAAAAAATGGCGCAAGGAAATCTAAGAGATTTTCTTGCGTCATTTTGTACGACACCTTTAACGCCTGCTCAGAGCAGGCGTTAAAAGTGAGCTTCCATTATTTCTAATGGGCCACTATGTACTCTGCAGGAGTAGCACCAATATTTTGGCACTACTCCTGCAGAGTACATCAATAGCGTCATGAATAATGGTGCTATTTCCCTCTACCCTGCGCCATGGTGCACCGTGTTTTAAATACAGCGCACACATGGTGGCGGTAGGGAGGTGCTAAGGGGCCAGGGAAAGTGCCACTGCACTCAGTGCAGCACCACTTTCCATAAAGCTGCCCATTAATCTGGTGCACTATAAATGGCATGGTTTCGACATGTTTTCGACCTTCGGCAGCTCTCAATCAAACCAAAGGTGGGAGTTTTAATCCTTCATCCCATTTGACTTTTTCTCCCTTCACTTGGGTTATAGTTATGTCATTGAACTGGGAGGTGGAAGAAGACAATGTCTGACATACCCTATCCATCAGCAGCTACAAGGAAGGCACAAGTTAATATTCCTCTGTGACAGCTGCTGTGACCTGAAAAACAAACCAGCTCAGTTTACTGACATCGAAAGTGTGGAAGACAAATAAACAATCTTTGAAATAGTAAACTTGTTCATAGTACGGAGGAACTGAAGTTCTATGCTATAAAATGCTATTTCAAAGCACGTTACTAACCTATATTAATTCTTTTGACATGTCTGCAATCATATGCTGTGCATTGTTCTATTATGTAGTGCTTTGTTGTTAAAAAGCCGTTTTTCATCTCTTATGTATCAGCTGAAGGCAGAATCTGTCAGACTCGTGGCAATATAGACTGTAAATCACAAACGTCCGCAATATATTTACCATTTTCAGATTCTATTTTACAGTATTTTCCATTATGAGAAGTATATAGTAGCGGTCATTTGATATTAATGACTAAAAATAAAAGTTTCAACATCCTCTCTTCATGACGGAATTTGGAAGCGTATCATGTGAATCCAATATAAGTTGCTACAGGTAACGAACACTTTCTGCCTAAAACCATTTCAGTGGCACATTGTGTGTACGTATTGATTATTGAGCAATGTTTTATATGAAAGTGAGTAACCAATCTGTATAGATTTGTGACCTGTGCACTGCCAGAGACTGGAAGGAATTCAGATGGATGCGGCTTCTTATGATTTCTACTTTGTAAGCAGTGCACCACAACTCACAAGCGATCCATGCACTAAACTGCAGCCAGCGGGTGCCACACAGACTTTAGTGATGTTTCCAAATGATTTTTGTACATAGTCTGGGTGCCTAGTGGGGGTGTATCTTTAAGTGGTGCCAGATATTATGGTGGAACACCTGCTTCGACTGCAGTTCCAAAATCAATTCCAGAGACAATGCAACCAAGGCTGGTTGCAGGTGGTGAACAGACTTAAAATGCTTAGCATTCTTAAGGGAGCAGGAGAAGTTGGTTGCAGATTCAACCACACCTTTGCTGGTGTAATATGAAACCACATGATTTTAACAAAGGTGAGAGAACAAGAGGTCGCCATGTTTCCTGGAATCCAGTAGTGGTGGGTCAAGCTTGTACTTGTGAGAGGGTAAAGGGCCACTATTTTGTGAGCATTGGTTAGTACTAGAGGTTTCAGTGGGAATTTAGGTAGAAGAACAGAAGGGATATCTTCAACAGTTGATTGTTTTCCTATTTTGTTTGCTCCAGAGAGGAATAATTGTAGTTAAATCATAATAATTTAGTTGAAATCATAATACCCAGGTACCTACCCAATGCAGTGATCCAAACATTTGTTTGAGTAGCACCACCTCCTAAAACAAATTTACTTTGCTGAAGTTTAGGTTATATCCCAATAACAGACCACATTTCTCTGCTATTTGTTGTTATAATGCTCAGGCTTGAAGAAAGTGGGTAAAATGGCAACATTGCATGCATACACTGCCAAACAGAGAAGGAGTTTTTAGGTTGGGAATTTGGCTTACTGTCAATTGAAATTGTTATATACAAGGATTAATTTACCAAGCATATAGGACAGATGAGCGTGCACAACACTGGTGAGTGCCGCAATAGATTTGTATTAGAGAGAAAGTACTACCAATAATACGAATATGGGTTTTAGAGGAGTGAGAGTATGCTTGGGTTAGTGCAATAAAATTGGAATGAAATTAAATGCTTGAAGCAGGTCCCAGAGGAAGTCACAAGAGACCCGAACAAAAGCTTTTTCAGCATCCTGTTCAATATGTACCAAAACTGGCATCAGTATACCGTCTTAACCTGTTAACCTGTCATGAGACCATGTGCTAAGATGACACATTCATCCTAGTTCTCAATATTTGAATACATATTTTGGAATCTCCATTCAGTAAATGAACAGGGCTGTAAGACACAGTCATGAGAGTTTTTTTCATTGTTCGCAAATACGGCAACAGTTACTTTATTTAATTAGGGGAGAGAGCATGATTGGTTTGTTGGATGTCCATAAGAACGTCTATAGAGGGGCAATAGATTAATATTTTATAAAAAAAAAAAAAATGTTACATTTTAGATATGGTTGATTAATCTCTTTTATAGATAATTCTGCAGTTAGTAAAGTAGTCCCTTCCTGGTCGATCTTAGGAAAACAGCTCATTAAGGTATTCGGATGTCAGATCTCATTTTTGGTACTCATCATGGTTTAAAGTTTAATAGTATGATTCAAATATAGACAAGAGTTCCTGATAGTGATATGTAATTTGGCCTGTTTCGACTGTAACCTTATATACTTTGTGAGTAATTTCTGATTGTCTGCTCACCAAAGGGAGTAATTTTCTAAACTTCCATGCAATTACATGTAAGAAAAGGGAAGGTTTAGAGCTGGCAAGTGGGTACACTTGCCAAGTCGAATTGGTAGTTTAAAACTGCACACACAGACCCTGCAGTGGCAGGTGTGAGCCACGTTTAAAGGGCTTACTCATGTGGGTGGCACAACCAGTGCTGCAGGTCCACTAGCAGCCTTTGATTTACTGGCCCTGGGAACATCTAGTGCACTGTACTAGGGACTTACTAGTAAATCAAATATGCCAATCATGGAAAGTCAATTACACATACATTTTACATAGACATGATCAATAATGGACTTAATAATTTGGAGGATTGGAAACAAGCTTCGGCATTTTAAGTGGACTGAATTTGAGGATATTATATTGTTAACAGACATTACACTTAAATTATGTGATGAAAAGAAGACAATTTGGTTTATGATAATATGCGTAAAATGAATGTATTATGAGCTTTTTTATAATTCAATAGGTTACATTTAATTAATTAAGTAAAAAAGCGGCCAATTCAAAATGGATAAATCATTCGGGACATTCCGATTTTTCTGACAAATTGACAGATGTCAATTTAGTTCCCCAAACAATACAAGGGTATGGTTTTTTTATTGTTACTAAAAAGTAACTTTAAAATGAGATACTCACTAACTGCTAAATGGTTTAAAGGTTATTTATCTAGTTTGTTTCAGAAAAACGGTCAGGCGTTTTTTGATAATTACTATGAAATGCTTGTGAAAACCAGTATTTAAAATCTTGAATAATAGGTGAGTGATTTTTGATCTTTGGCTGGCATTCATGAAGATGAAACTGAAATATGGACTCGATCATTTATGAAAGGATTATAAAAGGAATGTTTATCTCATATTTATTTAGGTGCTACCAGCATAAAGAATTTTTCAGTCCTGAAGATGACCCGATATTGATTTGTGTCTTTACATAGTGTTGAAACATCGACTATATTAAATGTGGATTAAATATACAGGGTGACTTCAAGACACCTGGAATAAAGGGGTCTTCTTGAAGTTCACTGCTTCCTTATTCTTTTTAACCACATTCTGTATATATTGTGTATAACACTCTGGCACTTTAACTATCACACTAATCACTTTCACTACACCGTTATTTTTGGAGCACCTTTGAAGAAAATATTTTGAAATGTTCTTTATGAATACATAAACCTATTTTGATAAAAGAAATAAAAGAAGTAAGAAATACTAATTAATCTAAGGATATTATACCTAGATATAAGTAATTTCGGTGAACTTAAGAGTGCTGTGGAAGTCTAGGCAAATACTTCTCCCAAGTGGCCAAGTTTGTACTTATCATTACTTTCTAAAAGTGGCATTTTCAAACATATAATCTAAAAACATTCTTTACCAAAAGATGCATTTTAAATAGTGAGTTCAGAGACCCTAAACTTCATATTTCCACTGCTTCTAAAGTGAATCTGCACTTTAATAATATTTAAAGGCAGTCCCCCATGTTAACCTATGAGGGAGATAGGCCTTGCACAGTGAAAACCGAATTTGGCAGTATTTCACTGTTAGGATATATAAAACACATTAGAATATGTCATACCTTAAAGATACACTGCACCCTGCCCATGGGGCTACATAGGGCCTACCTTAGAGGTGCTTTACATGTATGAAAAAGAAATGTTTAGGCCTGGCAAGTGGGTACATTTGCCAAGTCGAATTGGCAGTTTAAAACTGCACACAAAGACACTGCAGTGGCAGATCTGAGCCGTGTTTACAGGGCTAATCATGTGGGTGGCACAATCAGCGCTGCCGGACCACTAGTAGCATTTGATTTACAGGCTCTGGGCACCTCTAGTGCACTGTACTAGGGACTTACTAGAAAATCAAATATGCCAATCATGGAAAGCCAATTACTCATACATTTTACATAGGAGCACTTGCACTTTAGCACTGGATAGCAGAGGTAAAGTGCCCAGAGTATCAAAATCAGCAAAACCAGAGTCCAGCACGAATCAACAATCTGGGAAACACAGGCAAAATGTTAGGGGAGACCATGCCAAGGATGCCAAGTCTAACAGTAAGTGTTTAATGTAGCCTTCTCAATTAAATAAATTCAGAGGGAACAACAATTGTATAAATTTGTAGGGGTATTGTGATTCTGCCAGATAAGAAAGACTGCCAAGTGGTCAGAAGACATTAAATGGTGAACCCGAGTTGTGCAATTTTGAGAAGTAATGGTTAAAGACATATTAATGTGTGACTACTGTTTGGGCGCTTTACAAAAAAAGTATAAAGTCTCATTTTCTGATTTTGGCCTCCCAGAATTAACTAAATCTATGGAAAGCATTACTCTGTGAAAGCTATTTCTCTTATTTTTCATTCGCTTGCTATAGGCAGTGTTAGCAATGCCTAGCTTGGGGTCCTGCATGCAGTTGAAGTCTCCTTGGATGTAATACAGGATTGATCATAGTTATATCATTCTACCATGCGGTCTAAGAAAATAAAGGATAATCATAGTTCAGGGCATATAAGCACAAATTCATTACAGAGTCGAGAGGCAGTTTCCTCTGCTAACACCACTGTCCTTTTTCTGTGTTTAAGGTTTTAATCTTCAACTTGCTCTTAAGTATTAAGATGATATTGTCCAACAATGTGAGAATTACTGGGCATGTCAAATGCTTTGTGTGGAGTAACCGTGGCTATGTTTGCTCAAATGATGAATGGTGGATTCAGATGTAGTAAAGGTGGGTCTCTTGAAAATATCTAATTTAGGCATAAAGTCCCCTTCCTAACACAGATTAGAACATTGGAATATTGTGATCTCCATTGGAGGCAATGGAGTGCTCAGGGGTTTTACTGGCTGGTAAATGCCCTGAGCGTCAACATTCCAATGTTCTTTGTTCTTAGCAACAGCAGTGAATAAAGGGCTCACAGAGCTGGATTGGACTTTAATCCCCTCAGGCTTCGTGATGACTTTGTTTTACTTATTAGAACATTCTGCCCTCTAGTGGCAGAATGTTCTAATAGCCTTATAGCCCTTCGTAGCTGGGCTATGCTGACAATTAAAGTCCAGCTCCCTTGTTAAAGGCCCGAGCCTGAAGCGGGCCTTTAATGGCCAGTATAGTCCACTATGGCAGGCTATATTATACTCAAGGTCAAAATAACCATCTACTGCTAACTTTATATATTTTTTTGCATTCTGCCTTTTTGAGCCCCATATTTCTTGTCCATTGCCTCTTCCCTTACCTACCTCTTCCCTTCCCTATATACTCCCATGCCACTTATTATTCCTTGCTTCGTAAAGAAACAGAAGACCAGTGTCCCATTTGAATGTAATAAATTGTAATCAGGCAATACGTGATGGGCTTTTCCCCCCTTTTATTATGTAAACTGATTCATAAGTGATTGAATGTGTCACTGGTAAGCCTCTCAATGAATTTAGTAAACAATATTAAGTATATCCAACAAAAAAGAAGAAAAGTTAATGTGACCGTAGGCAACTGGGTTAATTGCAGAGGGGGGTGAAACTCTACTGAAGGAACAATCACAACTCTTGTCACAAGCAAACTCCAAATTAACCTGTGCTCAACTCTCTGGTAGCTTCGCACCAAGAAAGTCACGCTTAATTTAGAGGTGTAAAGTATGTATGTTGCACTTCAAACAGTAATAAAGTGAAAACACAGTACAAGAAAATTCCCACCAAAATTAAAAACAAATAGAGAAAATTTGAATAAATCATTTGATACTAAATGTCTCCTTGTTAGAGTCCATAGGTCCACAGGTGATCTGACGAGTTAGGTTTAAGGGTCCACTACTTACACCTGTGCCCACTTTGAAGTGGGAGAAGCCACTAGAGTACTCCCCCCTATAGAGGTGCCTGGAATTTCCTGCCTCCCTGCCCTGACACCAGCTTGTCAGGAGGCTCAAAAGACTAGTGTGAAACCCTTTGTGAGTTTGTTGATGCAGAGTCTTCATGATGCACATGTGTGGTAGGTGACCGCTCTACCCCTGATCAAGTCAGAGGTGTTTCATGCTACCAACACCTACTCCCCCTTTGACATTCCTACCTGCTCCCAATTAAAAAGTATCACTTATTAACTATAATAAGGTAATCCAATATTATCCCACAGAAGAGGCAGGTCTTGCAGTAGTGAACCAGAACAGGTAAAGGTTAAAAGCACATGTCCAACTTTTTAAATACACTATACCCCCCAATTGGGCTCTTTGGGTGTACAGTAGGGTGACCTATATGTATTATAAAGGAAGGTTTAGGCCTGGCATAAGGTTTATTTTGCTAGGTCAAAATGGCAGTTTAAAACTACACACAGGCTGCACACCTGAGATGTGTTTTAAAAGGCTACTGAAGTGGGTGGCACAATCAGTGTTGCAGTATTTAATTTACAGGCCCTGGGTACAGGTAGTACCACTTTACTAGGGGCTTACAGGTAAATTAAGGATGTCAATAGGGTGGGAGCCAATATTACCATGTTTAAAGAAAAGTGAACAAGCACTTTAGCCCTGGTCAACAGTGGTAAAGTGTACAAGGTCCTAAGGCCAGCAAAAACAGGAGGATTGAAGGTAAAACGTTGGGGGGGAACCACACCAAGGATGTCAGGTCCAACATGTGTCCCCACCAGTTGAAAGCGGAGAGAAATATGCACCTTCATAGGAGATCTTGTCACTAAGGCTCAAGAATCTGGAGAAACCATCAGCATTGGCCTGGTCAGTTCATGGGCAATGTTCCACCGTAAAACCCATTCCTTGTAGGGAGATGGACTACCTCAACAGTTTGGGATCTCACTCCTCATCTGCAGTAGCCATCTGAGGGGACTGTAGTGTGTCCCAACCCGTTAGTGAGCCTCAAACACATATAGTTTCAACTTCTTCAGTGCCCAGACAACTGTAAATGTTTCCATTTCTATTGCACTCAACCTCTGTTCGGTAGGAAGTAACCTCTGCTGCTGACGGTTACTGGTTGATCTAAGACCACTTTGTTCAGCTGTGAGAGAACAGCCCTAAGCCATGCTGAGTCATCTGTCTGCACAATAAACTCTTGGGAGAAATCATAGGCCTTCAGCCTGGGTATCCATTCTGATCACCGGCCTGAGCTGCTTCTTAGAAGTCAGCTCTGTAAAGGGGGCAACAACAGTGCCATTCCCCTTGACAACATTTCCTGCAGTAGTGAGTGAGGCCAAAGAAGCCACTCTACTCTGTCTGGGTCTTTGACAGTTCCTACGCCAGAATGGTTTGAGTTTTGGCCTAGAGGGGCTCCTGTACCTTGCCCCCTCCAACCTTGTAACCAAAGTAGACTGCAGATCTTTGCCCTGTCTGGACTTGCCAGTTTTGGTCACCTGGCCTGCACTTTGCAGATCCTGAAGCTTTTTCCTGAGGTGGCACAGGTGGCCCTCCTAGCTGGAGCTGAAGATGACAATGTTTTCTAGGTAGGGGGCACTGAAGTTCTCCAACCCCGCCAGGACCTGGTTGACCAACCTTTGGAAGGTGTAAGGGCCATTCTTCAACCCTAAGAGCATCAACCAAAGCTTCAAGTGGCCCTCTGGAGTACAGAATACAGACCATTCTTTAGACTCAAGGATATCTACCAGTACCCAGATGTCGGATCAAGAGTGCTGAGGCACCTGGCAGCACCCCCAACCGATCAATCAGCTCAGGCGATAGAGTATCACTTTTCCCCAGGTAAACTACACAGAACTGGAGTTAGAGGGTGGTACCTGGAGGGGGCAGCCATGGGGACCAGCACACTGGACAGGACCAAGGTCTGCTTGAGGGCTCAATTATAGCTGTTTCCAGAATTTGGAGACTTCCTCCTTTATGCTGGCTCTCACCTGGTCAAACAGCCTGTAGATTTTGCACAGGCATACTGTCCTCAGTGTCAATATCATGGGTACACCATCCAGTGAGCCCTGGGGTTAGGGAGCAGTGGGACACAAACTGCCCCAAAATTGGTGGCAGTTCCTCTGTTGTTCTAGGGTCAGGTTAGGGGAGACGCTAACACCCTCCACTGAACCATTCTGAAGAAAGGAGGTCAGAGAGAGGTTCACTCTCCTCCTATACTCTCTCATCCATTACCAGGAACGTGGTAACCTCAAGCCCTTCAAAGTGGGGTTTGAGGCAGTTGACATGCTGGACCCAAATGTATATACAAAGAGGCACACGCTATAGTATATGTATAATATCTCACGTTGAAAGTAATCTAGAAATATCCAAATCGTATACGAAAAACACCACCAGAGTCGAAAGTACATAAATTACACATACAAAAAAGTATTCTAAAAATCCAGTCATTTGTCCATTAAATAGAACAGTTTGCACTTCTTTGTTTGTATGATCAGTCCGTAGTTTATTTATCTTCAGTAGAAGTCTTAGTCTTCAGTATGAGAATTGCTGTATTCCAAGTATAGCACAGTCTTGGTTACAAATATAAGTTATATCCTTCTTGGTATGAAACGTTGCATTACAAAACCACCAACAGCCAACACGTGTTTCATCTAGTTAATAACCCAACGACTTCTTCAGGGCTAGAATTATTTAAAATAAACTCTGAATAAGTAAATGTATTTCTTTATCACCAGTAAACTCACAAGCCCTCCACCATATTGAGTACAGAATGGGGCTCAATATGTTTCCAGTCTACCAAGTAGTTCACCAGTGAAAGTCCCTTGAATCAAAATTTAAATCTCAGTAACATATCCAGGTGCATACAGATTGATAGTGGAACATAATAGCATGTGCATACACAACATGTTGAACCCAATGCTACTCAAGTAAATTTATATAATGGCCCATGCACACACAAATGTAACAGAACCCAGTGTTAGCACAGTTAGATTGGCATAAAAAATGTTCAGAAGAGCCTACCTGATACAAAATCAAATGTACATTCAGCTTTCAAGTCTAGAGGTCAAAGTCAACGTGTTCCAAAAACAAATGCCCCAAGTCGTATTCATTGTTAAAAGTTTAAATGAAAAATACTAAATCAAACCTAAATTAGTACCACAATACTATAATCCATAACGTTCACACCCAAATAAAAGCAGTACACCAACGTAATCATCAGTTATGGTATGTATTAAAATTGCTAGTTTATCGTCACACTCAAAACCGAAATGTGCTCAAATTGTAGTTACTAGACATGTACAGAACCTTGTTCTGTACGGGAAGAATCATCTAGCTGATTCTATTAGACACTAATAGGTCTTTATTAACGTGTCGGCGTTTATCGTCAAAACTTTGTTGTCTCAAAACTATCGCACTACTAAGGAGTGTTATCGTCATATACGAAATTCACATGGTGTGTCCATAAATTATAACTACTATACAGAAACATTTATGGTTCACCTTGTTTATTACGAGGTAATAACTGAAAGAAATAATTCAATTTCATCCGGGTGCATCGACAGCGAGTATGCTAGCGTTTTTACTAGCAGAAATGCTTCTCTTTAACTGTTCACAGAAGTTGAGGAAGGACTCGTTTACAGGTCCCTCCTTAACCGCCATCTTTGGTGTATCGCATTACCAAATTCTCAGTGGATATGTTACTAAAGCAAAATATGTTGCTAAATACAACAACAACTAAATATTTTTAGATTGAGAAGTTGTTCCTATATATGTATACTAACTCCAAAGGGAAATATTTACTAATAGGCAAATTACGAAATAATTAGCCAACTAAAACTTCAGGAAGCTATGACAAAACAAAACAAATACTAAGCATTGCAACACCTGTGACCAAACAGTCAATAATATGTAAAGTTGAAGAGTTACTAGCACATTGTCATAGCGGTTCCCCAACGTTATAACAGTCTTAATGTGAGCCATATACAAGTAAATCCTAAACCATTTACCACATACCTAACATATCCTTGGTGTAATGGAGTATGTTACTCATGCATGTAACCAACATGTACACATATATCCTATAACCGCAAAGTGTTTGTTTATCCCCTCAGCCTTCCAATGGGATACCAAATGTTCCAAAATCCTCCAAGCTCACGCAAAATCTTAACAATAATATAGGGGGTGTGCGCGTCACCATGTAGTCAAGAGCTGATAATCCATGTTTGTTAGCAATCTGAGTTTAGTTTGAAAAACTTGTGTGTGCATGTCCAAATAATGATCAGAAAAATAATAACATGGTAACCACAATTCAAAATGGTGTCAAACCAACAGCAATAATTAGTCTATATAGCAGTGTAAAATAACATTGTTCATGATACTATGTTCCATTCTTAATTGATTAACGTGCTTTTGCTTACAAAATAATCAGGCAGGATTTATGAGGTAAAACTCTACCATCTTCATTGATAAACAAAATATAGTAAAATTAGTCACTCAAAAAGTATTCAAGTTCATGATCCGTGTTGAGACCGTCCTCCACTGCTCTAAGGCGCAATATCCACAGTGCTTCCTTCCTTCTTAGGGAAAGTTCCATATTACCACCCCTAAGGTCTCTCAGTATATGTTCAATGCCGAAACTTGTAAATGACTTGCTATTCCCTTGTGTCTGGCATACTCTCATATGTGCTACTATTGGATGTCTATCATCATTGTGTATAAGTGCTCTCTTATGTTCACTAATCCTAATTGGACGGATAGTGCTTCCCACATAAATACTTTCACAGTTACATACTTTAATGTATATAACAAATGTCGTATTACAATTTATAGCTGATTCTCTTATAAGTCTGATTATTAATATTTGTGAATTCCTTCTTACCATGACAGGCCCATCTACACATTCCCCATTTGTAAAAACCTTTCCTATGGTTGGACAGCCAATCACCTCTTGATGTGGGTATCGGAAAACTAGGGTGAAGAATGTTTCTGAGAGATCTGCCCTTATGATATGTAATTTCTGGTCTGTTTGATATAAAATCTTTTAGAGTATTATCCTGCCACAAAATACCCCAATGTTTATTAAGTACTTTTATTTTTAGACTCATGGAGGTAGTAGTATAGTCTGTTATTAATCTAACCTTGTATATCCCTTTTGTGGTATCAGAGGTATTAGTAGATTTGAGGGTTTCATTTCTAGAGATACGCATGACTATGTTATGCTCTTTCAATGTCAATCTCAAGATAACTTCTTTGTTTAAAGCGTTCACCCATTTTCTGGATACACTGAACAAAATCCACATCCTTGCTACAATTCCACCTAGCTCTCACCATCTCTCCATATGGTATTGATGTAAGATGATATGTAGGGTGAGAACTAGATGCATGTAAAATTGAAGTACAGGCAGTTGATTTCCGAAAGTCTACTATGTGTTTTGTTTCCTTCGGTAAATAGTTCCACATCTAAAAATTCGATAATCTTAGAACTGTATTGGTAGGTAAATCTTATATTTACTTCATTGGAATTGAGAAAATTGCAAAAAGCTATTCATTGTTCAGCACTGCCTGTCCAAATCATAAGACGGTCAATGTATCGACCCCAATATGGTATATATTTTTGCCACTGTATAGATTCGGAACCTCAAATCAATGAACAAAGTTGCATGGGAAGGTGAAAATTTCATACCCATTGCCACTCCTTGTTTTTGTCTGTACCAATTTTTGCCAAACAGAAAATTATTATTAAGGATCATGTCTATCATTGTAATTAACATCTCTGTATGTTCCCACAAGCTGGCAGATCTCCTGTTAAGAAAGCACTGTATCGCTTGTAAGCCTAGATCGTGTCTAATGCTAGTATACAATGAAACAACATCCATCAGCATATTCTCATCCCAATCAACATCACTCAGAATGCTAAGAATGTGTTTCGTATCCTTAATATAAGAAGGAAGGTTGTTAACAAATGGTTGTGAAAAAAGGTCTACAAAGTCAGATAATCTTTCCGTGGGTCCTAGGATACCTGACAATCGGTCTACCAGGCAGGAATGGTAATTCTTTGTGAATCTTTGGTAAAGTATATAGACGGGTATCTTGGGCGGTCTACTCTGAGATACATGTATTCATCCTCATTGAGTAGGCATTGCTGGTGCCAAATCCTTGAACTGCTGTGAATTTTATTTGACAGACCAGGAATCGGATTAAACAATATATTCTGATAGCACTTGTCATCATTTAATTGCATCCAAATCTCATTGTCATAGTCCAACTTGTTCATAACTACCGGGTTACCACCTTTATCGGCCTGTCTAATGATGATACTCGCTTCCTGTTGAAGTATTTTCAATGCTCGTTGTTCCCCATAACTCAGATTATTACTGGTTCGCCAACGCTTACTCTTTGATGCAATCAAATCTAGATCTTTACAAACCATCAAAAAAAACAAATCAAGATTAATGTTACCAGATGACTAAAGTGTCCACCTGGATTTTCATTTTAAACCACTAGCAACGTTGATATCGGGTACATTGTCAAGGTCCTTTAAAGTTTGTGAGATAGTGGAAGGGTCCTCTTCGCGTTCAGTGATGGATAGTAACACTGCATTGTCATGTATATCCTGAATAGACAAATTACTCCTTTCAAAACCTTGTGTGGAAGGAATATCTACAGCACTAAAAGTTGAATTAGTCTGAAAATACTTTTTCAGTTTTAGTTTGCGAACAAATTTAAATAAATCAATCTTAATTCTACAAATATCCCCATGACTGGTTGGACAAAAACTCAATACTCTCTCCAAAGTGATGTGATACATCAGATGAGAGAACCAAATCAGATAGATTGATCACAATAACCGGTACTGGTGGATTAGTAGCTAAACTCTCTTGTCCCACGACCTTGTCTTCTTCCCTCCTCTTTCCTTGGGATTTTCTTCTCTTCCTTTCCCTTCCCTTCTGGTTTCTCCATATTTACCCTCCTCCTGTTTTGGTCTCTGTTGTTTTGTTTGATACGTAATAGCTCTTGTAAAAAATATTTTTTATCAGTGGGTAATTACTGATACGAAGTGCCCAAGCCAACATCTATCTTTATCACTGGACACGGGAGCACTAATGGATGTAGAATCTGAGGCAATTGAGGTAATGGTCCCTTTAAGTGTGGGTTTATGCTGGACAAGATGGTCATATTTCCTGGAAAAAGTAAAAAAAAAAAAACTACCACTTAGGTAATCACTCTCACCTCTCTTTAGCTTCCTGGCCTTTCTCTGTGTAATTTCTTCCTGGAATTCAGATAAAACTTCATACAGAATTGCATAATTTTGATCTGTTGCCTTCGTTAAGCGTAATTCCTGAATCTCACTCTAAAGGGTGGCAATCGCTGACTGAAGTGCAGAGACTTTGCTATCCGCATTCATTATAAGAATATCCGTAAGTCTCATAGAGCTAGATGTCAGCTCCTTGACCCATAGGGCCAACAGGTCCATCCATGTCTAGATTATCATACGTAGAAAATATTTGGGATCTCAAACCTGTTGGAATACGGTTAAATGTTTTCATATTGTTTGAATGTGGCACCATCCCACCACTTAGATAATTCATTTTTCTCGAGTCTCTCAAGCCTGATGATTTTATTCCTAAATCCTTCATTCCGTGGCTGGTTCCCACTATTCACTGCTTTGACCGTTCCGCCTCTAGCTAAATGCTCAACCGGTTCTGCCTGACTCGAGCTACCCCTCCTATAAGTTCTTAGAAACAAACAAAGGTAGGATGTTGGAAAATGGAGAAATCTGGTGCTCAGAAGTCCAGTTGGCATATATTGAGTTGCGTAAATGTTAGTATAAGCGGTGCTCTCATAAGGGAAAACACCCTCATCCGTTGACCTGAAAAACCATGTTAGACAGATCCAAATGTATATACAAAGAGGCACATGCTATAGTATATGTATAATATCTCACGTTGATAGTAACCTAAAAATATCCAAATCGTATAAGAAAAACACCAGAGTCGAAAGTACAAACATTATACCCAAAAAATTATTACAGAACTCCAATCATTTGTCCATTAAGTAGAACAGTTCACACTTCTTCTTTGTTTGTATGATCAGTCCTTAGTTTATTTATCTTCAGTAGAAGTCTCAGTCTTCCGTATGAGAATTGTTGTATTCCAAGTACATCACAGCCTTGGTTACAAATCTAAATCCTATCCTTCTTGGTGTGAAAAGTTGCATTACAAAACCACCAACAGCCAGCACATGTTTCGTCTAGTGTAATAACCCAACGACTTCTTCAGGGCTAGAATTATATTAAAATAAACTCTGAATAAGTAAATGTATTTCTTTATCACCACTAAACACATAAGACCAGTGAAAGTCCCTTGAATCAAAATTTTAATCTCAGTAACATATCCAGGTGCATACAGATTGATAGTGGAACATAATGTGCATACACAACGTTGAACCCAAAGCTACTCAAGTAAATTTATGTAATGGTCCATGCACACACAAGTCTAACAGAACCCAGTGTTAGCACAAATAGATTGCTGGACCCACCAGGGGTTTCTGGGAGTCTTGAGATCTACGGGGAAGGTGCCCCCACTCCCACACTCCTTCACCTCTTATGGCCCAGACCACTGATCCTGCAGGGTCTGGGACTCCACAGGTTCCATCTATCACACTTATTGGTCCAGCTGCAACCTGACTAGAGTGGCCTTCTGATCATGCCAGAACTTCATAACCTCCTGGCCAGCTTTGAGATTATATTTTGCCTTCTTCTAAAAGCACTATATCTGGGTGCAGAGGGCCAGCATACAGCTGTCCTCATCCTAAGAGGATTTCCTGGGAGCTTGTCTCCAACCCTCCTTTATCAGGCTAAAAGGCCCTCTAACAGATTACTACCTTCCTGGGCAACCCCACAGGGGTAAATATCCCCATCAGTGCTCTGGCCATTGTGGGTACAGTTACTGTCCTCAGAGGTATGGTCCACCAAGACCAGGATGAACCTGTCTTGGGGTCCAGAGGCCCAACAATGTCAATATCCACCCTTTCAAAAGGGGTGCCAATGACCAATTACAGGAAGTGGAACCAGGAGAAACATGCACTTCCCCTGAATTCCCACTGGCCTGGCAGTTGGGACATGATCTGCAGGATGTCACCTTTATCCAGGACTAATAAAAGTGGGTTGAAAGCCTACCATAGGTTTTGTCTTGACCCAAGATGACCTGCCAGGGGATCATCGTGACCCAGTTCCAGTAGTAGAGTCTTTTCGCAATGGGAGACCAAGACACAGGTTGCACCAGGCTCAAGAACTTAAGCTCGCTGTACAGCAGACCATTCTCTCAGTAAATCAGGTGATCATCAGAGGTGTCGCCAGATGCCTGGGCATCAGCCTGCCACTGTAGGCCCTCCAGAGTGCAGCACTATCTCTGCAGAACTCCTCCCGGGTGGTTATTCTTCCTTCTGCCAACAGGCCAGTTCAGGTAGGTCTCTACGGTGCAATGCTCTTCCCTGTAGGTTCTGTAATGTCACCCTCAGGGTCAGCCTACTCCTAGGCCATAGGAATTTCAGGGGTGGGTTTCTCAAGCCACTTGCTCTTCCTCTTTCTGGCAGGGACCCCAGCTATTTTTTTCAGGCTCCAGGTCCTCTTGACTACGCTCTCATGGAAAGGGTGGTCAGGCACACTCTCTCAGACAACCCTAACATCTCCGGATGGGACCTAAGTTCCAACTCTTACCAGATGGTGTGCTCCAAGTCATTCTTGAGCAGACAATCCACAGGAATGGATGAACTCACAGCTACCCTAAAGGAACCTGAGACACCCACCCTCTTTAAAAGGGAACCAAAGTCACTGGATAGGGACTCTCATGGTGGTTAGCTACTACAAACTGGTGGAGTACATTAGGGATTTCCTGCTCTAAGAAAACCAGATGACACCTGATGGTAGTCATACTGGCTCCTGCGTCTCAGAATCTCCAGCCACTGGTCATTGGTAGCAACCCACTGCCTGTAATTCCTATTACTGCTAGATGGGTGGGGGGGTATTGTTTTGTATTGTATTGTAATTGTATTTATATAGCGCTTACTACCCCTGACGAGGCGTCGAATCGCTTTTCGGTGAGTAGCACGCTACTCTGGAACCCAACAAGAATTAGTGATGGATTAGTATCTAAATAATGAGTACAGTTTTAGTATTATTATGAGTTAATTTGAGCCGCGGATATGAGAGTTTGTTAGTTAGATTGACTAGAGTAATGGAGGGGTGGAGGAGGAAAGAAATCCAGAAGTGTTAATTGGGAGTATATCCCTAATTTACTCAACCCAAAGGCTTGGGATGCGTAAAGGGGGATGGAGGAGGGAAGAGTATGTGGAAGGGTTAGAGAGAGCATAGTAGCAGGGTGAGATAAATGCAGGAGAATTTAGTAGGGTTGTGTGGGAGATCACGGTAGTAGAGTGAGGTTTGGTGAGTTAGATGTGGAAGCGGAGAGAAGAGCTTAGGCAGAGTTATTTAGGAGATGAAAGTAGTGGAAAGGATTTGGGATGAGTCAGAGTGAGAATGGAGGATAGTTTGATAGAGACATGATATATGATGATGGGTAGATAAGTGTGATAAGATGAGAGCAGGAATTCATAGATATCTAGTATAACAACCCACCCAGGAGCCATGCAATGACCCACGAACATTCCAAGCACAGAAACAACATATACACATACATGCATCCATATATATATACACACATACACACACACACGCACATACAATACATAATTAGAACCATGGGTAAAATATACTTAGTCAAACAGGTTTAAAGAGTGTGTGTGTATTTTATTGTTATGACATAGTAGCGATACATATTTTCTAAAGAAACTATACCTAACAAAAATATTTTTTTCAGATTGTGTATATTTCATCAATATAGGCATATGCAGTTCATAGTTGTTTGAATGTGGTGGTTATGAAGGAAAGAGCCAACTCTTGGGTAGTTTTCTGAAGACAAGAAAGTTATCTGTGGCTCTTATAGTTGGGGGTAATGAATTCCATAGTTTGGCTGCTTGAACGGAGAAGGATGTACCACCTATAGTCTTTTTCTTGTTTGGTGGTGTTCTAAGGCGGGGTGCCAATCTTGAGCGGAGGTTTCTTTGTTGGATGTATTTGGTTATTTTGTTTCTGATAAAAAGCAGTCCTGTTCCATGTCTAGCTTTGTGGGTGATACAAAGCAGCTTGAAAGTGCATCTTCTGGCAACGGGTAACCAGTGTAGTGCTCTCAAGGCAGGGGAGATGTGGGCTTGCGGCTTTACATGTAATAGTAGCCTGGCTGCGGAATTCTGGATGCGTTGTAGTTTTTTCATAACAGATAGAGATGATCCATGGTAGAGGCCATTGGCATAATCCAGTTTGGATAGTTCAAGCGAGATAGTAGCTTGCACCTTGTGTGGAAATCTGAGGTGGGGGAAGATGCGTCAAAGTCTTCAAGGTGATGAAGCTTGTTCGTGCTAGTTTGTCCACTTGGGCATTCATAGTTAACTTGGAATCCATGGTGATTCCTAGGTTTTTAACTTCCTTGGATAATTGAGGATGTGGTCCGAGATCGTCAGGCCAGACGCATAGAGGATCATAAATTTTCCAGTCACCACATATGAGTATTTCTGTTTTGGAGGTATTTAGTTTGAGATGGCTCCAGGTCATCCACTGATCAACGGCTCTGAGGCAACTGAAGATTTGTGAGTTTTCAATATTTTTGGGGCATTCTAATTTAAGTAGTATTTGTGTGTCATCTGCATAGTTGTAGCATGTGAGATGGAAATCATTGATCAGTTCTGGTAAAGATATCATGTAGATGTTGAAAAGCAAAGGTGAGATGATTGACCCTTGGGGGACCCCTGCTTTTGTGAGGTAGGGTTCGGACGAGAAGGGGGGTGAGTGGATGATATTCGATCTTTTTTGAAGATAGGAAGTAATCCAGTCGAGAGCAATCCCTTGTATGGCGGCTTCGTGGAGTCTTTGAATTAGGGTGTTATGGTCAACCGTATCAAAGGCAGCTGAGGTGTCCAAGAGAAGTAGTGCAGCAACTCCACTTCGGTCGACTGTGTTTTTAAGATCATCCCAGATTGCTACGAATGCCGATTCAGTGCTTCTTCCTCGAAGGAATCCAGTTTGGAAGTCTGAAAGTATAGAATTGTCTTCAATGAACTGACATCTGGGCGAATGCTGCTCTTTCTATCCATTTGCCCAGGAAAGGTCCATTTGTGATTGGTTTTTAGTTGTTGGGGTCTTGCAGGTCTAGGTTTGTTTTCTTTAATAAAGGTCGTATGTATGCCTTTTTCAGGTCTACAGGAAAAGGTCCTGAAGTTAAAGAGTTGTTGATGATTCTTCTTACAGGTGTGGCAGCAGAAGTAGATAGAAGATTGTTCTTGAAGATTTGTGGTGGGCAAGGGTCAGAAGGGCAACCAGAAGGTCTGCTTGCTTTGACCAAATCTATAAATTCATCCTGGGATACTTGTTTGAAGGACTGTAGAGGTTGGGTTGGTTTATTCTTAGAGGGTATTTTAGGAAAGGGGTTGGTACTGATGTTTTTCTTCTGTTTTAAATAGGAGTCCAATGTGTCTGCCTTGGTTGTGTAGTGAGTTGCCAATTTCTTTGTGAAATCTTGAATAGTGGGATAACTTTCTTCCATGCATGTAGGTTTTCGAAATTCATTGAGAATTTTATAAAATTCCTTGGTTGTAGATTGAGCATTTTGAATTCTGTCTGAGTAGTACCTTTTTTTATTTTTTTTTAGCTTTTTTGATTGATGATTTGTATATCCTGTTAAGTTTGTGTAGCTGCAGTTTGTCTTGACTGTTTGTTTTGAGCCAGGTCCGCTGCAACTTTCTGATTTGTTGCTTTATCTTTTTAAGTTCTGTGTTTCTCCAAGGTGTTGGTTTTCTTTTGTTGTGTTTAGTTTTTCTGAGTGGTATTAGGATATCAAAAGCTTCCTGTAGCCACTCAAAGTTTTGGCAGAGAATTAATTGTATCTAGATCTGTGTTGGCTGTTATTTGTTTTTCTAAGTCATCCAAATTGAGTTTGCTCCATGGTCGATAGGTGTATGTATGTAAGTAGTTGTGGGGTGTGTTGATTTGTGGTGTTGTATATCTTAAAGTGATCAAATGGTGGTCTGACCAAGTGATTGGCGTGATGCTATGAATAGTAACTAGTTCAGGCTTAGCAAAAATGACATCTAGGATGTGATCAGCGATGTGTGTGGGATTGTGTACAATCTGATGTAGGTTCAATGCGACTAGGCCAGTGGTGATAGCTTTTGGATGGGGCATATTGGGTTTGTCAAACCAAATGTTTAGATCCCCAAGAATGCATAGGTTGGAGTATAGTGTAACAAGGTTTGAGACTGTCTAGAAAAGCATCTGGGAATGTGGAGTTGTAAGGTGGAGGTCTGTAAAGGAGGAGAAAGTTACAGGAGGAAGTTTGAGTAGGGTGGCATCTGGTAAGGAGGGCTTCACAACCTTGTATGGAGATGTTGTCTGTTTTACTGAGGTTCAATGGCTGTTTGAATATAATAGCTAGTCCACCTCCTCTCTTGCCTATACGGTTTTGTGTGATGGTTTGACAGCCTGGAGGAAGGGCTTCGTGCAACACTGGGGCCATGTCATCTCACAACCAGGATTCAGTTATGAATAGTAAGTCAGGTTGTGTGTCTGTGAGCAGGTCGTAGATGTGGTACTTGTTTTTTTAGAGTGATCGATCATTTATGAGCTGGCAGTTTAGAAAAGGTGTGTTAGTGGTAGTGTTGTTTTGTTTAGGAGAAGGGTAAGTAGTATAATATGAGCTTGAAACAGGAGTGTTGGTAGTTGTGATAACTGTTTGGGGCTCACAATAGTCTTGCTTTTCAATATAGTGTTCCTCTTCCAGCAGGTTAAGGAGGCATTTTGTTGGGTCTGTGTGTGTGGGTGGTGGACTTGGTGGCTGAGAGAGCCATGAGTGTACTGTTTTTTGTAGGGTAGTTTTATTATGTAATAGACAAGGGGATGCAAGGTTGCTATGAGTGGCATGTTTTTTATTTTGTTTGCGTTTGTTTAGTGTGGATGGAGTATGGGTTAGGGGTGGTGGAGAAGCATGTGGATCATGATGTAAGGCTCTAAATTGTGCAATGGAGGAGAGGCGAGTGAATTAAAGTTGCTGGGTTGGGGTGCTTGTGGTAGGGGTTTGTGAAGAGTGAGAAAGTAGGGGTGGAGATAGGATGGAATTGGTATTCTTTGTGTAGTCCTGAGGGTGGAAGTGGGTATGACAATAAGTGTAATGTAAGTTTGTGTTGCTTTGATGTGCTGATGTTTGTGGTTGGTATTGTTTTTGTGGAATAGTGAGAGGGGATATTGGTGTACTTGTTTTTGGTGAGGGATTTGTATGTGAGTTAGTGCTGGTGAGTGGAAATTGAGTGTTAGATGGGGTGTTGATGTGTTTTGGAGATGAATGTACGAGGTGTGTAAGAGGTGATGGATGTGTGTCAGGGGAGTTAGTGTTAGTTGCGATGACTGGAAGAGGTAATATGTGTGGTGGAGTGAAATGTGGGGATTGTATGGTTGTGTGTAATTGGTGAAGAGAGGGGAAGAGTGTTTGTAGATGGTGTGTTTGAAGGCAGGGTTTGGGCATTGTTATCATGACAGGTGGTCTGTGTGGAGCAAACAGCGGATAGTGTTGTTGGTTAGTATGAGCAGAGTGTGTATCTGGAAGGCTGAGACTGAGAGAACTGTATACTGTAGTTTTGTGTTGTGTGGGTGATGGCAGGTTGTGGGAGTGGGCAAAGTAGTGTTTGCTGTGAGAAGGCAGGTGTTTGACTGTAGTAGTTGTGGAGGATATGTGTATATGTGTTGTATAAAGGGTATTGTGTTGGGTGATGGGGCAATGCAATCTGTCTGTGGTCAGTTTGTGATGCATGAGTTGGATGCCTTTGTAGAATATGTGTTTGCATGTTGAGAGATGTGTAGGGGCTGGAACCGTTCTTGGTCCACTGAGAATTGGGCAGCATTTCTGGCCCTAGTCCCGACCAGGCCCAAACAGGCATCTGCCCTTGTCCTCTCCGCCCTTTGCCTCGACGCCCGGGCTGAGACGCCTGGCGTCCTAGCCTTTAATAGCCCTACTGGCCAATAAAAAGCTGGTCCTAACCCTAGCCAATCCAATTTCAAGTTCTGATTCTAACAAGTAATGGGAGACCCAGCCCTAATCACCAATCATAGCCCTATTCCTGACCACCAATCACAGCCCCATCCCTAAGACCAGCAACCAATCAGAACCTCAGCCCTATCCACCAATCACAGCCCTAGAACCAACAGCCAATCAGATTCTCAGACCCTATCCACCAATCACAGCCCTAGAACCAACAGCCAATCAGATTCTCAGCCCTATCCACCAATCACAGCCCTAGAACCAACAGCCAATCAGAATCTCAGCCCTATCCACCAATCACAGCCCTAGAACCAACAGCCAATCAGATTCTCAGCCCTATCCACCAATCACAGCCCTAGAACCAACAGCCAATCAGAATCTCAGCCCTATCCACCAATCAAAGCCCTAGAACCAACAGCCAAGCAGAATCTCAGCCCTAGAACCAACAGCCAATCAGATTACCAGCCCTATCCACCAATCATAACCCGAGCCCTGGAGCCAGCAACCAATGTAAGACCATCTCCCAACAACCTATCACAACAACATATGCAACAACCAATAGGAACTTATATAAGGAGCAAGTTAACTGAAGTCCAGTCCCTGTGGTCAGGGGGAAAGGCAACTGCTGCTCTATTCAGAATCTCCTTGGATATACAGACAGGCTGAATCCACACTTCCAAGCTAGCAGTCTACTTTACAGGTAAGGGAGAGATTGTTTAAGAAACAAACACTGGAATACTGCTGGGCGCGCACTCTGAAATCGGGCTTTTTTAAAGGCAAAAATACGGGGGGGGACACTAAGTTAACACTTCCCCCAATACTAACTAAGGCAACCTCTCCACAAGCCCTATGCTAGTCAGTTCCAGTCTCTGCCCACCAGGGGGGTCTGTGTCCACTTAGGACGCATGGCATCACCCTTGAAGTGCCAGTACTTATGGCACCCATAGCATTTAGGGCGTGACCTTCCCTGAGGACTTGTTATCAGAGAACCCATTCTTCCACTCAAGTAGGGATTGGGAATCTTGCCCTCTGGAACCATTTTGGTGACCTTTAGAGAACTCATTTTTATCTCCCCCTGTCCTTCCTTTAAAGGGAACCCTGTGCATCAGTTTAGTGACCCTTCCCTTCTTACCGTCCTCCCCCCCCCCCCCCAATATCTTCTTGTGGACCCTGGTGCTGAGCTAGCGGTCAGAGGCAGATCTTTGAAACAAAAACTGAACATGTGTTCTCTCTTGCCATCAAATTATACTGGCCTTGGTAATCCTTCACTTTGCTGCTCTTCACCCAACCATCTAGTGCCTTGCAAAAGAATCCTATAATCCACCCAGTACCGATGGGGCAGCTTTTAGCTGTTTGCACTATTCTGGGGGGCAAGGCCATATTTCCTCATAAATGTGTTCTTCTTGGAGGGGTACCTCATCCTGTCCCCCTTTCCCATGACTAGTAGGGTGACCCTCCACCCCCAATTCTCTTCAGGAACCCTATCTATCTCCAGTGCAACTACATAGGCGTCCAACCACGTATTGATGTCATCCTTCACAACAAAGTTAGGCACCAGATCCTTTGGAATGTGGCCCATCTTGCCACCAGTGGGAACTGCTGGTACACTACCACCATGACAGCTGGAATCTGCCTGCCTGTAATGTCCATCTCTCTGAGGCTCCTTTCATGAGCCAACTGCTCCAAAGCCTCGTCTAGGTGCTTCAACACAAGACCTGTGTCCGGGTCCTCCACATCATCCTCCCCCTCCTGGTCCACTGGTGCTGCTAGTGATTGATTAACTTTTGCTAGGCCCCCAGAGCCTTCTGGAGCTCCAGCTTCCTGGTGCTCCTCTTGGCTGGAAGTGCCCACTTCTTACAAAGCTCTTTGAGCTCAACCACAGTGTAGTCATTCAGGTTGGCAAACTCAAATTAGAACCTTGTAGGTGTAGGCACACAAAGTCAAGTAGAATGAGGGTTAATTTGTAAAAAGCAAAAGAGCCCATCATGAATAATTGAAAAGAAACTTAGAATGATAGCAAATTATGTTACACAAAATCACTATAGGGCACTGCACAAACAAGTACTGAATCTCACCAGAGTCATAAACTGTGTTACCCACTGAGGGGGGTGAAACCCTACTCAAGCAGTAACCACAACTCTTGTCAGGGTGAAACAAGGAAGCCCCAAATTAACCTTTGCTCAATTATTTTGTAACAGGGCACAGAGGCAGTCAGCCTTAACTTAGAGACAAAGTGTAAAGCATTTATGCAGCACTTTAAACACTAAAAAAATTCAAAGCACAGCTTTAGAACACTTCCACCCCAAATAAGCAAATCAGAGTAAAATGTAATAAATTATTGGATAACACAATGACAAAAATTCCAATTAGTAGACCCGGACATATTCACTTGTAAAGATTTTATAGAAATCAAGCTCTTAGAAGCAAAAAGCATCAACTCCGGTTATCTAGTCACAGTAGACTGGGTGCAAGTTACAATTTAAAGCCAATCATGGTGAAGCATGGGTCGGATACAAGTCTGAGTCTACTGATGAAAAGTACCTTATAGCTTGTGCATCAATATGTATTGGATGATGTCTAGGAGCCATTGACGAGGAGCTGTGATCTGTGGTCCAGGGTCAGGATGCAGCGCAGTCAATCACCATCAATGAATAGCTATGATGCAAGGTCATGGTCAAGGGAGCCGGTGAGGCTTGTAAAGACTTGTGCTGCAATGCGTCAATGAAAGGAGAAAAGATGCATCACACTGGGGCAGAGTCCGTATTGGGCTGCGTCACCGTTGAAACAGCTGTCAGTGCTTGCGAGGACCTGCACTCAGATGCATCAGCATCGAGCATGAGCTGTGTTGCGCTAGTCCAGAGTCTATGGCAGGCTGCGTCGAAATGTGTAGGCATCTAAGAAGCCTGTTGTGTCCCTGTTATTTGAACAAGGGGCCAGCCAACTGTCCCTTGGATATTGCCTGGAGTTCTGGACCCAAACAAGCAGCTTGGATGCAGCCAGGCAACTCATAGCAGCAGAGAAGTCCTGGTGCAGCAACCAAAGTCCTGGGACAGCAACAGCAGACCTTGGTCAGCTAGCAGATAATCAGGGCAAACTTTACAGCTGGGAAGTCTATCATCCTGGCAGAGGCCACAGGTCAAGAAATGATTTGAATAATTGGGTCTGATGGTCCACTAGATATACCTGGTGCCCACTTTGAAGTGGGGGAAGCTTCTAGAGTCCTCCCATTACAGATGTGTCTGGAATTTCCTACCTCCCTGTCCTGACCCTAGCTTGCCTGGAGTCACAAAAGACTAGTATGAAACCCTTTGTGAGTGTGCTGAGGCAGAGTCTTTGAGATGTGCAAGTGTGGTAGATGACCGGTCCATCCACCCGCCTCCCTCTTAAGTCAGAGCTAGCCTGTACTGCTAAGAACTATTCCCCCTTGTTCTCATTGTCTGTGAGCAATACACAAAGACCAGCTGCCAGCTACACCTAGTCATGTGACCCAGGAGGCAAGCAGCAGGCAACAAATGGCTGGGTCAAGAAAATGCCCACTTTCTAAAAGTCACATTTTCAGAATTGAGACCTAAAATCCAGCTTTAATGATGAGTTTAAATAACAGTTCTTACAAGACCAAACTCAATATTCCAACCTGATCCCTAGTGAAAGTTATCACTTATTAAATGCAATAAGTTAGCCCAATGTAATACTAAGAGAGATGTAGGCGTTGCCGTAGTAAAAACACAAATGTAACCCCTTCGCTGACAGGCCTTTTCCCCTCCTGTGCCGAGCCCTTTTTTTTTTTTAAGCTATTTGGGGCAGTTCGCGCTAAGGCCCTCATAACTTTTTGTTCACATAAGCTACCCACGCCAAATTTGCGTCCTTTTTTTCCAACATTCTGGAAATTTTAGAGGTACCCAGACTTTGTGGGTTTCCGTGAAGGAGACCAAGAAATTAGCCAAAATACAGCAAAAATGTCGTTAAAAACAAAAAAATGGGAACAAAGGGCTGCAGAAGACGGCTCATGGTTTCTTCCCTGAAAATGGCATCAACAAAGGGTTTGCGGTGCTAAAATCACCTTCTTCCCAGCTTTCAGGAAAAGTTAGTGACCGAAATGGGTGAGAAACCAATGCTGGATCCCAGGAAGCTAAACATTTCTGAAAAGCAGACAATTCTGAATTCAGCAAGGGGTTATTTGTGTAGATCCTACAAGTGCTTCCTACAGAAAACAACAGATGAAATAAAAGAATTATGAAATTGAGGTAAAAAAACAGCAATTTTTCTCCACGTCTTACTCTGTAACTTTTTCCTGCGATGTCAGATTTTTTAAAGCAATATACCGTTACGTCAGCTGGACTCTTCTGGTTGCGGGATATTTAGGGCTTGTAGCTAATAAATGGGCTGCACCTTGCAATGGGTTTTCATTCTATACCGGGCATACAGCAATTCATTGGCTGAAATATAAAAAGTGAAAAATAGTTATCAAGAAAACCCTTGTATTTCCAAAATGGTCACAAGATAAGGTGTTGAGAAGCAGTGGTTATTTGCACATCTCTGAATTCCAGGGTGCCCATAACAGCAAGTGAATTACAGGGCATTTCTCAAATAGACGTCTTTTTTTTTTTACACACCGTCTTACATTTGGAAAGAAAAAATGTAGAGAAAGACAAGGGGCAATAACACTTGTTTTGCTATTCTGTGTTCCCCCAAATCTCCAATTTGCCCCCCAGGGGAGCGACCCTTGCCTAAGGGGTCGCTCCCCACCTCTTAAAACAACAAACAAATCCCTGGAGCCTACAGGTTTCTGCCACCCCTGGGGGCAGATCGGCCTAACAACAATAGGCCGATCGGCCCCCAGGGGGAGCAGAAATGGTCTAAAATAAATTTGCCCCCATCCACCCCCCAGGGAGCGACCCTTGCCTAAGGGACCACTCCCCTTGCGTGAAATTGGCACAAAAAAATAAATAATCCGTCGGTGCCTAGAGGATTCAGCCACCACTCCCACCCCCCCGGGGGCAGATCGGCCGATTAACAATAAAATTAAAGGTGCCAATTGGGTGGAAGCCTATATTACCATATTTAAAGGAGAGAGCATAAGCACTTTAGCACAGGTCAGCAGTGACAAAGTGAACAGAGTCCTATGGCTAGCAAAAACAGGAATACTAAAGGTAAAAAGTTGGGGGGGGAGGGGGACCCAGACAAGGATGTCTGGTCCAACAGGACCAACAAGTTCAATTACATCCAGTGAGATAAATATATGGACTTTGTAATCTAGTGAGCGTCTCTCTGCTGGAACCATTTAGCAAGTACTGAATTTGAGAAGATACTATAACCTCCTGCCACTTCATTTTTAAAGAGGCTTCAGCAATCAATGATACAGGAGTGGGGGGGGGGGGACTTGAATTGCAGGATAAAGGCCCTCTCTCATCTCTCATTTCCTTGCTGCAATCTCCCAGGTAAGGTCTTGAAGCATGACGAAGTATAAAGCTTTGGCTTTATTTTGCAAAATGATTTTCCCTTTAATGTTAAAGATAATAATGGTGCGTGTGTGGGAAGCGAAGAGTTTTTAATACCTAGGGAATTAAATTTTGATTTGTTTATTCAGTGCCTCTGGCTATTCCCACTATCCATTGATTAGAGCGCCAGAGTACTCTCTAAGTCTTCACATTTTTGTGTTAGAGTTTTTATTTGGGAGTGGGGTGGGGCATTGGATTCTTGATATTCTTTAGTGGTATTTTTAATTTGTGTAATTTTAGTGTCTCTGTTCTTGCTAGCTTCAATAGAAGCAGTCAACTGATCTAGTGAGTATAGTTTTGTGCAAGTGTTTCAAGTTTGGCAGACTTATTCCTAGCTATTTTAAAACTAGTGAATCTCCTTCAGATTAATTAATATAGTTTGTGGACATGGAAGCTGAAAACTGTGGACTGTTCTCTCAAGTCTTCTATGCACAATGTATTGGCTATAGGTACATGTTGGAAATAGTTAGCTTTTGTATGGTAGTACCCCACATTTTTGCTTTCTTTTGCTGAACCAGTTTCTGTGGGCCATAGGAGTCTACACACTTCACTCCTGCTGACCAGTGATAAAGTGCTTGTGTTTTCACTTTTAAAAATGGTAAAAATGAGCAAATACCCAATTGGCACTTAAATTTACTTATAAGGCCCTGGTATATGGTACTACATGGGAGCCTGTAAATTAAATACTATTAGTGGGCTGCAGTACTCATTATATTACCCACTAACATGACTGGACATGCTTGCCTTCAATGTAGGAACCAAGTAATGACTCCAAGGGTCAGTTAGCAGATCTGTTGGTTGAGCTATATGTAAAACAAGCTTCCAGGGGTCTTTCCCCTGCAACTTCCCAGCTGACCAGTTCCAACTGGACCGCCTAGACTCTGTTGGAGAAAGTCTTAATTTCCAAGTCGTTACATCAGGGCCTGAACCCTTGGCTGGTGTTAGAGAGCACTGCTCTTGTCCCCAAACTGTGAATTCCGAGAGACACAAACTTTTTGCCAAATGCCTGCCTGGAAAACCAATGGAGACTACGTTCACTGTTGAAGTCGCAGCTCCCTGGTTTTCCCTGCTGAAGGAGACCAGTCTTCCAGGAAATTGTCGAAGTCCAAACATTAAAGGCTTCATCTGGACAGCCACTGAGCAGCATCCCACTGACATCGAGGCCATCCTGGTGCCACGAATGTGTCCGCTCTGAGCTTTTCCACCTTTGTTTACGATTGCACTAGGATCTTGTGTTTCAATAGTCCGTTGCCATCGAGCCCTGCTTTAGACCAAGTTTGCCACAAGGACAACCACTTTCCACCAGGATGAACGCTACATCGTAGTCAGCCTTAACCTTTGGATTTGACCCAGTCTAGTGCAATGCAACTGAAAAGCATATGGTGCTTTCTGATGCCATTTTTAATTCAAACTTTAAAAACTCATATTCCCAGTTCTACACATAGGAAGTTTGACATTTTTGTGTCCCATTTAAAATTACTCTCTATTTTTCTAAATTGGTTTGGGATTTTACTTATGGTGTGTGTTCACATTATTACTGCTCGAGTGCTGCATACATACTTTACATTTTGCCTCTAAGTTAAGCCTGACTGCTTTGTGCTAAGCTACCAGATGGTTAAGCAAAGGTTTATTTTGTGACTTTTCTGGTTCCCCTCTGCCAAGGACTGTGATTATTATTTGGGACGGTACAGGTTCTCATAAGCTTCAGCTAATACTCTTAATTTCTTACAATATTTATTCATTACTATGAAATAAAATTTGTGGAGCTTCAGATGTGATGCATGTTTTCCTTCGCTTAGTAGGATCCAGGATCTGGTAACTATTTAGGCTGTTGGACCCATGGGCCATTGTTTGCAGGATATGTGTTGCATACTGTTTCAGGATTCTTCAAATTTGTTTGCCTTGACAGCAGCATTTTGCAGCTGAACGTGATCTGCCCAGACTTAGTTCTTCTATAGGGAGGTTTAAGATTTTATTCAAGAAGCTAGTTAGGCTTTTTGAGACAGTAGTTTTGGTATCAAGCCTTCATTTTAAGTTTGGTTATTGAATGCAAGGTTCTTCTTGCTCTTCTCTCGTGTTGTCTTGATTAGTTGTGCTGATAGTTGAGATATGAAGGTGTTGCATCCAGGAGTTCTGCGCAGCTATTTCATTCAGGCCGGCAGAAGCTTGTTCCAACCTTTTTGCTGAATGGAGTAGCTCCAAAGGAGTGATGTGGAAGAACTGGTTGTGGAGCTACCACTGGGAGTGGTCATCCCCCGGATGTTTTATTGTTGTAATACAGTCCTTGATAGAGGCACTGTCAGTTATCTCTAATGGTAGTACAAGCAACTATATACATGATATGCTTGCCCAGAAAAGCCCTGAGAATTTATACATCTCTCTGGGTCTCTCTGGGTCTTCAGCAATGTATTTGCTTGATTGGGTGTTGCTTCTCCATAACCTGTCTGACAGGTAATTAGCAAGTAACTTTGGAAGGTATTGTTGGTTCTCAGTGACTTCAGCGGTTCTTGCCACCCTCCGACTCCTATCAGAATGCCGTCAAGATAAGCCGAAGAAACCTAGGAGTCTACACATAGACCAGCATCATGGTCAAGGTCCGATTCTGCTGCATCTCTCCCCAATTTCAGTGCTGCGCTTGGGATCAGGAGACAGGGGCAGTTTGACACCCGACAAAGATTCTGTGGCATCACACAGGCTCAGAGAGTATTGCAGGAGTGAGTCTTAAAGCAAGGATGGTAGTTGTTGGTCAGGTCAACAAGGCCCCAAAAGTCAGGAGAATATAAAAAATAAAAGTAATATAGGCTTGATGTGTTTCAGATCCAGTCCAATCTCAGGCATGGTTAGACCTAATGGAGAGATTAGTGCAAGTCTCAACATGAAAACTAGTAGAAGGAAACTATATACATATAAATATATATATATATATATATATATATATATATATATATATAAATACACTCCTATTTAGGAATACAGGTCAGACAAATTAGAGGATGTTGTCTCAGTTAACCAAATAGTCACCAAATATAAGTTCTACCAAAAAATAAACTACGTCTTTGAAGCAATGTGCAAAGACACAGATAATACCATTATGGCAGAGTTCCCGAATATAATTTGTATATGGGTCCTACTTTGAAGGCAGTTTTAGGAGAAATATAAAACCAGGCTCCTTCTCTGAAATGTGCAATAACTTTCATAATGCCAATTAAGACTAGGGAAATTCCAAAAAGTTAAGCTCAATAACTGCAGTAGTGCAGGTAACAAACATTACCCCCCCCCCCCCTGCCCCCCATTCCCAGGTTTGAAAGTAAAAAAAAAACAAAAAAAAACATTCCCATCATCTTAGTAGAAGATGAGGAATTTAAGAACAGCTTCAGCTTTGTATAGAACAAATGTGCTTGGAGCTAGACGGTTTAAATACTGAAACAGCTCTTACAGACAAAGAAAATTAAGGAAGAGATTGGTGAACTAGAGAAAGAAATATTAGATTACAAAACACAGAATAATGCTAAGTAGTGCTTAGAGAAATTACAAGTCACAATCATTGATTTTCAAGCTTTCAAAATAAAAAACAAACATAGAAAATAGAGAAAGATATAATAAAGAGGGAACTTATCTGTATTTATGGAAGGATTGTTATCATCAGGTTTCTGCAGATTCCACTAACACTGCCCCAGTAAAGCTCAATCACCTTTCTGGTAGTACCTCTCATTCTGATAGTGAGAACACTGTCTCAGGAATACAGCACAACCCCATCCACCTCCAACCAGTCTTTCTTAGGACAAGGCCTGAGGAGACCAGTACAGAGATGTTGAGCGAGGGGGGGTGAATCAGGCAAGGATGATGCAGGAACCAATGTACCCTAGAGCAGCTACAAACTCAGAACCAATACGAATGGAAGAAGAGTGCTGGGCTATCTTTCATACCCACACACAAGAATGATGCTTTCACAATCCATGTACAATTATTCAGCTGCTTCAAAAATAGACTCAAATACTTATTTCTTTTACCCAACTCCGAAAGGACTATTGACATGACTGGACTAAGTGCCCAGCCACTTTTTTTTCACCTGATAAATGATGTCTAAGTACATAGTTACATTTGAATATGTGGTCTTGTCAGAAACACAAGTGCTCTTTAGGAAACAAAAATATACTAAATTTAATTTCTTCAAGTCTCATATGGCTGCCCTCAAGAAATTGTTCAGTCTGGATGATGCGATAATAAAACCAGCAGACAAAGCGGGGACAGCATAGCGTTACATAGTAAGGATGATACTGACTCAGAAATCATGAGGCACCTATGTAATGCCACACAACATAAACTCCAAAGAACATTACAAATTCCATTCAAAAGAGGATGTTCACATTGACTAGGTAAAACCTGAATGATTCCTGGCTTAGCGAAAAAGTTTGCATACTTTAATAAAACAGATTTTGCCATTCCAGTTCTTTACAGGTTACTGAAAATTCATAAGAACATTGATAAGTCCCCAGGCCGACCCATAGTGGCAGGTTTTAAAATGGATGTTACAACCTTTGGAGGAGTACGTGCAGTTTATTGAAACCAACTGTCCCTCTAACAAGATCATATACTAAGGATAGTAGAACAGTTATTAATCAACTTGAGGGTGAAATATTTGATCCCATGCAAGAGTTACTTGTTATCCTGGATATAGAAAGTATCTATATCAATATTCCACAACAAGATGCCCTAGATTGTATTTGCAATATTTTAGAAACACACACCTGGCCCCATAGAGTACCACTATCATTCATTGTAGGCTGTGCCTCTATTGCACTAACCCAGAAGTAGTGCATCTTTAATAGGGATTTCTATGCCCAAATTAAAGGGGTGGCAATGGGAGAAGCTTTTGGCCCAGATATAGCTAATCTGTATGTATCACACTTTGAAGCTCAGACTATCTACCCAAACATCAACCAGTTTACAGCCCATATTCTGAAATGGTTATGATACATTGATGATGTCTTTCTTTTTTGGAGCAGTTCCCTTGCACAACTCAGATTATTCCGCCATCGGCTTAATGATCAAAGGCTACACTTGATACTCTCAATAGACTACTGTCACTCTCAAATTCATTTCTTGGATTTATCAAAACACATAATGATTGTGCAGCAGCAAGCCTGTATACCACATTGACTGGTAGAAATACACTACTGAAATACAGTACCCACCACCCGAGAAATCTGAGACACAACCTACCTTTTGGTCAATTTGACACAACTGTACCAATAAAGCAGATTATTTTGCTGAGGCCAAGGTACTGTCAGAGAAACATCTGGTAAACGGTTATCCACCAAGATGAACAAGTTGCTTACCTTTGGTAACAAATCATCTGGGAGAGACTTTCTAGTTGCAGATTCCTTACTGACCCAACCAACCTCCTCAATCTGCGAACTGATTTCTAGCGTCAGGGACTCCAATGTCAGGGCCCTAATTCTGGCACACCAGTCTTAATGGTTTTCATGACTCCGGCTTCTGGCGTGGGAAGTAGTAAAAAAGAAACCAACGTTAGCATGACGGGTTGGCATCTATATACGACCGCAACGTCATCACAGCAACCACGATGGCAACGGATGCTGAGTCTACCAATGTCACCTGACGTCACACAAGGGTACTGCTTGAAGAAAATTCTCTGGATTCAGTCGGACACCTGAGGAAAATTCTAAAAGTAACTTGTTCATCTGATATAGACTTCTAGTTGCAGATTCCTTACCTTAGAATAGATAACCAAGCAATACCATTCACAGAGGAGGGTCTGCGAACCAAGATCATACTAGGAAGTCTTGTAGGACTGAACAGGCAAAATAGTCATCGCTGCAGACCTGACTGTCCGGGCAGTAGTGTTTGGTGAACGTGTGCAGGGATTCCCATGTTGCTGCCTAGCAGATGTCTAGGACTGGAACTTGTGGTTGTAGCTGTTGACCTGGTGGAGTGAGCACGCAAACCCTCAGGGGGTTGCTTCTTAGCCACAGAGCAGCACATTTTGATGCAGAGAACAACACATACGGAGATGGTCTTCTTCTGCACCACCCGTGCTTTCTTCGCGCCCACAAAGAGTTGATTGTCCACCCGGAAGTCTTTGGTAAGATTGAGGTAGAATGTCAATGTTCTTTTTTGGATCCAGACAGTGGAGTTTCTCCTCCTCAAAAGAATGAGGAGATGGGGGAAGCGGGGGGAGGTGCAGAAGGAGGGGGTAAACAGTACGCAAGGTGATGGATAGGCCTATGTGAAAGGGCTTGACCACTTTAGAGAGGAAAAAGACCAGAGTTCAAGTACCAGATTCAAATCCCACTGGGGCGTTATGAACAGGTCAGGTGAAAACATATGGGTAAGACCTGTGAGGAATCTCACAACAATGGGAGATTTAAGCAAGGAGGGTTGATAAGGAACTCTGAAATTTCAGACAGGTAACCCGTAATGGTGCCCAAAGCAGACCCCTGCTAGGCAAGAGAGAGACAAAACAAAAGAACCTCAGACAGAGGTGCAGAAAGGGGGTCAACAGTTTTGTTGGTACACCATGCCACATATTTATGCCGACAGGCGTATACCGTTTTGGTGAAGTGACGCCTGGCTGCCAAGGTAACATCACAAGCTTCGATCATTAGGTCAACAGCTGTCAACTGCCACTGCTCAATCTCCAATCAAGACAGACAGACTGAACAGGTTCGGTTGGAGCACCCTCTCCTGCTGCTGCGACAGAAGATCCTCCCGAAGAGGCTGTCTGAGTGGAGGATCAATGGCCATGGTCAGAAACTTGGGATACCATACTCTCCATATTGAGTCCAGAGCCACAAGAATTACTTGGGTCCAGTCTTTCTTTATCTTACTGAGAACTCTGGGCAGAAGTGGCATTGGCAGAAAAGGGTACAGGAGGCCAGAGTTCGACTCGTGACAAAGAGCATTGTGAGCGAGTGCCACAGTGGAAACTCCAAACACTTAAAACAGCTGACATTGCACGTTCTCTGCGGAGGTGAAGAGATCTAACCAAGGTTCTCGCCACTTCTGAAAGAGACCTTGCACCACCTCCTGATGGAGACGCAAGTCATGATCTACCATGCACTGACGGCTGAGTTAATCTGCTCTGGCATTCAGAGAGCCCACCAGATGTTGAACCACCAGGGATATGCCATGACGTTCCAGCCATGTCCAGAGACACAGGGACTCTTGACAAAGGGTCCACGACTCCCTCCCCGCCCTATTTGTTGCAGTACCACATGGCAGTGGTGTTGTCCATGAACACCTGCAACACCTTCCCTTTGAGAGAGGGACAGAATGCCTTCAATGCAAGCCTGATCACCCTGAACTCCAGAAGGTTGATGTGGAGCCTGGGCTCTGCTGCAGACCAGACGCCTGATTGGCGCCTCTCACATGTGGCCGCACCATTCCAGGAGTGATGCATCTGTTACTACTGTCTGATCTGGTTGGGGAAGGGAGAGGTATCTGCCTCTGATCCATGATTGGCTCGTTAGTCTGCAGACCTTGTGCGGTTCCCTCCGAGATCTGGACCATGTAAGAGAGATTCTCCTGATGCTGGGGTCACTGGAACATCAGGTCACACTGCAGAGCCCACATAAGCCATCTGGCATGTGTGACCAGCAGGATGCAGCAGGGCCATAAAGCGCAGCAGCCTCCGAGTCATTCTCACCGAAACCCAGGATAAAGCTGAAACATCAGTATTATATCCTGGACTTCGCAATCAGGAGCATAGACCCAAAAGTGCACAGTGGCCAGAACAGCTCTGATGAAACTGACTTTGGCACGTTTATAGTGAAACCCAGTGAATGCAGGAGACTCGCTGTAGTCTGGAGGTGGGAGAGGACAGACTGGTGCGAGCCCGCCTTCAACTGCCAGTCATTGAGGTAGGGGAACCCAAACCCCTAGATGGTGCATATACACTGCAACCATCGCCAACACTTTCGTGAACACCCGAAGGGCGCTAGTAAGGCTGATGGGGAGCATGGTGAACTGAAAGTGCGTGTGACCTACCATGAATCGAATCACAAGTAACATCTGTTGGCAGGCAGGACAGAAAAATGAAAATAGGCGCCCTGCAAGTCCAACGCTACCATCCACTCTCCAGGGTAGAAAGGACATAAGCCAGAGTGAGCATTTTGAACTTCTCCTTCCTGAGGAAGAGATTGAGGGCCCAGACGTCTAGGACAGGAGGAATGCCCTTGTCCTTTCTGGGCACCAGAAAGTAGGAGGAATAACAAACGCTAGCTACTTCTGGCACAGGGACCCTCACTATGGCTCCCTTGGCCAAAAGAGCCATAACTTCCTCATAGAGAGGTGCCAAGTGATCCTTCGTCACCCGATCATAGGATGGTGGCATTGGTGGGGTAGTCTTGAAGGGGAAGGAGTAGCCCCTTCGGACTATTTTCAAAACTCACCTGTCCGTCGTGATGGACTCCCAGTGGGGCAGGTGATTGTGGATCCTGCCAACTGTTCTGTGATGGCATGGGATGACTTACTAGGAAGGTTTGGTGGCTGCTGCGGGCGGTGGACTGGGTCAACTGCATGCTCCCTGATCCACGTGTCCTCAGCTATGTAGAGGCTGGGCAGTATGTGCGGCACGGTGGCTAGAGGGAAATGGATGCGGTTATTCACTCTTCCCATAGCCACGAAAGGGACAAGAAGTGGACTAAGTGGGGCGAGGAGCAGTTACTAGGCCAAGTCGTAACCTGGGACTCCTTTGAGCTCCAAGTCCACTTTGTCTCAGAGGAGACAGGTGCCTTTGAAGGGCATGTCCATAAGCGATTGCTGGACATCCACTAAAAAAGCCATATGTCCTCAACCAAGTGTGGCACCGAAGGGCCACTGCTGACGCAACCGATCAGCCCAGTGAGTCGGTAGTGTCTAGTTAACATCAAATCATGAACTTGGCTGTGTCTCTCCAGTCAGCTACAGCTTGGGCAAGAACGGCCTGGACCTCCTCCAGGACCTGTGGCAGCACCTGCATGCTCATATCCCATAAAGTATGGGTGTAACAGCATGCGGTGTTCACAGACCGCAATGCCAGACTAGAGGAAGAGATCATTTTCTTCCCAAGTTGGTCCAGCCTTTTGATTCCCTGTCCAGGGGTGTGGAAGGAATGCACCCGAAGAGGAAAAAGCCTGAATGACTAAGCTCTCAGGCGCAGGGTGTTGGGACAGGAATTTAGGGTTGTTAGGCACAGACCTATGGCGGCAGGCGACTGTCCTGTTGACCTAGCCCCTGTAATGAGCAGGACATCAGTAAGGGCCTCATTGAACGGCAACAGGGAATCAGATGTGGAAGCCCCGGGCTGAAGCACCTCAGTCAGGAGGTTAGTCCTGACTGCCACTAAAGGCACTTCGAGGCCCAGGACCTCGACTGCTCTTCACACCACCACTGAGTAGGAAGGGTCACTCCTCCGTAGACATGGTAGGGGGAACATGCATGCCATAGTCAGTGGAGGTGTCCAACCCACTGGCTTCACCCAGTTCCTGAGTCCACTCTACATAAGGGTCATCAAGCTGGTATTCTACAGGGTCCAGTGACCCCTCAATACTCTCACCCTACCCATAGGTATAAGGGTCACGATCCAACCTGGGGAAAAATGTCCCCGAAGTCAGCGACCTTGTTCCTGCTCCAGGATGGAATTGGGAATGAGTATGGGATCGACGTTGATTATGGGCCCAACCAACACTGGGGGCAATGACTTCTGCAGCACCAGGGCCGGGGAAGATCGCAATGGCACGCTCGGCATCGGCTCCGATCCGGAAACAGATCCTGGGGTGCCCTCCGGAGCCAAAGCCGCAGGTGTGTGAGCCTGAGGGTGCCCCTGCCGACCCTACTGGCCCAAAGGCAACACAGGAGGGTCAGTCTGCCCAAAGATGAGGTACATGGCCTCATAAAATTCCCTGAGTTGAGCTGGGTGGCTTCGGCTCCCAGAAACTCAGGGAGGCGTGGAGGAGACCCAGAAGCAGACTCCAAGGATGGAGCCCTAGAAGGACGACGATCCTCCAGTGTGGCATCAGCCGAGCGACGGGGTGAAGTGGAAGAACGCTTGCTCTTTAACTTCTTTCTTGTGACCCGAATGTCACAAGGACTTGGAGTGGGACGAGTCTTGTGAACTTCCTCTGAAGCAAGACCGGGAGCGACATGGAGCCAACCGCCGTGAGCTTAAGTGACTTCTCCCTCAAAGCCTTCAGGTTCATGGCCCGGCAGTCAGAGCACTACTTCAGGTTGTGGTCGTGCTCTAGATCCCACAAGCACAAAAGGTGCAGATCCGTCAGTGATATCATGTGGTGACAGAAGTCACACAGCTTGAATCCGGTCTTACGAGAAGAAATCTCGACGTACCAAGAACGTCAAAAAAGTTCAACAAAAAGTCAGTCAAAAAGGCGACAGATCTGCGCATAGGCTAGCACGAAAAGAAAAGAACTGATATCAGCGCACCGGGGTGGTGCCTATACAGAACCGCGTCATCATCACAGCAACCACAACACCAATGACAGAAGTGTAGTTGACCAATGCAACACAACGGCAGGCAAGGGTACTGCTCGAAGAAAAATCATTGGGTCCTTTCTGACACCTGGGGGAAATTCTAAGGTAAGGAATTTGCAACTAGAAGTCTATCAGATCAGTGAGACATTTCCTTGTACAATTACTAAAAGAGAAGGAAAGAAGCACCATGAATACTAGGACTATAGGTGAACTACTTTTGGGACAATTACCTATTTGATCAAAAGAAAAAAAAAAACTTTAAAAAAATTGCCATGTATTCAAGTCATCTAATTTCTTTTCAGAGAGGCTGGTGTTTCCCTTTAAGAGAGGACGTAATTTGAACTTATGATAAAGGAAAACAGATGGATCTGTTACCAAGGGTTTAACCCAACAGATCGAATAACATTTCTGCCACTATCGTCTTAATCCCCTTAGTCTCTTTACACTCTCTTGCTGACAGGTCTCTACATTGATATTGCTTATCAGTACTATGGAGGTACACACTATCTAGACATCAGGATATTGGCCATGTTGACTTGCAATATGAGCTACTTACCTTATAATTACAATTGCTTTGATTTCATCCACTTATATGAAGGATATGCAGTCTGCTGCCCCATTCTAAGATGGCCACTATTTATGTGGTATTTTAATTTAAAGGGATTAGGAGGTACCAACTGCCCCAGGGGGTTTATATTGATGTATGGTATGTAGCAGCTCCTCAAGTGCTTAATCCATGTATCGCTCTCATGGCTTTATTTTCTACTATCAAGAGGTAGGAGCAGTTTATGTGTACATTACCCTGTTTCAATATGGCCACCGTGCACTAGGTTTGATAATCCAGACAGTTTGCTTGTTATTTTTGCCCATGGAGCTGATGGATACTGATTGACATGCAACTGTTGCCCATTTGTTTATATACTTGTGCATTGTGGATGTCTCTCTCTAGTTATAGATCTTTGTCTGCAGAACGCCTCATGGGCATACATACAGCACTCCTAGTGATTAATATGGAGGTTGACAAGCACGTCCCTACTGAATTAAGATTGTATGCCCGCATGGTATTTGAATGGCAGCTGGGTGGCACTTGCATCCCCGTGACTACCTTCGGATTCACTTGCAGGTTAGTCAGCGCTTGTTTCACTAGCGCCCTCTCTCGAGTCCGGTCTAAATTGATTTGATAATGCTCGTTTCATGAATATTTGTTGTGAATAGGGAGTTATTTTAGTGTTCATATTTTAAGTTGTTCGGAGATTAACTGAAAATTTATACTGCTGGAGGGCTGAGATTGATAATTACCCTTGCTGATAGTACTCTCAAATGTGAGTTTCTCATGTATTGTTTTGGTGTCGGTCTGTAATATTTAGTTCTTGACATTAAGGTATTTTTCCACTGGTGTTTCACTGAGCTTGTTTTCACTTGGTGCCGTTTGATTCACATCTTGCTTTCCTTGGTGGCATATTTCTTTTTCTTTTCCTTAATTGGTTTGGCCCACTGGACTATGTTTATTTCAATTATTTTATTTCATGTTTGAGTGTTTAACAAAGGTCTGTATTTAGTTTCTAAACTTCATCCTCAGGAAGTTAACAGGTACTGGCTTGAAGCTTGGAGGCTGAAACGTTGATGCAGTGATCACATTCATTCAATCATAAGGAGATTTAAATCCCTAGCCTCTAAAGATTTTTTTTTTTATGGACTATAGGAAGGACTACATATACTGTGTAATGTCCATAGCACCTCAGATCAATCTTTTTGGA
Organism: Pleurodeles waltl; assembly: GCF_031143425.1. Classification (NCBI taxonomy): domain Eukaryota; kingdom Metazoa; phylum Chordata; class Amphibia; order Caudata; family Salamandridae; genus Pleurodeles; species Pleurodeles waltl. The sequence goes on from NC_090442.1 coordinate 907,197,758, forward strand.
AACGGGTCACTTTAGAATCCTAGAGTCCTTTGACTTAGCCTTTAGAGCCCCTAAGCTTGGAAATTGTATTGATATTAACTGTGCCTTAAACATCTTATACCTCATAATTGTTTACAGCTAAACAGAGACATAACTGAAACCAAAATGAGACCATGTGCGATAAAGCTCATACTTTGTGGTCCGACGACCGGTAGCCCTAAGAGCTAGTATCTGTACCTTCTCCTAGCAAAATGACTAGAAATTTAGGAGCCCTTCTTGACGAGAATCTGTCCATGAAGTATCAAGTGATGTCTATATGAGGTGCTTGTTTTGGCACAATGCATCTACTCAGAGAAGTATTCCAATGCTAACCTTCAAGAGGAAGGAAAACTCTTATTCAGGCTTTAATAGTTAGTCACCTTGTCCACAAAATCATCTTGCTGTTAGCAGCCAACAAGTCCCTTATCACTAAAGAGCAGGTTGTACAGAAAACAGCTGCACCCCTAGCAAATAAACTTCCGCAAGTCTATTGGCCCCCTTGCTCCCAGTCCTCCAATGGCTACCAGTCAGGAAGAGATCTTTGTTCCAACTTCTCTGCCTTATACACAAGTCCCTGTCTGGAAAAGGTCCAGTATACTTAAAAGAGAAACTCATCTATTACTGTCTCCCTAGTAGAAACCTGAAATCAAAAGCCAAACTGTTAAGTCCTCAATACATTTGCACGTCCAAATATGGTGGCCGATCTTTTTCATACCCTGATCCATACCACTAGAACAGGATTCCTTTATAAATCCACTCCTTTACTGACTTAAAGTTTAACTTGTTTCTGATCTCACGTTATAAGTGCCAAGATACTTCTTCGGGGTGAATGACATGACATGGCTCATGGTTATATAACTGTTGTGACACTGTGCTAGTGAACCATGCTCAACATAATTTGTTAATAAATTGTGTTTAATATTCAGTGCATAGAGAAGTGCGTCATAACTGATTGAATCTATTTTTCACTTGCTACTTTTTGCATATACTAAGATTAGTAGATATTCTTACTGTTATTTCGCAAGTAAAGCATTACATGAAACATTCCTCCTTTTTGGGGGTGGGGGGAGGGGTTGCTAGTTTTTCAGCGTCTATGGGACTCAAAAACTGTATCAAATCACTGGGTGGGGTCAATTGGAACAGTGCAGGGGTCACAAGGGAAACGGGGATGAAAGTGCAACAAATGGTTTAAGAAACTCAACTAGACATTGTAAATATATAAAGCTACCAACCTGGATGGAAATCTTAGAAAATTTGAACATTAATTAAATAGCAAAAGAGAAAATACATTTCCCTACAACAGTATCTCAAAGATACCGAAAACAAATGGATCCAAAATCCAAATAGCAAAAGAAAAGTGCAAATATGACATCAAAATTCTTTCCACACAAGCAGACACTCAAAAGAAGTAATTTATTTACTAAATACTCGAAATAGAAGCGTATGGGAAACATTAAACAACATTTTTTTTAATGATTGATAGTAGTTTCAATCCACAAGCACTTCGTACAACTGCTCACACTGGACTGCTGTCTATACCAACTGATTAGGTTTGCTCTATTAAGTGCAGCTGTTTGCTTAACACTGATATTTGTTCTGCAAGCACCTAAGTTCACAACTTGGCCTTTTGTTAGAAGTGAAGCGCAACAGGATATAAACACAAGGGTTATGCAATGTAGCACGTCATTTTAAGCAAAATTAAAATATTAGCAGTTATGATAAGGTGCTAGGAATGAGGCGGAATGGACCAACAGCAACATCTAGGAAGACAATGTGTGGACAGCTGCAGGAAGCAACTCTAATCCACAACATGCATAAAGTCTCAGCATAAACTCTCCTCAGAAATTAATGAAAGCTGAGAATATAGATTGACAATGGTGAGCATAACCTCCAAGGAGACTCTAGAGGTGTATATTGGTCCATTCAGAAAAAAAATGGGCATCCATATTTAATACTGGGCTCAATGTTCATGTGTATTTTAAACACAGGGAAGCAAGAACAAATTATCAAGTAAAAATAATAATAATGACACTTACCTTCAGTAATGTTATTTATGGTGGCTATTCCAACCCCTGAGTCCTCAGCTTTAGAACATTCCTAAGTGCCAGACTTGATCTGGACGATTCTTTCAGCAATGCTCCAGCATGCAGGGAGGTGGCACCATAAGGCGCTGTGGTGACTACACGAGCCCTGAAGTGACCGAGAAATCACATAAAAGCGCTATGCTGATTACGTTTCTTTTTTTTTGTCCCCTCAGACTTGGAGCATACGTCAAATTGTTTGAGACCGTATTTAGTGTGCTGAATTCCTGGGGCTGTTTAGATGGTAGAAGACACTCCATTGAACAGGCAGTGAAGAGTTTGCGGTTTCATAGAGTAACCACAACAAAAAGGGTAACCACGAAAGGAAACTTGTTCTTCTCATGGGTTTTCCTAATTGCAGAACCTTTAGAATAGATACAATAGCAGTACTTTCCAAAGACAGAGGTGTGGACTCAGGCCAAAAAGGCATCTTAACCTACAGGTCAAAGTGACTTTTCTACAAGACTGCCAATGCAGTGAACATATGCATTGCTACCCAAGTCGCAGCATGGCAGAGGTCTAGGACAGGCATCCCTCATGCCAAAAACTGTTGTAGTAGCCTTGGCCCTGGTGAAATAAGCACACAAAACTTCAGGGAGTTCCTTGGCCAGTGCATTGCTAATATTGATGCAGAGGACTATCTGCCTTTGCAGGCTCCTTTTACACTACTGTGTCCTTCATTCAAGAAAATCTCACAAAGATGATCATCCATGCCATGGACCTTTGTGCAGTTGATGTAAAAACTCAGAGCCCACTACAGGTCAAGGCAATGGAGCCTCTATGCATCTTGAGAGGTGGGGCGGGGCACAAAACAGTATCAGAATTGTTAAGACATGACAGCCTCTAGTAGGGACTCCCCTCAAACTTTTTGCCTGCCCACTTCCTGTTGCTGAAAGTTTTTGTTGGCCTTAAGACACCGTGCCATTTACCAGTGCTAAGATATTGCTCACTCCTTAAAAAATGGCAAAATTGGCCTAGCTCTGATTGGCACATTTAAATTACTTAAGTCCCCAGTTGAGTGGTACATGTACCCAGGGCCTGAAATGTAATGCTAATAGTGGGCATGCAGCACTTATTGTAGCCTGTTAAAACATGTGCAGGTATGCCATTGCAGCCTGCGTGTGCAGTTATAAACTGCCAATTCAACCTTGCAAAATTAATCTTTTGCAAGGCCTAAGCCTCCCTTTTTAATAGATGTGTCATCCCTAGGGAAAGCCCTAAAATGTCCAAGGGGCAGGGTGCAGTGTACTTAAAGTTGGACATGTACTTATAACATTTACATGTCCCGATACCAAAAAAACTCCTACATTGGAGTTTCATTACTGTGAGGCCTACCTCTCCCTTTGGATAACCTTGGATTACCCCATTACATTTAATAAGTGCCAACTTTGTATTGGGAACAGGTGGAAAAGTCATGTTTGGTCTTGTAAGAATTGTGATACAAAACCCTCTTTAATAGTAAAGTCAGACTTTAAGTCGCAATACTGTAAATGCCACTTTCATAAAGTTGGCATTTTGTGAATGAGGTTTGTGTCCTCAGTAACATGATTAAATTGTTAGATGGACTTTGTGTATTCCTCCCAAGCTGTGACGCAATTTTTTTTTTGGGGGGGGAGGGGGGGGGGTAGACTAGATGTTGGGAGGATGGGCCATCCTGCCAGTATGGGAGGAACAGAGCGGTTGCCTGTTCACTCACATTGTAAAAGAGCTGCCTTCAGCACACTCACAAAGAACTTCACACCAGTCCTTTGTCACCCAAGACCTCTTAGTGCCTGAGCAGGGAAGGAAGGAAATTCCAAAACCAGATTGTGGGGTGGGGAGGATAGACTAAAAGCTTCTCCCACTTCAAAGGTTGGCACCAGATAAAAATACTGGACCTTCAGTTCAACTTTTCAGTTTACTCCTGGACCTGCGGAGATCCTCCAGGAGGACTGCCTTGCACTTCAGAGATTGCCCTGCTGCTACAAAAGGACTGTCCGGCGGTTTGGGCCATTCTTGTTACTTGATCCCGGGAGTACCCCAGCGACGATAAGGTCTAGTTGGCTAGTATTCTGTTCTGAGTTAAAGGGACACAAAAAGCTCCAACATTGAACTCACAAATGGATTCTGCCTGAGGTTATCTTGCCCTCCAGGTGTGCCTACCGAGTCCTTGACCCTTGTTAGTGGTGCTAAAAGGGGTTCGAACAGCGAAAAACCAAATCCTGGGAACCGACAGGAGATCAGGACCTTCCTGCTTGCCAATCTGCCCAAGGTGCATCACCAGTCAGCCTGACTTCGCAGAAGCCCCCACTATGTTTCTCTCCACAGCGGCCAATCCTGTTCAGCTACTCCTTTTTGGAAGGGTATCTGGCTTCATGAAGTGGTTTACAGCTACAGCCTGAAACTTCGTCCCACTGGAGATTTTTAACTTTTTAAAAGTGACAAAGCCCAATCAGACATCTACTAGTAGTTCCCAACCTTTTGACTTCTGTGGACACCCATTTTATCATTACTGGAACCCGGGGACCCCTGTAGTGTGGTTAGTTTTACGTATATTTTGCGCATTAGCTTCAGGCTTTAGGCCTTTGTGCACTTTGCCCTGAATGTATTTTACTCATTTGCTGACAGCTTAGAGCCTCGGTGCACTTTGCTCTAAATGCTTTTTATTAGGCTTCGTACTGTTATTTTTAAAATAGCCAGTTATACGGTGTTGTTTTTTTGTTCATATCACACTGTTTTGCCTACTTCAGCACTGGAGCTCTTCATAACATATTCACTCTGTGCTTCAGTCAAGGATACAGTCTGGTACATTGCCGATAGACGTGGTAGGAGTTTAGATTTGGCATTCCTGCGTAGGGACATTTTGTGATCACGATGACATGTTAGTTATAAAATCACTTCCTTGTCCCAATACATGCAAGAGGGAGATTCCGACCAGAGACCCACAACTAGACTCTGACTGCCTCGTTGCAGATGCTGAACCAGATCACAGGCCTTTGCTCAGGTATGAGGGCTTATGTCTCCCCGGTGATTCAGAAAGGCAAGCTAGAAGCTTAACATGCTGTGCTCTAAATAGAACAAGCAGAGGGAGAGTAGAAACTGTTAGGCAATATGATAGCTTTGTTCTTATGTTTTACTCTCCTGGCGACTATTTCAATCCTACTATGTTGTATTGTTCTGGTTATTGCGGCTCACGCCTTATTATCTAAAATAGTCATTTTATTAAAAATTATATAAAACTTATACTGTCTTTGTCATTTGTATATGAGACCATATTGTAAATGAGAGAGTTGGTTTGGATCTGAGTGACCACGACTTCCCTGAGAAGTTCCAAAGATGTCATGCGCTCGGCTGCCTAATCATTTCTTCCCCATGGGAGAAATGAGGCACTGCTAGTTAGCCGGAGCAAAAACCGGATTTAGGGTGAAAGAGTTCTTTACAAGTGGGTCAGACTCAGTCCCCCACACTGTTATCGATCCTGCTGCCTAGAAATCCAGTAGTCTCATTTAGGATAATGAGAGCCCACGCGACACCCCCACTAAATCATAGTTTGAATCTTGGGACCCCTGAGTCATTACTGAAAGCTGGGGACCTAATGTTTTAATAATATTAAATTTTCTATGCAGTTGCAGACCCCCAGGGGTCCCCGGACCACAGGTGGGAATCACTGATCTATACCACAATTTTTACCAGGAGTTTCTTGATGATGATGATGATGATGATGATGACTCCTCGGACTCCGCCGGCTGCCTTGCCCCACTGAACTTTAACATTGCAAGACATTTTTCTTCAAAAATGCTTCTAAGTCTGAAGATAAGCAGAGAGCGGGCCCAATCCACCTTGTGTATCCGATCCACACACCATTGCAGTTCACAGTAACTTTCGACTGTGTCCCGGGATAGTGTGATTAGATGCCTGTGGTTGGCGCTTTGATCTCTTAGTTTTCACTAAAAACTTTAAAAAACGTCATTACTCTGGTTCTACTGATTGGACGTAATTCCTTTCGGTGTCAACTTTATTACAATTTTCTCTTTCTAAATTGAGGGTGGGATTTTTCTTGTACTGTTCACTTTTTTTTTTTACAGTTTGTGTGCTACATAAATACTCAACACACCCTCTCAGTTAAGCCTGTCATCTTCTGTGCCAAGCTATCAAAGAGATAAGCGTAGATTAGTTTATTGACTGTTATGGTTCACCTTGATGGGGATTGTGGTAGTTACCTGAGAAGAGTAAACTACCCTGCCAACCAAAATACACATTTTCTACAAGAATGATCAATCAGCAATATAGAAGGGAGTTATAAAAACGTTGGTATGAAGACAGACTGGATCCTCAGTACTAATTTGCACCAAAAGAACTTGCAGTTCACTCACACACTGTTTTTTGTGTCAAGAACCTTATGAAATAGGTGTGCATGGCGTCCCACTATGCCATTAAAAATGATTATGGGGACGGGTTCCGGGAAGAAACATGAGAACCAAACCTTTTTTTAATATGCATCACAACTGGTGACTTAAAGATGGCTTCTCAGAAACACAAAGGACAAAAAGCACAGAAATTAACATTTAACTATGTCCACCTCACGAGTCTTGCTAGGCTAACACAAGAACATCAAAAGGTTTGGCCTGCGGCTGCAAAAGGAGGTAGGGGGGGGGGGGGGGGGGGGGAGGAGATTGGTTTTATGAGCACTAAACCAAGCAATAAATTTGTTCCAACTTCGATCGACTTCATGGAAGGCCATCTGGTCGCAATAATAACATGGATTACCTGTATCACCAAGCTTAAAGAATATAGTTGCCTCCAATACAATTCCATGCATGGAGAGGTAGGTTGTAAAGATTGACCGTGCACCTTTGCAGTAAACAAATCTTTTCAAAGAAGCCTGAGCAAAGGCTCAATACTCCGACTCGGACCAATCTAGTCCAGAATGAAGAGAATGACTTGGGCCTAGCTTGTCTTGACCTTTCAAACATTTCTGACACTTTACGTTCTTGGTGGTGGAGAAGACATCTTGTTAGTTCATACCCCACTGACAGACACCCTGCACCACCCTAGGATGAAGATACTACTTGAGCTCCCCCAGATGAAATCTGCTAAGTTCCTTTGATCCTGCATTCTGGGACCCCTCCAAGTGATTGGCGGCCAGGAAAGTGTTCTGCTGCTTCAGCCACATCCAGAGGTGCAGTGTCTCCCCGCCCCCACTCCACCTCGTTTGTTGCACAACCACGTGGCAGTTAGGTCATCAATGAGGACCTGCACCAGTTCCCTTTGATGACTGTAAGGTTTCTGGCTCTAGTCAGAATGCCCACAGCTCCAGGAGACCAATATCGAGCCAGCACTCCATCAGAGAGCAGGAGACTGATTTCACCTTTCACAGATGCAGGTCGGGATGGCTACCACCAGCAATCGCTGCAGATCAAGTGCAGTATTGAGCTCTGTAAGAGTTGGAAAGACAGCTCTGATGTGGGCCCACTGGAATTCGAGGGCCCTTCAGAGGGTCCCTATTAGAAATGGCCCTTTTTGCAGGGTTACTCCCAAACATTTTGCTTCTGCCCTCCTGTTTTTGATCCTGCATTGAATTTCATTTTTTGCTGGCTTTAGGACTCTGGGCACTTTATCATTGCTGACCAGTGCCCAAGTGCTCTCTATCTAAATGCTACTGCTGATTGGTTTAGCCACGATTGTCATATTTGAATTACCAGTAATCCCCTAGTATAGTGCAACAGTTGTGCCCAGGGCTTGTAAATCAAATTCTACTAGTGGGCCTGCAGCGCTGATTGTGCTACTAATATGAGTAGCCCTGCAAACATGTCTCGGGCCTGCCACTGCAGTGCCTGTGTGTGCAGTTTTAAACTTCTATGACAACCTGGCAAGTTCATCCACTTGCCAGGCTCAAACTTCCCTTTTAATACATGTAAGTCAACCCTAAGGTAGGTTCAAGGCAGCCCCATGGGCCGGGTGCAGTGTATTTAAAAAGGTAGGACTTTGTCCAGATAGTGAAATACTGCTAAACTCGTTTTTCACTATTGCAATGTCTCCCGTAGGGTAACATAGGGATTGCCTTGAAATATCTTTCAAGTGTAATTTTCCATTGGGAGCACATAGCGAAGTGGAGTTTGGGGTCTCTGAACTGACAATTTAAAAATACATCTTTTAATGAAGTTGGTGTTTGAATTGTAAGTTTGAAAATGCCACTTTGAGAAAGTGGGCATTTTTTTTGCTTAACCATTCTGTGCCTCTGCCTGGCTGGAGAAAACACGTCAGGGCCCGGATGACAGTTGGGCGGTTTGTGAATTAACTTAGACAATCTCAAAAAGATAGCAGAGGTGTGCCCTGCATATCCAAATGGGTCTTCCAAGGCTATAGTGCTGGGAGGCGCTGACACTTGCACAAGAATAGGGCTGCGCCGGTCCTTTTACAAAGCAGTCTCCAACCCCTGGAGTGAGTCTGGGGTCACGGCAGGAAAGACAGGGTCTGGTGTGCTACAAAGACTTCTTTGAAATTAGCCTACTTCAAAGGCAGAAATGGGTATAAGTACTTGACCTTTGACACCACAAACTTAGAAACCTTCTGGACTGAGGACATTCTGCCAGGGTCAAGAGCTGGATGCTGTAGGAGTGATTGCCGCTCTGCATGTAGCTTTGTTGTGCTGGCCTGATGCCTGCTGCTTCTGTCCTGGGAGCAAAAGGGCTGAACTTTGCTTTCTACATCCTGCTTCCAAACATTCTCCAAGGGCCTGGACAGAGCTTACTTCTGTTAAGAAGCCTCATGGACATAAAAGACATCATCTGCCAGCACCGGGTTCTCTTGCTGGGAGGCCTGACCTGCCAAATAGTGCCAAATCCAGTTCCTTGGCCCTTGGGAGTGAGTTCTGGTGTAACCAAGAAGAAACAAGCAGATTGACTCCAGAGCAAATTCGGAACTGGCGCTGCTGTCTGACTCCGTGCCGCTGCCAGCACCATGTGAGTGCCCGCTGCCAGCTGCCGGGCCCTGCCAGCCCCCACTGAGTGCAATGACCGATGCGGCAGCCCAGACGCTGCACCTCCAAAGGCCCGCCACAGAACGAGTCCTGAGTGCTGCGTCTCTGACATCGGTAGCACCCGACTCCACTGCAGCACCTGTGGTGTGATGGCAACACCGCGAAGTCAACGCCTCACATCTTGACCAGTTTGATTCATCAAACCCCTACTTGTCATAAGGAGCTGACGCCTCGCCCCCAACGCCGCTTCACCTCCTCTGCAACCTTTAAGGTGGCGACGCCTCACCTCCCCCTGCCTAGCAGTAAGGGACTGAGGCCTCACACCTCCTCTGCAGCAGATAGGAACCAACCCCTCACCTCCCCGTTCAAACTTTGTTTCCTCATTTTCCAAGGTACTGTACCTGGAGTCTGTGCAACTCAGTGACCGGCCCACACTCCCTCACGAGGGGTGTCAGACCGTTGGGAAGGACTCTGTCAAGACGTTGTGATATCCCCATTTGGAGCTATTGTGTCTCTAAACGCTATACTAAGATTTAATCTTTGAAAATGTGCATCTTTGCTCGTGTATGTTGGCTATCAGTTTTGGTCTTGTTTTGCTCAGATAAACCTTGGCTATTTTTTAAACTCTTGTGCAGGTCACTGTGTTACTGTGTGTGTGTATACAAATACTTTAAACATTGCCTCTGGGATAAGCCTGACTGCTCATGCCAAGCTACCAAGGGGGTGAGCAGGGGTTATCTTAGCTGTGCGACTTCCTTATCCTCACTAGAGTGAGGGTCCCTACATGGACAGGGTGCAAACCACTGCCAACTAGAGACCCCATTTGTAATAGCCACCCCCCATGTGCCACTTGGTGTTTGCGATGAGGATACGAGGTCATGAGATCAAGAAGCCTTAGAGCCACCATCAACGAAACAGAGGACTGATCTTGAAACACTAGCATCATATCCTGAATGTCCCCTATGCACTGGGGAGGAAAGGCTTTGAACGTCACCATGTCCAGAATTGCCTCAACTAACGGGCTCCTCTATGGGTGGGCTCAGGTGGGACTTTGATTCGTTGATGGTGAAATTCTAGGAGGTCAGATAGACACATGCAGAGATGCCAGTGTAATGCAATCTTTTTGGAGCCTTCATAACTTTTTCCTAGATATTGAGGGGTAGGATCAGGGTCGAGCCCCACCGGTAGCTCTTACGGTTAAGCCTAGAATTAAACTATGAATCAGCAAGACTTGGAGCAGGAAGTCAACTTTTCACAGGAGCAGCCTTGTGCACGGTACCATGATCAGGACTGCGTCCTGGAACTGGAGTGGAACCAAAGCTTTGACCATTGCCTCTTACATTACAAGACGTACAGTTAAGCTTTCAGGACCAGAGTCACTTGAGAGTGCATGAGGCCATACTTTTTGTATGTTTAAGAGTTGTGGGCACAAAAACAAAACAGCCATGCTGCATGTGGGTTTGTGACAGACATGTGCTTCCTCCAGTGTTGGCATAGATTGAATACTGTTGTTCATGACCTTATTCCATAGCACAGTGTGAAAAGGTTTTCTGGAGTTGGGCGGAAGACTGACAAAGTTTGTAGCAGAACTTGCAGGACTGTAGAGTCACTGTGGAGTCATTTAACGCTACCATCAACATGCAGAAGCATTACTGCAAGAAGATTCCTTATCCAGTCTGTTGCTGGGGGATTTTTGTTAAAGGTGAGAAATGGGGAGTTGGCAGTAACCATCAGAAACAAAAATACCACATGCTGGCAAAAGGCCATAAGACCGAGGCCAGAGATTAAAGGTCTTGTAATATAACACTAATCATCAAGCAAGAAACCTTTTATACATTTTCATCAAAGAACAATCAAAATCCAAAAAGTAAATTCACAGCATTTGTTTTTATTAGATATTTACATAGCACAGGGTATGTGGCTTTTGGTTTCTGCATCTAAATTCTAGGTGGAAAGGTTTTGCTTACAAAGAAACTCAATACCGGGTGGACCCACATAAATACATCAAAAATTACATAAATTAAAAACACTTAAGAAACATCTTAATGAGATCAAGTTAAAATCGAATCTTCACTGACTGCCTGGAAGCCAGCGGCATTTTATAGTAATTTTTCAAAGCATTTTATCCAAATGTTAACAAACATGACGCATAGCATGTTAATCTCATCAATCATGGGATCAACATTTAATTTCCTGGAAACCAAGCTATGGACACACGCCGCTTGGCTACGTTTCACAAATTTGTGACATATCCAACTCAAATGATAAATATTGGCTCAAAGGGTGTAAAATGAATCCTATGTATAACAACTAGTTCAGTGAATAAGGCTTGCACACAAACCCATATTCGTAGAATAACTTAGTTTTGTGGGAGGTCTGGGGGATGGAGGAGGTCCTGGAGCGCTAGTGGCTAGTCACTAGCAATTGCCTTTACCTAGACAGACACTTCTAGGTTCAACTAACTTAAAGGGTCTGGAATATAGCATATGTGGACAAGTCTTTCTGTCAATTAATTTTACATCTCCAAAATGGACCCTACTCTTCTTCAAAGTCACAAGTATTTAATCAAGTGTCCATTTTAGGCAACAAACAATAGTACATTAAGAATAATAGGTTAATAATAGTGTACCTCTACTGCAGAGCGTAGACTATTGAGGTAGACTATTGAGCGGACTGTCTAGCGACAGGAATTCCCTATTAACAAATCTCTTAATCCTTGGGCTGGGGCCTTTAGAGAGATTTTATCAGACAAGGGTACAAGATTAATATAGTGACATTACACCTAACCCAAGCCTTGAAAGGCATTTTAAACTTTCTAATATGAACAAGTAGGATTCACTTTGCCTCCAAATAGGTCCATGTGTTTTCCTGCAGCTCTGTATCTTCTAGTAAGTTTGATTCCTGCACCACAATTATTTGTTTCTTCTTACCTCCAAAGTAATTCTACTCATGACTGCGGGGAACAAGCAACAGTCATATATATAAAAACTTTACTATAACGTACTGCAAAAGGCATTGCTATTCTTGTAAACACCCGTTTTAGGTCCCAACCTAAGCCTGAGGCAGCAGATGTTTAACAGCAGCAACCAGGTTAGTGCGCTGCATACAGTAATGTTACAAAATCACAAGCTGAATTAACTCATACAAAAGATCAGATAAGGGGTAAGGCTGGAAGCTTAAATGAAGTCATTTAGCACATGCAATATGCCATGCACTCCTTAATAATTGGTTACAAAAGACATTTGATCTGAAATCATCTCCAGCCACACATACTAAAAGAACAGCACTAGATTACACAGGATTGTACAATAAAAATGTTTCTGACTAGATGCTTACGTGTAACATTATAAGTTTTAATTGGAGGGGGTCAAACTACAACAAAACCCCTCCTTACTTTGGGAAAGTCTACAGCCAATCAATTGTGTATGAAAATTACTGTTTTCAATGTTTTAATATTTTTCTCTCTAAACAAAGTACATTTTACACTACCTTTTTATAGGAAGCACAACTCACCCTTGCCTATTCTTAATAGATCAAACACTGCTGCATATACATTCAGGCATTGTAATAAAGATTCTGCCATAAAAAACTTTCCCAAATTTAAATTATCAAAAATAAATCATGTACAAAAAGGAAGACTTATACCGTGATCTGTATGTAATCAACAGAAGTACAGTGTAAGTTTTTTTTTTATTGCTATACCTTCAAACACTCCTGCAGCACCTACCAGTATGTCATGTCTATCACAAACGCAGCTTATGTACGATACTGAATAGGGGAGTGATCACTGCACGTCTAATGACGAAAGACTTGCCACACCTTAAGCTTTACTAAAGTCCAATGTGGTGATAATTAAAAAATTAACAAAGTTAATATAAAGTGACAATTTGTACACTATAAATACATTTAATACCTAGAAATATCAAGTACTCACAGTATGGAATTTATCAGAAAGACCTTAGTTTTTCAAACATGCATTACTGCCACTATGCACATTTAGTTGAGAGAACAAAACAATCAAGAAGTGATCATATGTATTGACTGTCGGATGTTAAATTTACCTTATCACATGTTAACTTCACACTGAAATCTAAGGTACACAGTAACATTTCAATTATTCCCTTCATCTGCTAGGTGAAGAAGGTATAAACATTCTGTTTGTCTGGAGCAAATTCACAGCAGTCCACAGCTCTCTCTATCTGAAGGGGAGCTTCCTGACCCACTGAACATAATAGAAAATATGTAGTCATGCCTTTGGCCACACCAATAATCACAACAAATGTTGAACTCCTCTCGAGGATGAGTTGACACCATCTGGAAAGTTAGTGATGTTGGTAATGATTTAAAGCTCAAAAGTTCACTTCACATTTGGGCAAAAGGGCACAATTTTCTTAAACAATGTCCCACTAGACTAACTAAAAACAAAAGCAGCAACATTTCCAGAATGTTTGAAGGGGGCTTACTGATGGGACTTCATGATATGAATATGGGCATCGTTGGACCTTCAACAAAACAGCAAACCATCATTACTCAACACTGCTTTCTTGAGGACCACTTGAGGAAAAAAATAACCAACCCCTTACCTTCACATGAAGGTGAGCTCAATCCCTCCGAACATTATTAAAACAGCTATGTAAAGAATAGCTACAGATGAGAAATGGCAAGGTAAACATGCTTACACACTTGTGCAAGTTATGGCAGCCACTGCAGCACTGTATCATGGCCTCTCAAGTTATGCCCCTTCTGTCCAATCTAGGCTCAGTCTACCACAAGTGTTTCCATTGCCCCAAGGGCTACAAATACCCAGTGGTGCACGGAGAGCAAGGAAAGTTTAAATCTACAAGCATGACAGACAATGTGTTGGATTGTACCAAGGGGTAGAGCTGGAATGAGCTATAAAATGGGTAGTGCTTATATTATATCAGTAGGGGAAAGTCTACTTCTAAGGAAGCAGATGTAAATGAGCAAGGGAACACCACCACCAGAACAAGAAATTGTGATCCAAGGGCAATTACGTAACTGCTTAGTTCCAATGAGTTGCTGGTATGTCGCAAGCCACATTGTCAACTCTGTAGTACCACCTCACTGCATTCAAACATGATGTTTACTAACTCAGATAATGATTCACTCCTGAACTCTTTCAGGGTAAAGGCATACCTCATACTTGCAGCAGGATGTTGCAATATTATTGCTGGAACTTGGAGCATAGTGAGCTTTGGCTGATGACTAAAAATCTGGAGAAAAAAAATGAAAGAAGTGAGCTTTGAATAGAAGGCGGTTGTGGCAGAGGTTGAAGACCAAGAGAAATAGCTGAACAAGTGTCTTCACTGTGCTCAATGTTCTATCACTCTACCAGGTTTAAACTTTAAAGATGTTAAAACATTCTTCCAATATAGATTGTGGTCTCTGCAACCAAATATTGCCACCAGTTGCTTCAGCTATGCTACTTACTCTCAGATGCATACAATTTTAGTACAAAATGGGAGGTTGGAGTTAAGCAGTGAGGAATGAAAAACAAAAGCAAGAGAGGTGATATAAGCACTCTACAATCAGCATTATTAAGTGCTGAAATGGTGAAAATGCAGTGGGGTAAAGAGAAACTGACATCCCTTTACTTACAATATGGGCCCCAATAACAACCTGCCTACAGATAGGGGGCACAATTATAACAAACACTACGGAATAAAGAAAAAGACCATCATTCTTTGGCAGAAAATAAAGTTAATTATGCCCATTAAAGCACTTGGAAAACTGAACAAAAGATCACATTCCCCATGCCAGCTCTGCGGACAAAGCAATCAGAAATCTATCAGAACTCACTGAACTGAATGCTTTACCTTATCGAATCCCTTAGCATATTCCAAGCAAGCTTTCAAACCAGTCAACCTCACAGAAAGGGGTTTTTGGTTAAAAAAGCAAAGAAGGAGTAAATAATAGGAAAAGATATGCACATATACCCACAAAGCAATTAGAAAAATAATTGATGTTAATGAACACTAGCAGAAAGCAAAAGATGACTCTTTGAAGGACATTTCAGAGGATGAAAAACTACTAAGTTGCTGCAGAAAGATGAGGCTGAGGATGCGTCCACATTAAAGCGGACTACAAATGATGTCAGTGAATGCCATCAGCGAACCTTATGGAGAGAACATGCAAACAAGTAGCATTACCATTTCCACACCAGCTGTGACCAACCCATCTCAACCTACGAGGACAGTAAACAAGTTTCTAAAAACACCTATGCAGCATATCAAAAGCATGTGAGACACAAATAATCACAGGAGAAAAATAAATTGACTGCAACAGGGATATTTACAGTCACATGAGCAGGGAAGGAAAAACAAAAGGAAATGCTAACACAGAACAATGGGTAAAATTTAACAAATTATGTAGAAAAATCCAGGTTCAATTCAGAAATTCATGAACGAAAAATGAGTAAAGGACTATTAAAAATCAAAATGACAGTGGCATACAGATCAGTTGCAAAAAGGAAAGGAACTAAAAAAGGAACATGAAATCGTGTGCTGCACCATGCACCCTCATCGTTTTTTGTAATATAGTGTTCAATAATTTTAAGAGCTGTCAATAAGCTTTCCTATATCAATAAGCTGCTAATTACTCAATGTCGTACCCAGGTGTACAAAAGCCAAGTTTGAAATGTTACAATAAAAAAAACAAAATAAGTTGTAATGGAGTCCAACAGGCACAGCAGCAACATTTTCTAAACCAGAATTGTGTGATATTGTTCTACAGACTACCAGAAGGTCTATGGAGGTTTCAGTAATGCAAAGCAATTTCCTGTATATATACACAATTATATTACATTATCACACCTTCGAACCCAAATTTAAAAAAAAAAAAAAAAAAAAAAAAAAAAAGAGTGGAAGCATTGGTTGAATTGATCCTACTTTATAAATAATTTGTCTTTTAAAGTCTTGCCTTCTGTAATGTGAGCAGATATAACCGAACAACAAGAGACTTTACAAAGAAGAATATTCAAATCTTACGCTGACTTCTCATGGCTAATTTTTAATTGTTCACAATTTGGTACAACCTTGGACGTTATTATTAATGCTCTCACAAGAATCAATTCCTTTCAGCAATAAAAAAGGATACATTTTTTGAGTAATTAATATTTCTTTTAACAAAGCAAATGGAACAACAAGAGTAAAGTTGTATAAATTCTAATTTTTGGAGGAGTGGTGTAATAAATTATGCCACTGCTCATGATTCGCAAGTTAGCGCTTTTTTGTCAACTGAACCAACTTAATCCTGCCTGAAACAGATTTGTTTTCATTACTTATCAGCACAAAGTACCCATTTTCTACTTTTATTGCATTGACATTCTGATTAGTAGTTTCAAATTCATCTATTCAAATGTTTGAATTAGTAGACTGAAACAGTTCCAGGAATAACATTTTTCAAAATAAAACATTTACAATTCCTACTTCAAAAATATGTACGCCACAAAAACTTTTTTTTCTAAAAAAAAACAAGTTTAAAACACTAACGGAGTACACTTGGTGAAAACATTGTTTTTCTTCAAGCTCATACATACAATTCAGGAGGCAACATGCTGAACATGTTCCTATAAAGATATTTCAGCCAGTAACTGGCTGAGGTAAAAGCCGTTCATGAAATCGGCTTCTTTTAAGTACACCGACAACTGCAGCCAAACAGTAGAAAATAAAAATCTAAACAATTTTTCATAGCCAGACAAAAGTTTTAGACCTTGTACTTCTGCTTTTAATTTCATCAGGAGAACTAGATGCATTATACTTGTGGGCTCTTTTATGTTGATCCAGGTCAGTCTTTTTGGCAAATGCTTTCCCACATTTATTGCACCTAAGAAGCGTAAAATTTTTAGTCACTTTAACCTCAATGCCAACATCGGTACTTTCAATTTTTTTAATTGGTGAGAGAGGGGGAGTACCCTGTACTGCAGCAATCTCATTCTCTTCACTATCATTGATCTCCATGTCACCCTCTTTACTAAGGACAAACTCTATAGGTTTTTTTACTGCTCTGCCTTCCAAATTAGAAGTTATCTTTGCAAGCGAACGAGACGTCTTTTTATGCACAACTGTTATATGCCGTATTACATCTCTTTTGCGACGTGTATCATATGTACAGATTGGACATCTGTAGAACTTAACAAAAATTGTATTTCCATCTGTATGCAAATCAATGTGCTTTTGCAAATTTTGCTTGGAGGTAAACTGCCGCTTACATACTTTACAATAAAGCTGCTTAAAGTCAAACCCTGCAGACAATTTTGGTTTCCTCAACCTTTGCTCACAACCTGTTGCAGATGAGCCAGGCGACTTAGCGATTTCAGAATCTACCTTCACTTTACATTTCTGCGTTGCTTGTGTGCTCGGTTTCTCATTTATATGATTTGCCCCCTTTAATTCATTTTGTGGTGAATGCACAACAGTGAGTGGCAAGGACACTATGGGCTTTACTGGTTCAGGGACTTCAACCTTTACTTCAGATTTTTTGGCAGTATTATAACGCCTTTTTTGTCGCTGAGAGTCTACTGCTGACAGAATGTTCTTGTGAACTACTTGCAAATGTTTTTTTAGCAGAACTTGTGAACTGTACTTCCTTCTGCAATGGGGGCATTTACATGTAAATAATGTGGAAGACTCCTTTGAAGAATCCTTTGAAGTCTCCTTTGAAGAATCCTTTGAAGTCTCCTTTGAAGTCTCCTTTGAAGAATCCTTTTTCGCAGTCACATTCTTCACTGTTTTTTTGGGCAAAACTGTCTCTGTGTGTATGGGCTTCTGAGGCTTTGCAGGTGTTTCAGCAGGTGGGACAGCATCTCTTCTGTGGCCTTTATGAACTTCCTCAATATGCCTCCTCACATTGGCTTTTGTTGCAAAGGTCTTTTTACATTCCTGACAAGTGGTAGTTAGTGTTTTATACATCAACTTCTTACTAATCTTTGGAGATGTCAGATTTTTTTTCGCTTTCATCTCAACACACTTCTTCATTTCTTCATACTTCATTTTGTGTAATCTTCTCACATGACGGCGGATACCCCGTCTAGAATTAAATTCTTTTGCACAGAGTCCACAAGTAAACTGGTGGAGAGTACCCGGCACCTTGGATGTTTCCAAAAAAGATTTCAATACATTAGGTAATTCTTTATCAGAGGGTGTTGCAGATGTATCTTGTTTAATAGGCTCAGAAGGTAGGGGCTTTACAACCTCTGCTTGAGGAGGTGAAGGTACTTGCTCTGTTGCAGGTTCCTGGACTTGCACTTCTGCCAGTTCAGGAGTTTTGCTTCTCTCACTGTTCTTGTCTGGAATGCTGGCATTATTAACATGCTGAAATACTGCATTTGGGTTGGTCTCGATTGGTTCTATGTTAATAACATATTCTTCTTTATCCGCTTTTGGATAGATGGCTTCCAGAAGATCTTTTATGGCTTGACTTTGTTTGCTGTTTTCATCTGGTGATCCTGCAAACACAGACATTTAATTTGTATGCATTTAATTTTAGGGAAGAGTGTGCACATTTGCATTATTACTTAAAACATCCCAACTAAATGCTTAAGGAAGTAGGAAAAAACAATATGAAACAATACCCCATGTTGTACGCAGATTTGTATTAAAGTCTTAAAAGTAAGGATAAAGTTAAATAACCACAAGTGTTCTCAGAAGGTTGAAGTATTAAATACTTGTTTTTCATACAGTGATTACCACAGAATTGTTTGGGCTGCATCACAGCAGTGTGGGTAGAAGTTATGATACTCATTTAAAACATCAACATCAGAATGGTAACAGGTTAAGCCTGTCTTGTTAGACCCCCAGTATTCGATTTCCCAAAGACACAAAATAACCAATCACTTAAGCTTCCAAGCTATCTTCTACAAGGGCATTTTACTCTATAGTTGTATAAATATGGTTTGGTTTCCATTTCTTAAACAGTATTCAGCATAAAAAAAATAATTAAAAAAACACATTTTACTTCAAATGTTTTTTTTCGTTTGCAGGAGGCCCCTACAGTTAACGAAAATACACATTTGTTTTTCTTTTCCTTTCGTCCAGTTTTCTAGTTTATTTGGCTCGATGTCCAACTTTGTTTTTTAACACAAAGCTGGGAAGATAATCACGGGTAACAAAGGCCAACAACGAAGATGGGTGGAGCACTCTGAATAACTGCTGAACCAGCCTGTGCCGTAGTCTCCAGCAGACCTTCAGCCAGATGACAATGATTTGCCAATTGACTGTAGCAGACCATCCAAGGAAGAAATATGGCAAGCCATCAAACATCTGAGAAATAGGAAGGCAGCAGGTCCTAAGAACAGACACTGAAACATCAGCAGGCAGGTTCTACCCCATGTTGCGAAGTATCTGGGAAGAGGAAAAGGTGCTATCAGACTGGATGGAGTGATAAGGCCTCCCAGGAGGGATATCTCAATAAGATCCACAAGAAAGGTGACCGTAGTAACTTCGCAAACTACGGAAGGATGCCTCTCCAATCAACCCTAACCACAATGTTCAACAGTCATCCTGAACAGAATAAATGAACGCTGCTCAGTTGCAAGATCAGCAAGCTGGCTTCCACAAAGATAGATCCTGAACAGACCATAGTGCAATATCTGCATCATCACTGATCAGTCAATGGAATGGAACTCCCCAACTCTGTCAATTTCATTAACAATGAGAAGTCATCCATCAGTGGTCAGAGAGACTCTTTGGAAACTTATCCGCCACTAAGGTGTGCCAGAAAAGCTTGGAAGAATCATTAGGAATTCTTAAGAGGGCATGACCTGCAAGATAATCCATGGTGGATAACTCCCGGAAGCATTTTAAGGACTTGAGTCCACCAGGGTTATTTGCTCTCACCTTTTCTCTTCCTGCTAGCCATAGACCGGATCATGAAGATATCCACAGCAGGGAGAAGAAATCTAATCCTGGACACCTTGGACACAGCTTGATGACCTGGACTTTGCAGATGACCTGGCCATGCTTAGCAGCTGAATGAGAAGACCAACAATGTGGCAGCCATATCAGCACAACTTGGCCTCAACGTCCACAGGGAAGAAAAAATAAATAAATCAAGACCCTGAGATCCTGAAGGCCAATATGGCCAGCACAGTTGCAGTCACTCCTACAGGTGATGCACTGGAAGAGGTTGAGGCCTTCACGTACCTGGCCAGTGTCGCAGACAATCAGGTCGGCACAGACGTTGACTTCAAGGCAAAAATCGATATAGCAAGGGCTGCCTTCATTCAGCTAAAAATCTGGAGCTCCAAGGAGCTAATGCTGCAAACCAAGATCAGGCTTTTTATCAACATAAAAATCAATCCTTTTGTATGGAGCAGAACCTTGGAGGACAACAGTGACCACTACCAACGAAGCTCAGACCTTTATCAACACCCGTCTGAGGAAAACCCTCTGAATTCGGTGTCCAAACACCATCATCAACAACGACCTATGACAGCAGACTTCCCAACTCCCTGCCCATGAAGAAATCATGAAAAGACGTTATAGTGGGATAGGGTCACCCTCAGCAAGCCTAGCAAAACATCACCAGGCAAGCCCGGACCTGGCACTCTAAAGGGAAAAGGAAAAGAAGAAGGATAAGAAACACCTGGCACCGAGGCCTTGAGGCAGACTGCAAGGAGATGGGTTACACCTGGAGTCAGACTGATAGATAAGTGCAAGGCAGAGATGGCCAAAGAATCTGTGTTGACGGCCTTTATTATCCCAGAAGGGATAGTAAGCATAAGTTGGCTCAGTGTGAAATGTTTCCAACTGTATCTGCCCTCTTTGCTCCTTTCGACCAAAACACCTCGTTGAAGGGTTCATCTATCACTCCGAGGCATTAACCACCATTAATCATAACTCATATACCACAATAGGTTTGTTGCGTCTATGTGCTACAAGTAACACACATTAGCATTACCCAAGTATACTGTGTTTAAGTTACTAGGAATTAAACAAAACCATAACAGTCAAACCATTTTGCTTATTGTGCTACAGTGGTGTAAAAAATATTTTTTCACTACTGTACACTAATTATTTACAACCTCGTTTACAGACCAACCCACTCCAAATTCTATTTGGAAAACTTTGGCTAATTGTTTTATGCAACCATATCAATATGAAGCCCTGGACCCTGTAACTCTGTGATAGGTTGATTCCATGTGTTTGTGTTTAACTGGCTGGCAACGCAATGCTTTTCACTATGCCTTTCTCCCTTACTGGGCGTTAATGTCCTGAGTCTCAGGTCCTCGCTTTACCTATTTATTGCTTTATTTAGGAAATTTGGGTGCCTATCACTCCTATTTATCCTGATGAAGATCCCACTACTCTCAATGGGATCGAAACACTGTAGGCAAAAGGGGTAAATTAAATGAACAAAGGCTACCTGTACTTGACCACACTTAGACAGGACTGAACTTTATATGTGCCACCTTCTACATACGTTTTCACTTTGTCAATTTACTGTGTTATCACTAGAGCACCTATATCCATCATTCAAGTGGTTGTTCTTTTGAAAAACTAGTAATTACAATATGTTAATGGAACATTCTATAAGAAACATACTTCTTTCTCTTCTGATTGACTTTTCTGCGATGGCTATTTTACCATTTAACTAACTGAAATTATTTTTCTAAATAACATCACTTGCAGCATTATTGTGTTTGTCACAGTGATGCTAGACATTTAAGGACTGCAGTTGCACTTGAATTATACAGCAGAAAGACTCAAGATGCTCCAACCTTATAGAAGTCTGTTTGTGCCAAGATGGTGCTTGTATCTAGTCTGTGAGGGCATGTGTCTTGATTTACTGGGTTGAGATTTAAATGAAAACATGATTCCGTAGTAAACATTTTCTAGAACCATACGCTACTGGCCAGCGGAATTAGATGTAGACTTTTTGCACGGCAACAGGAAAGCAAAATTGAATTTCCTATTATATACAACCCCAGCTCTCAATCACTGGAGGCAGGTCATTCCATGTAAAGCAGCGATACCTGTAATACTGACCTGTAAGCATATTCACAAAAAGTAACACACTGAAGCAATTTACAATATTCCTAGATTGCTCTCAGATTATATGCAAGTACACAAAGAAGCAAGATTAATGACTGCTTTTATGTACATAAAAAATATAACTTCAAAACACTTTGCAACTTCAAATAGCATCATTTACTGAAACATGTTCGATGCATGCCAATTTATTTAAAAAAATAATAATAATAATAATAAAAAGACTCCCAAGTCCACCTACATGGTTATGGCTTTCAAGATTTAAAAAGTTGGGGAGGCTGTAATCTGGCATGGGAAAGTATTACCTGCTCCTTGTGTGCCGTGGCTGAGGATTGGGTGGGGAACAGGAAAAGAGATCCCATCTGCAATGCAGCCGGATCGGTAAAGGGATTTTGCTGGCTAGATTTTCCTGATGGTAAAATCAGGTCCTTTGTTCTTAGTTGTGGGAACAACCACCATCTCATAAGTGAGCGGAGTGGAATTCCATACAGGAATTCCGTTCAGCTTATAATGGAGGACCACAGATTTAGAGAAATGTTGTAACACCAGAGCCTTGTTGGAATCCAAATATTGATAGAATAGGAGCCAAGGCATAATCGGAGAACCTATTGTTAGAGCTTTTATACAATGAGAATGCAGTCATAATCTGTCACCTCTTTGCATGGCACCAAAAGAGCCCAGTGGATTTTTTTTTATTTTATTATTATTATTTATTTTTAAATGGAACCTGTAGATTTCCGAAGCTCATTACAAAAGTAAAGATTCATTAAGCTTCAAAATACCACAAGAATGAATATAGCAGACACTTTTTGATCTTTTGATCTTTAATTGAGCAATGTGGAGGTTTCAGGCACATCTTTTCTGCTTGTTTGGCCCCACAGGTTTCGGAAGGGAGCCGTATCGGATTAACTGTTGTCCCTGCAGCCCTGAAATAGTAGTGATGTAACCGAGAAACACATATTGGCTGTTATAAGCTTATTGCTCAAGGACTGGATAGATCATGCTCATCCTGGGGAGTAATCAGCCTTTTGGAAACAGGATTTGAAAAGATTATGGACTAAGAATCTTAAAGTCTAATAAAATTGTAACTGAGCAATGAGAAATGAGAAAACGTGACTTGATAATAGTACGAACTGAGTATCTTTAATCTTTTAATGGACACTGAACTAGTGACAAGAAATATAAAGGCTATATCAAACATACGTGCTTGTGTCGCTACATATACAAATACTGCTTTTCCTTGCTTGGCATAACTTTCTTTATGACTGGTGTTCTATTGTAAACTTTGCACCCTATGCCCAACCGTATTCACCAAACTTTGAGCCAGATCGGAAACTGTCTTTGTGAATAGAGTGTGCAGGACTGGGAGTTCCGTAATGCCCCTGATACAGTTTCTGAAAAATTTCAGAAGCATCCTATCACTTGGGCAGGTAGATATTTTATTAATTTTCACACCACTGAATGTGGCTGGCTATTTTCTAAGGGCCCAAATGAAAAGCTACATATACCTTAGTCAAGACAGGGCTGTCACAAAAATGTGCATTTCGCTCCTGCATACCGTGTTTGAAAAGCCTTCTCTAAAGGCACGCTCCCAGAGGAATCACATTATTTTTTAAATGTTCAGGGTAAATGACGTATGCAGCTTACTGAGAGCATTTTCACATAGCTAACTTTCCACAAAAGCGAATCCTCAAACATGCAGCACGTCACACCAACAGAATAAGGACATTCTCCATGGGCGCACAACACTTACTAGCTGCCTTGATTTTACACCTAGAGAAAACAATGCAGGAAGACCATTAGCAACTCAGAAATGCTGCAAAAACATGAGGACATAGGATTTGCGTCTCTGTGTGAGGTATACTTAATTCCTCCTGCCTTACTTACAATACACTGATGTTCTGCACTGATGATCAGCAATGCATACTTGATTAATCTATTTTATTTACACTGTGGAATATTTTTTGCCCCTTTCATAGTCAATGTTTACTGAAGTAGCATGTCCTCTAAAACAGATGTATTGAATCTTTTGCTGGAAAGCAACAAGTAATGAGCAGACACTTACTACTTCTGTACTTCTCTCTCTTTCCTCCTCCATCCTCATTAGAGGGTCATGTTAGGACTTGAGCATGGTAGTGTACTTCCTTTGTCACAAGCCAGCCACCTGCAGCAGGCGTTGCAAAAGAACAAAATCCTCTTTGCTACCTCAGTGGTGAGTGACAGCAAAGGAGGATTCGAGTGGGTGTGGGCAGTCGTAGGTAAGCGAATGTGGCATCTAGTGCGGCAGTGCTATTGGGCATCCAGCACCAAGCATGAGCAACCCGTAGACTGTGTGAGAGGAGAAAAACACTGTTGCTTAAGTGGGCTCTGGCAAGAGCAGTGAGGAGCTGACAAGCTTATCATAGTGTAACCTCTGACTTAACCATCCATGTATTTCGGAAGGACCTTGGAATCTTTGGAACCAGGTATCAGTGCAGTGGATTCGAACTGAATATTCTTCAACAGCCTAAAACAGCTTCAAATCAATGTATGTTTTTTATTCCTGCTCAATTACTTAAAATCATTAAATTGTAAAACATACACAAAGGTATTACTAAGTTCAAAGACAGGAATATAAAGTTTGAGTGGTCAATAGGAATACAGGCAAGGCTGCGTGGCCGACAGTATCTGCATGGTGTACACAGTACTTATATAATTTTAAACAATAGGTAACTCTTTAAAGGGCTGATGCTTTTGGTTTGAAAAGAAAAACAAAATAGTATAATACTAAGCGCTGAGTGCAATTTAAACACCTGGGCAGGCAACAGTTGTCCAAGGTGGCTTTGTGGATGTTGATGAGGCTCTGAAGGGGGGTGGGAGGGCAATTCGCTTTCAATCATTGTGCGGCTTCAATGGCCCAAGCCCCAGATGTTAAAGTCACCAACTAAAATTTGTATGCGAGTCGAACATTGATTTAAGAGTTCTCCAATTGCAGTATACAGTAAAGGACATCTAGGGCCTGTTTTTGCGTTTCTGACTTGTGTCCACACTTTCCTTAGTTGCCCGGGAGAGGATAATAATCTTGTGGGTTGGCCTTAATGGGGAAGTGCCTATCTTGTACACAGGTCCACCCACTAAAGGGCAAATATTGGGTACAAAGGCGAAGCTCACACTCGACTGAAAGTTTAGTAGATTTATGGGCCTTTAACACTTGGGCCACTTTTTTGGCTGTTGCAGTTAACTTTAACTGTTTCTTTAGTTTTTTTGTTTTTTTTGCTTCACTCTCCGAGAGAGTGGCACTTTGGGCTGGGTGGGAGGGAGTTCTGCCTCCTTGGTGTCACCTTCAGCTGACAGACCAGGACTGTGTGTTCTGGTGTCAAGGTTAGGAGGTTGTTGGTTTGAGGGAGGCTTTAAGCTTTGCTCTCCTTGTTCTACTTCAGGACTTTCCCCTCTCCTCATTGGTGCTGTGTTGCTCATCCAGGTGGTTTATCTACCATATTTTCATAGATTACTACTAGGTTCATGTTACCTATCAATGTGCTAGCCATGCTTCTGATGGAGGCAACCAGCTCCCTGAAGACCCCTGGGAGTGTACCCAATTTTTCAATGATGACTCTCCTTCCAGTTTGCCTTGGATTTTAGCTTACATGAAATCAAACTCAATGCTCAGATCTGCTAGACTGAGGGCGAGAGGCTAAAAAAGATCTATTTGAAGCTCCATTTTGGATGACTGCCATAGCAGTGCTCTGGCCACGGCAACTTGGGAGGCACTAATGAAGGTTAGAAGTAGTTAAGGCGATGGTGGGGGAAGGACGGCTCCTTGACCCTTCTGCATCTGGGAGGAGTTGGGAGCAGCTCCTCGCGTCACAGCCACACGCCAAACTCGAACTCTGCTCCGTGCTCTGCCTGGTCTCGGACGTTGTGAGTAAGGCCTCCGCCAAACAGGCTCTATTGATAAACTGCTTACTGCCATACTGATTTGCAGGATATTTTATTGATTCTACTTTTTCAGGGGACAGTTCAACTTTCACCAAGAAAGGAACCACACCGGAGATGTGGGAGGCCTGAGAGAAGTGTACTTTTCTCTTTTAACCGTTCACAGTTTCGTAAACTTTAGTTCTGGTTTAACATATTAAAGTGGGAAAAGCTGTGACCTCTTTGAAAAAATCCTTCAGGAGCTTCTGTGTCCAACTGCACCCTCCTCAGCATCTACTACTACTTAACTGCATGAGCAAAGCATCATCACTTTGTTGCGGGATTGGCCCTTTCTTGTGTCACGTTTCATTAAACTCTCTAGATGTCTCAAATGGACACTACTTGGCTTAGCAGCTGGGTCCAGAAAAGGGCAAACCAGTTCAAACATTCATCAGCAGCAGTGACCGGGCAGTGCTTGGAGTCAATGTTATCATGGGGTCATTTCTTTCCTCTTGTGCTCCCAGCCCAAACGGTTTACTGATTCATATATGCAAGCAAATTGATGTTCTCACTATTCTTACGCTGTTTCAATGTACTTTACCACTGCATCATGGAAGGACTCAGGTTTGAAACCGATTCTGAAAAAGGGACCTACATTTAACTGCCCTTTCGGATGTTGAGGGCAACATATTTGACTCAGTTAGCAAAAAAAATAATCATGAGCAAATGAGAAAGAATGGATTCTTCCAAACCAGAGTGAATTTTAGAAATAATGTTCAAATAATAATGCTGGCACATATTTAGCCTTCTGGCATTCCAACTAACATATATATGTGCAAAAGCAATATGGTCCACACTACACGTTCGTTTTACCTCTTACTGTGTGGCGTGTAATATCTTGTATACAAATAAAACTAAATAAGATTAAAAAAGAAAGTGTTAACAACGCCAAGGCAGTAGTCCTGTTAGCAATGAAATAAAAGCATTTGGAAAATGGTCAACTGTTTGCAATTTATGTAGTTTTGTGGATGTATTGGATAAAGTGAACAGGGTGAATCTACGAACCAAATTTAGTCAGTGGGGCATTTTTCCATCGTTATTAAATAGAATTGTGGATATACACAGCAACCAGCATGGCACCACTTACTGCTATGAAAAAGCACTCAATCTCCACTTATGCTGACCCTCAAGCACCACAGCTCCAGACTTCCTAAAGTTCCTAACTCAAGGCTCGGATCTGCCATTATTTTAAATGCCACGTATTGTATTTTTGCCAGAGCATCGACACCACTTGGCACTCCTCCAGACACCATGGCGCTGTACAGTCTTACAATGCCCACGCCATTGGCAATGATGCAGTTCGACTCATCCCAGATGGCCCAGCACAAACCTCCTTTGACCCAGCACTTTGTTATGCTGCACTGCATCTACCTGTTTTATGGCCAACCCCACCTCCAGGGCTGGTCAAGGTACCAGTCCTTAAGTCACACCACAACAAAAGTCAAGAGCTGCAGTTCAGCGAATAGTGGAGGAGGAAGACTACAGGCAAATAATTCACAACATCTGCATGCCTTAGACGATGAGACACCAGCGGCCAGGGCCAGGATATGCAGCCTATTGTCTGCAATTGGACTGGACTCTTCCCAGGAGATGACCTTTCCAGCAGGATCTCCCACACCAAAGGTGATGTCTTTTCATTCTTTAGTAAAGGCAGTGGCTGAGGTGCAGGAGCTTCAGCTCCTGGAAGTTGAATGCAGGTCTGAGTCGAGGCTAATGTGCTCACTGAAGTACTCCCTACTACAGAACCTCTGCTGCATTTCAGTGAAGCTCTCCTAGACCCACCTCTGCTCCAGTGGTTAATAGACCGGTAGCTTTTTTCGCTACTGTCCTACCCTGACAGACTATTCAGTTACATTAATCTCATCTTTCGCCTGAAAGCCTGGTCATATGGGCAACATGGTCATCAAGGAAGTTAGCTGGGACCTTCCCAACTATGCCTTTGGATAGAGTTCTAGTGCTAAGAGGCCTGGGGAAAAAAAGACCTTCTCCACAGGTATTATGGCTTTAAAATTCCTGAATGCAAACTGCCTTCTAGCACACTACACCCATGTCTTATGTGATATGGCTTGGATGGTGGTGTTCCAAGTGCCAAATGTCCGTTCAACACAAAGGATTACCGGCATTCAGAAAATGGCCCCACTTTTCAAACAAGGTGTGCAAATTCCTGTTCAGAGACTTTAGATTCCTTGGTCTGCAAGCTTCCTGCATTCTCCTAGTCAAGCATGCATGTTGGCACATTAGGGCCCTGCAGTGGTGCCCCTGCAAACTATAGCTATACCATGTGGGGGATGAGACCTCTCAGACGCCATTAAACTCTCTCCCAGCTCCGCAGCAGAAGTGGGTTGGTGGGGGAACAAGGAAAACTTCATTGCTGGTGGACTTTGCTCCTCCTCTACCATGGCTATGGCAGTGAAGGATGCTTCCACATCAGGGTGATGAGCTCTTCTGGAGATCAGAGGCCTCTGCTCTCCTGAGAAACCGGTCCGCAATAAAAAACCTGTTGGAACTGCTGGCAACTCTGCTGGCGTTCAAGGTCTCCCTCCAAGGTCGGTCCATCCAGATCTTGACAGATAACACAACAGCCATGTGGTACGTCCATAAACAAGGGTGGTGGTGGGTAGGGGAGTACAATCGCATCTGGAACCGCTGAGAATGTGATCTTGGGCACCACCAAGGTGATGTGGAATACCATCAATCACCTGGCATGGACTTTGAATATCAGAGCCGACAACTTAGCCAGGTAATTTTGCTGACCACAAGAGATGTCTCCCGCCACAGATAGTCCAGGAAATCTTCACCGAGCGGGGCACTTCTCAAGTGAACTTGTTCAACACCTTGGAAAATGTTCAGTGCCAGCGGTTCTCAGCTCTATTGTCCCGGGTGAAGTGGAACTTTCAGCTGCACTACATTTTTCCCCTATACTCCTGATTCCCCTAGTTCTGAGAAAGGTAAGCCAGACTGGGCCCAAGTCATTCTCATCAGCCCAGATTGACCAAGAAGGGCGGGTGTGATGTGTAGACCTTTGATGCTTTACCATATGTCCCTTGCTCAAGCTTCCATTCAGACTAGACCTTCTCTCAGTCAGAGAACATGGTCTTCATCCCAAGCTTCGAGGCCTCCACTTTCATGTCTGGAGATTGAGCAGGGACATCTGAACTCCTTTCAGCTGCAGAGGTGGTAAACGTCATTGTCAGCGTGTCACCCATCCCCCCCCCCCCACCAAGTCTGCTTATTCTAGAAGGTGGAACAACTTTGTTGCTTGGTGTGCAGACAACAATGTGGAACCTTGGTATGCTAATTTTCACAGGCTTCGCAGTTCAAATTTCCCCTTGTCCAAACGTTATGTGCAGCAGGCACTTTCAAGGGGTATTTGGCTGCCTTCTCAGCGTCCCAAACTGTGATACTTTTCTTTAACAAATCTGTATCTCCAACTCCATTTGTTGTACCAGTGGGATCTTAATCTAGCTTTTACTTTTTCAATGAGGATTGCGTTTGAGCCCCTGCAGCAATGTCCCTTATGAATGACGACATTAAAGACAGTATTTTAGTGGTGATTCAGCCAGGAAAGTGAGTTTCAGGCTCATAGCGCTCACCCACCACCAAATTTGTGATGCAAACCAGGGCTATTTTCCTACCAAAAATGCTAACTCCCTTCCACCTCAGTCAGCCCATCCCTTTCCTGTCATTTTATCCCTCACCCATCCCACAAAGGAGTAGGTGCGGTTGCACAGGTAGGATCCTAAGTAGGTGGTCAACTACTACTTGCATTGTACCAAGAACATAAGACTGGATGACCAGCTTTTTTGGGCTACTGTTGTGCCAACAAAGCAGTACAAAAAAAGGACCTTATCCAGGTTGATCATCCTCTGCCTTAAGATCTGCATGCATGGCCAGAAAGGAACCTCCGGAAGAGAACAGGGCTGATTCCACTAGAGGTAAATCAACCTCTGCTCTTGTAAGAGGAGTTCCAAGAGCAGAGATTTGCAGAGCAGCAATGTGGGAGTCTTTACAAACCTTTGCCAAGCATTAATGCTTGGGTTTTGAGGTGCGCAGGGGTGGCCACTTAGCCAGATCCGTCCTGGAAGATTTCCTAGTCTAATCATCCATCAACCCTCCTCCTGGGCAGGGTACTGCTTTGGAATCTGTTCTACAGGTGAAGAATATGCGGGTAGAAGTGTCCATCAGATGAACATGTTACTTGCCTGCAGTAGCAATTTTTATGATTGATACTCTCCATACATGCAGATTCATCACTGACCCTGCCCATCTCCACAATTAATGGGTGTGTTTTAGGGAAGGTTAATAAGAACCCAAATTACTTTTGGCACTGCACAACTTTAGCAATGTTAATCTGTCCATTCGCCTCGAGGCCTGGGAAGAAAAATAAATAAATTGATAGAAACTGGCTAAATGGCTTCTGTAACAACATCTGATGCCACTTCTGGCAAAGCTACAAAGCATGAATCCCTTACTGGCGATGCAAGATTTGAAGTTTCTGGATTCAGTCTGACAGCTGGGATTATACTGCAGGTGTGAAATGTGCAGGTAGAAGAATCCATTAGAAGCAATGAATGCAACAGGCGGGCTCCATATGCTTAACAGTTTATTGAGGTGCAGGTATGCAGAAATGTGCAAGACTAAAATGTAATTAATTCTAATGTTAAGTGCACCCATATTCTATGGTGCAGCGACAGTTACATTAGATATCATTAACTGTGAACATTTCCTTTTGTCTTTGCAAAATTCACGACTAGAATTAAGACTGGTGTCCATACCAGTATTGACAAAGCAGAGATAAACTTATTGTATAACAACCAGACATAGAAACCTGCAATTGGAGGGACCCTCCAATAAATGTTAAAAACCCCAAAGAAATAGGCAATACAAATATATTTTGGAACTAATTTGACCAAATAGCTTATGGTTACAATTGGATTAGCTCAGCAACTTGACTGCACATAAAATAAAATGGCATGTGAAAGGTAAAGTGAGTAAGGTGCTTTTAATTTGCATGCTAATCACACTAAAACTATTAGGGTCACTAAATACGATAGACTTTTCTCATTCTGAGAGGCAGTCTTATTTAGTCTTGAATACTCTAATTACCTCTTCTGCAATTTCAATGAGTCTTGCAGAATGAAGACCTTCAGTCATAAATGTTGTTTATGTAGAGATTGTATCAGGAAGAAAGGACAAAACACAGTGGGCCTGATTCACAAAGGTAACATACTTTTAAGTGTACGCTTTTTGGATATTCACAAACTGCACTTTAGTAAGTCCAGCACTAGACAAGGTGAATCACTGGTACTGCAACACCATCCCATAGAAAATAATGGAGACTGGAACTTCCTACAAACATATAAGTTACTACAAAAATGCAGTTTGTTAATAACAAAGTTGTAAGCTTAATCATAAGGGTATTTTTGTAATAATACTGACATACTAAAAAGTGCAGTTTGTTGTTCAGGCCCAATAGGTTCATGTCAAAGTTATTAAACAAAAAACATTTTAAAGGTCAATTTTCAGGAGCATGCATACCATGCAGTTAACTCTGGGGCTCAATTGTGTTTCTGTGGCCTACACAGCTACATTATCCGCAGTTCATTTTATTACAATGGGCAACAATTAAAACCTTGTTAAAGCTGTCTGGTACATATGTAATATTATTAGTTTAATTTTTTAAATATACTTGGCTATTACTAAACAACAAGTTTTGTCTTTTTTAATAATAGGGCATCTGATTTGTCTTATGATTTATATTGTATATTTTATGGATCATTCCGGAATGGCTGGTTTTATTTTAAATATTTTGGAGTATTTATTTTAAA